>NC_090196.1:2257131-2630899 GCF_024679245.1 Pseudorasbora parva
GCATTGGCCTCGCGACCAAGTCCCGAGGTGGGTATGGCAACGCGGCACGTTCCGGGTCCAAGTGACCCCGGCCTGCTGTCAGACCTTCACCCCGTCGAGGAACCTTCAGTTTCTACGGACAGGAGTTCCCTTAGAACGAGTTTCCAGGCATGTTGTGGTAACCACGGATGCCTCTGCCACTGGCTGGGGTGCCATGTGCAATGGCCATGACACCGCTGGGGCCTGGAAGGAACCTCAGCGAGCTTAGCATCGCCTCAAGTTGCTAGCCGTACGTCTTGCCCTGCACCGCTTCCGAGCCCTGCTCAAGGACAGGCACAAATTGGTCCGGTCAGACAATACAGCGACAGTAGCGTACATCAACCGTCAGGGTGGTCTACGCTCCCGCCGAAAGTCACAACTCGCCCGACACCTCTTGTTATGGAGTCAGAAGCATCTGAGGTCGCTTCATGCTATTTACATTCCCGGGGACCTGAACCGTGCGGCCGATGAGCTGTCACGGTTTCAGCCTCTTTGGGGGGGAATGGAGACTCCATCCCCAAGCGGTTCAGCTGATATGGGACCAGTTTGGCCGACGAGCTGTCACGGTTTCAGCCTCTTTCGGGGGGAATGGAGACTCCATCCCCAAGCGGTTCAGCTGATATGGGACCAGTTAGACGATACACAGAAAGATCTGTTTGCCTCCCATGACTCCTCCCATTGCCGCTGGTACTATTCCCTGACCGAGGTCCAGCTCTTTGTCTGTTACGGAGGGAAGCAGAAAGGGAAGGCTCTCTCCAAGCAGAGGTTGTCTCACTGGAAAGTGGACGCCATTGTCCTGGCTTACTAGGTTCAGGGCTTGCCATGCCGCCTTGGGGTCAAAGCATACTCCTCTAGGAGCGTATCTGACTCTTGGGCTCTAGCGCGTGGTGCCTCGCTGACAGACATTTGTAGAGCTGCAGGCTGGGCGACACTGAACACATTCGCCAGATTCTATAATCTGTGAGTAGAGCTTGTATCCTCTCGTGTACTCGCCCCAGTAGGCCTGTAACTGGACGGGTTCAGGTGTCTTCGCTTGCTGTGCCATTCCACTCTGAGGTCTGGATAAATGAGCTTATTCACTCAGGTGAGCCTCTCCGAAGGCCCTGAGTTCCTCCAGTGCCAATGACGCCGGCACCAGAGTTATTGCCCGAATTGTCCCAGCCCTCGTGTCTGGCTAGGTGCCCCATGTGCATGGTTCCCCCGCAGGCCAACCATCACGTGTATTCTCCACGGTAAGTCTCCTTGAGCTTGTGTCTTCCCTTGGCAAGACCCTTGCCACCCCTGGGGTTGAAAAATGTTCCACCTGTGGCTGTTCACTCCAGGTTCTTTCGTATGCAGCCCATACGTTGATCATACGTGTATTCGTAAGTCCTCCCTTCGGGCAGGCATTGTGTTGCATTTCTCCAAGTGGGATATGCTGCCCAGTGTACCTTGGTAGCTGAGCCCGCCCCTCGTCATATAAATTCCGAGGCAGGGTGCTCAGGTCAGCCCAATGCTGGAAGCAGCCGCTGTGGCGTAACTCGTAGTGTACTGACTGAAAGGGAAGTTAGAAACCTCACCCATCGTTCAGATAACGCAGCAGACCAATTTACATTAATTCTAAATGACTGGGCAGCCTCCTGTTCGGAGTGTTCTCATACAGCCAAGGTAAAAGACCTTGACTAGTGTCCCAAACTAAGAGGGGGGAGGGTGGTCCTCTGATGTACTAATAACCACACCTTAAGCCTAGTTCAGACTGCACGATTTTCAAACTCGTTGTGTCACTGCTCTTTTCACACTGCATGACTATCTGGGGTAGCATTCAGTCACTGCTGTGTTCACACTGAGCGATGGATCGGCGACAGAGGGTTTCACACTGCAAGACTATACAGGAGGAACAATCGCTGACAATTCTCTCTCTCCAGTGCGCAAACTACGTTTCCCAACATTCCCAACCAAAACACGTGTGATGTAACAAGTAAACAACGCGAGATCACACGTGCGTCAGACCGGAGTTCTCGCATAAGACTTGGAATTGTTATTAATAATAATAAACTGCACAAAGTTTGCTCCAAATTGTCTGTGTGCTGATTTGTGGAGAAAAAGAAAAAGTATATTGTGGAGAAAATTGTTGGAGAGATAAAGGAAGCAAGGATTGTGTTCTGCAAAGAGAGTTTGAGGTAAATAAATAATTTTGTAAAGCGCTGCTGCCATGGCTGGACGTGCAAATGTTGGCCTTCGTTTCTGTTTTATAGAATTGTAAATATATCTATAAAAAAATAATATTCTGTCTATAACTCCTCTCTGAACCTCCCGTTGCCCTGTATCTCATTCTCTCATTGGCTGTCGTCGCCAATGTGATTTTCAGGCAGAACTCATTTCCCAGATCAGGAGTTTGAATCGCCGACAGGTCCAGATATTCAGCATGCCATATATCTCACGGCCGTAGGAAACTCGTCTGCGATTCTCTCTGATCGCGTCGTTGATTATTCACACTGCTTGATTGTCACTCGCGTGCATGAGCACCGATTTGCCTATGATCTCGGGCATTTGACGGCGATTTCGCAAAACCAAAATCGGCAAATCAAAATCGGGGCTAAAATCGGGCAGTGTGAAATAGGCTTTAAGTGACATGTGATCCCAAAATCACAATGTCAGCGGTGATGTGAGTACTAATCACTACCTTACTTAGCATCCTTGGATGGACGAAAGTAAAAATCACTACAATATATATATATATATATATATATATATATATATATATATATATATATATATACACGACTAAATATATAATGTTGAATATAATGATGCAATGGGGGAATATTTGTGGGTTCTAATAATAATAATAACAATAATAATAATACACAAATAATAATGCACAAACAACAATAATAATATTATTATTTTAACAATAAAATGTAAAAAAAAAATATATTTTTGATATTTTTGGCTTAAAATATCGGGATACATATCGTATCGTGAGTTCAGTATTGTGATATTTATTGAATCGTCACACATGTGTATTGTTACACCCCTACATGGCACAAAGAAACACATGACAAGCCATGTGCTCACACAAAACTTGACAATATAGCAGTGCCAGGGCTCTGTCACAAACCCAAGAGCAAAACTAGACCAAAATGACAGAATCCTGCCTAACAGTGGCTAAAGGTTACATTTTGATTGGATCTTGGTGGACTAACACAAACAAACTATTCAATGCCTTCATTTAAAGGTGCTAGGGCAGTAGCCAGACACGTCTTAGAGTCCAACAAGAAGACTTCTGATAACAAGTCCAGGAAGGACAGGACTTCTCATTGGTCCAAATGCAGTTTCTGCTCTTCATCCATCTAGAGTCTAACCACTAATGTCCTGGTCTGTGACTGCCATAAAAATTCATCAGGACCGCAGCAGTAGTGGGTGAAACAGAGAAAGACCACAATGATCCATCCAAATTCATTCATTACTGTAGTATTCTTTTGTTTTGCCATGAACCAATCACATACCAGAGGCAACGTATGCTGTGTTCTTATTGGCTATAACACATGCCAGAGGCAATGTATGCTGTGTTCTAATTGGCTATAGCACTTGTCAGTACAGTTTATGCAAGTTAGCCATAGAGAGTTCAATTGTGTGCTTGCTGCCAGAGAGTTAACACTCATGTCACCGACATTAAAGAGTTTAATAAATCCTAATATAAAATTACATTTTGCATGCACCTAGAGCCTCCTTGTGCTCTTTATCAATCGCTATTTGCGTGCACTGTATGTTCACGTGAAGTACTCATGCTGCTTGAAATGGTTTTTAACTCTGCGTGTGGCAACTCATGAGGAAACAATCTTTACGACAATCACTCTCACTGTCCTGCAAAAGGAAAGGTGTGCAAAATATGTGTGTGGCAAGGGGGGCGTGGTTCAGCGAGGTCTGCAGCGGGAGAGAGAGCCGCGGGACAAGCGGTACGTGAGTGGGTTGGAAGCAGATTAATAACACCTGTCTCTTGTTCTAGTAATGAGCGCGGAGAGGGGATAAAGCAGCAGTGGAACCGGAGTTCGAAAAGAGAGAGAACCCGGACGGTTGATGCGAAACCCCCTGTTCAGAGACTGAGTAACCGGAAGCCGGAAGTGCCGACCCGGAAGTGATCGAGAGATCGTGTTTATGAGATTTCACACTTTACTGTGTGTGTTGACAAGTTATTGAGAAAATAAAGAGACAAGCATCAACCGTCCAGCCGACCCCGTGTCCTCTTCCTTCCTCCTTATATCGAACTTTACTACAGTGGTGCCGAAAACCCGGGAGGAAGTAGGACCGCGCCGCCGCCATGACTACACCAACGCCCTCCGCCACGCCGTTTGCGGACATTATCACCTCTCTCGCGGCCCTCCACCAGGAACAACATCAGTCCATGCTGGAGCTGCGGGCGGACCAGGAGCGCCGATTCGAGGCCATCGTCCGCGGCCAGCAAGAGGACCGCGAGAGGTTCCGGAGCTGGATAGACCGGGAGGTTCGCACCGAAGCCGCCGGGCTCGCCAGCGCACCGGTCCACGTGCCCCTACACAAGATGGGGCCACAAGACGATCCCGAGGCCTTCATTGATCTGTTTCAAAAAGCAGCGGAGGCCTGCGGGTGGCCCCGGGCACAGTGGCCGGTGCGCCTTATTCCACTGCTCACCGGAGAAGCCCAGGCGGCCGCCCAACAACTGCCGGTGGCGAACCTCCTGGATTACGAAGATCTGAAGAGGGCCATCATCCAGCGGGTCGGTCGGACCCCCGAACAGCACCGTCAGCGGTTCCGCTCGCTGGAGTGGGGGGAGACCGGCCGGCCCTTCGCGATGGCCCACCAGCTCCGGGACGCCTGCCGCAAATGGCTATTGGCCGGTGGAAGCGACGTGGACCACATCGTCGATCTGGTGGTACTGGAGCAGTTCATCACTCGGCTACCTAAGAAGACCGCCGAGTGGGTCCAGTGCCACCGGCCCACGTCGCTGACGACGGCCATCAACCTGGCGGAGGACCATCTGGTGGCGTGCCCGGGGGTCGGCGAACCCCGACTAACCTCTCCCTCTCTCTCTCCCCCCTCTGTCTCTACTTCTCACCCTGTCCCTCTCCCTAGGTCCCGCCCTCCAGGGCCCCCTCGCATTCCCCCCAATGGGCCCAGGGCAGTACGGGAGTTCGAGGGCCCCGCCCAGGGGGGCGGGGCTGCTGGGGTCGGGCGGGGATAACGGTTCCGGTTCCACCCCCCCTCCGCGCTCATATTCCAACCCACTCCCCGCCGCAGGGGCGGCGGGCAGGCCTGGGCTGGCCTGCTGGCGGTGCGGCGACCCGGACCATTTTGTGGACAGATGTCCAATGATGGACATCGGGACAATGATCCGGGTCCCGGACGTTCAGCGGACCACCCCTGATCAAGCAGGAGAGTACCAAGTTCCTGTGAGTATCAAGGGGGGTACATATCAGGCCTTGGTGGATTCAGGCTGTAACCAAACCTCGATCCATCAAAGCCTGATGCAGCCTGGGGCATTGGATACAAGCCGCATGGTTAAGGTGCGGTGTGTGCACGGGGATGTGGTGGAATATCCGGTTGTCCCAGTCACGATACAGTTTAGGGGAGAAAATCATAGTGTTGAGGTGGCGGTTAGTCCCCACCTCCGGCATCTGCTAATTCTGGGGACGAATTGGCCCGCCTTTCCGGCGTTATTGGGGTCGATATGCGCGGATGCCGCTTGGGGGAACAAGGCTAGGAACGGGGCGGTGCGAGTGCAGGTTGGCGAGACTGATACGGGACCCTCGGGAACTGCTTCAGAGGAACCGAGCGGGGTCGAGAGACTGATTCTCTCGGACCGCGATGACTTCCCTCTGGAGCAGTCTCAAGACGATACCCTAAAACATGCTTTCCAACAGGTCCGCACGATCGACGGTCAGTCCCTTCAACCCGCCTTGCCCGTCACGTATCCTTATTTTGCCATAATTAAGGATAGGTTGTATCGAGTGACCCAAGACGCTCAGACAAAAGTGGATACAACCCAGTTGTTAGTACCAAAGAGCCGCCGGGAAATGCTTTTCCAGGCGGCTCACTCTAACCCAATGGCGGGCCACCTGGGACAGGCGGCCACGCTGAATCGTTTAATGACCCGATTTTTTTGGCCAGGCATTCACGACAATGTGCGCAGGTGGTGCGCGTCTTGTCCTGAATGTCAGTTGGTGAATCCCCTGGCCTCCCCAAAAGCGCCATTGCGCCCCCTTCCATTAATGCAGGTCCCCTTCGAGAGAATTGCGATGGACCTCATCGGGCCATTAGAGCGATCCGCACGCGGACATCGTTTTGCGCTAGTTATCGTGGACTACGCAACACGATATCCGGAAGCAGTGGCTCTCCGCAACATCTCGGCGAAGAGTGTTGCGGACGCACTGTTTCGTTTAATCTCCCGAGTGGGGATTCCGAAGGAAATCCTCACTGATCAAGGCACGGCGTTTATGTCACGCACGTTAAGCGAATTATACGGGTTATTGGGCATCAAATCGATTCGGACAAGCGTCTATCACCCACAAACAGACGGCTTGGTCGAACGATTTAATCGCACTCTTAAATCCATGATCCGTAAATTCGTACAGGAAGACGCCAAAAATTGGGATCGGTGGTTAGAACCCCTCTTATTCGCTGTGCGGGAGGTCCCGCAAGCCTCCACGGGGTTTTCCCCCTTCGAGCTTCTCTACGGACGACAGCCCCGGGGGGTGCTGGACGTCCTACGAGAAACTTGGGAGGAGGGGCCTTCTTTGGCCAAAAACGAAATTCAATATGTGCTGGACTTGCGAACAAAACTCCACACCTTGGGGCGGCTATCTAGGGAGAATTTGTTGCAAGCCCAGGACCGCCAAAGCCGGTCGTATAACAGGGGTACGAGACTACGCAAATTCACACCGGGAGAGAAAGTGCTCGTATTACTCCCTACATCGAGCTCTAAATTAATGTCGAAGTGGCAGGGGCCGTTTGAGGTCGCACGACAGGTTGGAGACCTCGATTATGAAGTGATACGGTCCGATAGGAACGGGGCACGGCAAATATATCACCTCAATCTCCTGAAGAAATGGAATGAGGTCGAATCAGTGTTGTTGGCGACGGTGATCGGGGGAGAGGATGATCTCGGGCCAGAGGCGAGCATCAAAGCACAATCGGTCGCACTGGCCCCTGGGGGAGATCACCTCTCACCGTCCCAACTCACTGATCTCTCAAAACTACAGGCGGAATTCGCCGACGTGTTCTCGCCCCTACCGGGACGTACCGACTTAATTCAGCACCATATCGAGACCGAGCCGGGCGTGGTAGTTCGCAGCCGGCCGTATCGTTTACCTGAACACAAAAAAAAAGTAGTTCAGGAAGAATTAGGGGCAATGCTCGATATGGGAGTAATAGAGGAGTCCAACAGTGACTGGGCGAGCCCGATCGTTTTGGTCCCTAAAACCGACGGCTCGGTCAGGTTCTGTGTGGACTACCGCAAGGTGAACGCAGTGTCGAAATTCGACGCGTATCCAATGCCGCGGGTTGACGAGTTGCTTGATCGGCTGGGCACGGCTCGATTTTATTCGACATTGGACTTAACGAAGGGCTATTGGCAGATCCCCTTGTCTCCATTGTCCAAAGAAAAAACAGCCTTCACCACGCCGTTCGGATTGCACCAATTCGTCACGCTTCCCTTCGGCTTGTTCGGGGCACCCGCTACCTTTCAGCGCCTCATGGACAGGATTTTGCGTCCCCATGCCGCATATGCTGCTGCCTACCTGGACGACATCGTGATTTACAGTCACGATTGGCAGCGGCATATGCAGCATGTCCGGGCGGTCTTGAGGTCGTTGAGGGGAGCGGGGCTCACGGCCAACCCGAAGAAGTGTGCAATTGGGCGGGTGGAGGTAAGGTATCTGGGCTTCCACTTGGGTCATGGGCAGGTGCGTCCCCAAATTGATAAGACCGCCGCAATTGCGACCTGCCCGAGGCCCAAGACCAAAAAGGAGGTAAGGCAGTTCTTGGGGCTGGCGGGATATTATAGACGGTTTATACCAAATTATTCGGACCTCACCAGCCCTCTGACTGACCTTACTAAAAAGGGGCTACCAGATACGGTCCAATGGACGGAGCCGTGCCAGCAGGCCTTCACCCGAGTTAAGGCTGCTCTATGTGGCGGGCCGCTTTTACACTCCCCTGACTTTTCTCTCCCTTTTCTGTTGCAGACTGACGCGTCGGACAGGGGGCTGGGCGCAGTCCTGGCCCAGGAGCTGGAGGGGGGAGAGCGGCCGGTGCTGTACATTAGCCGTAAGCTCTCGAAGAGAGAGGCTAAGTACAGCACCATCGAAAAAGAGTGCCTTGCCATCAGGTGGGCCGTTCTCACCCTCCGCTATTACCTTCTGGGGCGGGAGTTCACCCTCTGTTCGGACCACGCTCCTCTCCAGTGGCTCCACCGCATGAAGGATACCAACGCGCGGATCACCCGTTGGTATCTAGCTCTTCAGCCTTTTAAGTTCCAGGTGGTCCACAGGCCGGGTGCTCAGATGGCTGTGGCCGACTTCCTCTCCAGAAATGGGGGGGGGGGGGGCTGCAGGCCGGACGGCTCCCCGGCCTGAGTCGGGCGGTGGGGGTATGTGGCAAGGGGGGCGTGGTTCAGCGAGGTCTGCAGCGGGAGAGAGAGCCGCGGGACAAGCGGTACGTGAGTGGGTTGGAAGCAGATTAATAACACCTGTCTCTTGTTCTAGTAATGAGCGCGGAGAGGGGATAAAACAGCAGTGGAACCGGAGTTCGAAAAGAGAGAGAACCCGGACGGTTGATGCGAAACCCCCTGTTCAGAGACTGAGTAACCGGAAGCCGGAAGTGCCGACCCGGAAGTGATCGAGAGATCGTGTTTATGAGATTTCACACTTTACTGTGTGTGTTGACAAGTTATTGAGAAAATAAAGAGACAAGCATCAACCGTCCAGCCGACCCCGTGTCCTCTTCCTTCCTCCTTATTTCGAACTTTACTACAATGTGGTAAACTAAACAATTTTGCAAAATGGCTGTTGCTCCAGCTGTGAGAAAACTGTCCATGCAATAAGCAATGAAAGTACAGACTAGGTTGAGGAGTGTGATGAGCATTTTATTGACTCGCTGACACAGGGCAAACAGAGCTCAGACACAGAAAAAGTCTTTGTGTACATTAAAATAGGTCCCGATGTAGTTTGTACACCGCCGCATGTGTCATTCCTATTTTGCACCCGCACAAAGCGCGCTTTTCCCTCCACAGAAGCACGTCGCTAAACTAGTGAATGAACTTGCGCTCCCTGGGCGGTTCAGCGCAAAAAAGGAGGCGTGTTCCGGCGCAAACAATCCCTGGAGCTATTTTGCTGTTCCATTAAACAATTGCGCCACTGACCAGAAAAAACCTAGTCTAAAGTCAGTGGCGCGTTGCGCGTTGTTCATTATGCTATTTTAAGGGCGCATGCTTGACCATAATAGCGTGCACAACGCGCATACAATTTGCTCATGTAATCTACACAGATGCAACAGTTATTTTTGCAAATCATAAATTGTTACACTAAAAAAATATTAACACATGAGATGACGGAAATCATTGTGGTGTGCCACGAAGATGTGAAAAAATAGGCATACATCTAGCTTACAAATTATTCAGGCTACTTGTAGTAATTAAGGATCAGACCTGTTTGTCCAATAGTGGCAAGACATAGATGTATATAAGGACATCTGATAGATTGGTTTGTCCGTCAAGAACCAGGAAAAAAAAAATCGACTGAAAAACTGTTTAACCGACGCTATTTTGGGTGGGTTTCTCCCATCCCCATACAACACAACTTCTCTGTCTTTCACTGCTCTTACAAGAACATCCGTCTCCTCGGCTGTGAACCGCTCCTGGCGTGCGGCTGGTTAATACGCCATAATAATAGCGATCCATAATGGAACTTGTGCAGCTGCTTTTAAAGGGAATGTTGGATGACGCTCTGATTGGTTTATTCACGTTACGCCCAAACCACACCTATGAATAATGAAGCTACTTCAGACCAACCCATTTTAGATTTGCTCCGGGTGCAAGAGCCATTTATCCCGCCGGGAAAACAGCAACAGCACCGAGACCCGCCCACAAAGTTACTTGCGCTTCGCGCTTTGACACTTGCGTTTCAGATCATTAAAATAGGGTCCCTAAAGTGAAGTCACAATTGTGGTCATGCTTCATTTTGCTGTTATATTCAAAACTATACATTTTATGAAACAATTTCTAAGACCTTGTTGGGATTTTTTTAGAGAAGATGCTATCAAATATGTTGGCATTCAGACACCCATTTGAAGTCTTTTGTCTAATGTTTGGTAAGGAGAACAGATCAATTAATGCTACACTGCAAAAAAAAAAAATGCTTTTCTTACTTACAAAAACTCTCTTAATTGTGAGTTATTTTTTCCCAAAACAAGACAATAATTTTTACTTGTCTAGTAAATGTAAGAATTTTTTGAAATTTTGACTAGAAACAAGACAAAAATACTAAGTAAGAAAGCATTTTTTGCAGTGTACAATGTGCTCACTTGACGATCGTTTTACACTTTTGAGTGTACGAGACATAATCCTCATTATTCTTCTAAAATGTTCCAGGTCTTTCAGATCAGATAATTCAGTGAGAAATGAATAGAAATGGTATTCTGTATGACGAAATATTTTGCAATAAAAATCAATTAAAAAAATCAATATTTCTCCAAATATGATCATTTTTGAACTAAGAGCTGAACTGAAAGCTGTTCTTTGCGAGCTGCGTGGACACAACTGAACCTCTCCAGATTAGAGAGAATGAATTTGCGTGTTATAATCCATTAAAAATATTGTTCATTACAGATCGATTATTTTGCACTCCTGACATAAATTAAGATATTAATGTCACTGCAACCCAGTTTTATCATAAACAGTGTTCAAATATCAAAGCTGGAGCCGTTAATCTCTCGAATGATACTGATTTTGTCCAGATAAAGTTAGAGTGTGATGTTTTAAGGAGCATTGAATGTTGAACAATAGTAATCTGGGCCGTCTGCGATCTTTGACACGCAAGGGGTTAACACCACGAAACAGGAAATTGTTATAACTCAGGCATTCAATGTCCGATCTGCCCCAAATGTTCATGTTTAATAATAGTCCTGGTCTGAAGACATCAGACGCCACCTTCTGGCAGTAGGAAGTATGGCACATTAAAATGATTTTGCCATATTTCTCCTATATTTACCTAGCCTGACGTTGTCATAGTCAATTCTAGTCAGAATATGAGTCTGATTCTGCTCCATTGGGCTGTAATTATGGGGCGTGTTTCAACTGAACCAGGAAAAACATCAATTGGATAGACCTTCAACCAATGAGACCAACGGAGCGACGCATAACGTTAGTTGTCAAATGTCAACAGAACTCAACTGCACTGTGTTGCCAAGTCCGCGTTTTTTTCCGCTGGTTGTTTTCTATGTCCGCGGGTTGAAGTGACCTCAGTGTGATATATAGACCCAGGAATGCAAATTTTTTCGCAGGCAACCTTGCCAAAATAACACACATTTTACCCCCAAAACAATTTTTTTTTTCGGAGAACCCTCCAGAGAAGCTATTGTTCTGGCTAGAAGTTGGCGGGTTTTGTTGTAAAAACTTGCCAACCCTGTCTGCACGTGCGCTGGAATTAACAATTTTTGCCGGTGTGCTAAAAAAAGAATTGAAGGATACACAGTTACTTACCTACATGATCAAAATTTCAGAGATAAATAGTGAAGGTGAACGCATGTACAAACAAGTTCTCCATTTAGGATTTGAACAAATTCAGCCCAAGCGCCTTTAATGACGTGGATGATTACTTTACTATTGATCATCTGTCCATCATTGTCTAAAGCCCGCCCTGATGATTTCATTGGTCAGAACAGTTTCTGTTCAGGCATAATTACTCCTCTATGGATCATGTCTAGACCAAACTGCCCGAGCTCAGATGTTGTGGGCGGGGCTGAGTTCGGCTGGTATCCAGTCTAATATTTACCAACTTAAATGCATGTCGCCCACTATTCGCTGTTTTCCTGAGGCCACCGGGTAGCATTGCTCCCATGTGCAAGGGCCCTTTCATCACTGCTTGCAGCTTTATTTTCATTATTTTTAGGGCCGGGACTCGATTAAAAAAATTAATCTAATTAATTAGAGGCTTTGTAATTAATTAATCGAAATTAATCGCATTTTAATCGCATATAAATATTTGACCTGAGAACAATGAGAAGTAATTTTTCACATGTATTTTTAGTATACCATTGAATAATGACTGAATACATAAGCTTAATCAACAAAATATTGTTTATTTATTTCAGTCCAACAGACCAGCGCAATGTTTGCCATTAAGTTGAGCAAAAGCATATTTGTGATATTTGAGGCTCGATGTGCTGCGGTGATACGCTAATTCCTTGTTGTATAACGTTAGCTTGCACACAACCCTGCTCTTGACGACGCTTCCATTCTTTCGTTTTTTAAAACAAAATTTCCCATCCACGGGGCCAAGCAAAGCAGTCTCATCAGCTTCTTCGTTCATGTTCACTCATGCCCTGCATCTCAATCAGCTCCCTAGTTCCCTAGTCGGGGCACTGATCAAGACATAAGTCAATGGGCTGACTCCCTGATCAGTGCCCTGACTACTGAACTAGGGAGCGGATTGAGACGCACCCATGTTGTTGTCGTGACTCCGGAGCGCTAGTTGGTGTTCCAGTAAAATCGGTCCGTCGAAACTGATTTTTTGAAAAACGTTCCGCGGTGCAAAAATAAATGCGGTTAAATTTTTTATTTTTTTTGCGTAATTAATTAACGCGTTAAAGTCACGTAATTAATTAATCTTAATTAACGCGTTAAAGTCCCGGCCCTAATTATTTTTTAATTCTTGAATAAATGTGAATAAATATGCAATAAGTCCGTTTTAGCAAATCAGCACGCGGTATTCACTATAGTCACTTAGAAAACATGTGATAACTGAGGGAAGTTTCATTAAAGCTGACTAAAAGTGGCAGAGGATTTATAATTTCAACTCTTTTAACTCTTTTGTACACCATACACTTCTTACATGCTGAAAGTTGGGTTGAGAATCCAACGTAAAGTCTTAATATTCTTAATTTTCCAGAGCTATATATATATATATATATATATATATATATATATATATATATATATATATATATATATATATATATATATATATATATATATATTCTCAGAAAAGATGTCGTTAAAATGACATTTCATTATTGTGAGAAATGATGTCGTTAAAATGACAAGATCTCATTATTAGGAGAAATTATATTGTTAAAACGACACAATATCTCGTTATTATGAGAAAAGATTGGGGTTACAATGACATACAATCTCTTTATTATAAGAAAATATATAGGCAATATAATTATTATTTCTTTTTTATTAATAGGTCTATAATATATTCATAATTTTAATAAAACTTTTGTTTTCCATTCTTAACAAGCGTCCACATACACGCTTCAATACACTGACCCATCTGCATATACATGCAGGATTCACTCAAAAAATGTGATGAATGACAGTTATTAATCTGCAAAATCAGACTCATAAATGTCAGGAAAACACGATTCCTGGCTGCATGTCATTATACATGGATTACTGAATCTTTGGTTAGTTGTAAGGACCCCTATATCGAGCCCAACCTTTAATCTGATAATCGTTTGCTCTCAACGTCTGTCATTATCTGGATCCACAACTGTTTTCATGTTAAAGTCATTTGTTTAGGTAATTCTGACTTTTTCCTCACAATTGCAAAATTATATCTCACAATTACATATTTTACATGTGCTTTTACCATGTTAAATTTTACATGTGCAAAATTATTTGTGCGTGTGTTCACATGTTTTTGGTACGTGTGAAATTTGTGTGGTTTTTCTGTTAGGCCAGTGAATTTTGTTTGTTGTTGTTGTTGATGAGTTTAGTACGGAAGAAGATTAGAATTAAAAATGATTTTTTTTAAAAAGCATCTCGTGATTAAAGTCATTATAATGCGAGATTAAACTGGTTAAATTTGAGAAAAAAAGGAGAGATACAATCTCGAGAATAAACTCATTAAATATTGAGAATAAAGTCATTGTGTTTCGAGAAAAAATATATATATATTTTGGGGGGAAAAGTCGAAATAAAATCTTGAGAATAAATAATTAAATATTGAGAATAAAGTCGTTGTGTTTTGAGAAAAAACTCTTTATATTTTGGGAAAAAAGTCGAAATAAAATCTTGAGAATTACGCATTCGATCAGTGTTCTTTGCATAGCCTATACTGATAGAGGACATGACAGAATTGGATCACTTAGTCAAGCTATAGTAGTGCTACGCATTGGTCCTGCTTTACTTAGTTGTCTATTAATAACAGACCATTATTCTAAACTGTTACCCTTTATGGAAAAAGCACAGCAGACCAAAGAATCGAGGGTTGGTGGGGCCAGTGATAACCTTGCATTTGTCCACTGGTTGTCATTTGTACAAAAGCGAGTACATCACGCAAATTGGACTGATTTTTTATTCTAAAAAGACCTAGCCGCTTGCAAATTCTCTTTAAAGTTCAAATGCTAATTATAATTATAATGTCATAATTAGCAAAAGTACTGAAAGAAAGTCTGAAATTTAGCTTGACTAAGTGATCCAACTCTGCCATGTCCTCTATCAGTATATGCTATTCAATGAACACTGATCGAATGCGTTATTCTCAAGATTTTATTGCACATTTTTTTCTCTAAATATAACGAGTATTTTTTCGAAACACAACTAATTTATTCTCCATATTTAATGAGTTTATTCTCAAGATTATATTTCGACTTTTTTCTCGAAACACAACAAATTTATTCTCCATATTTAATGAGTTTATTCTCAAGATTGTATCTCTACTTTTTTCTCGAAATTTAACGAGTTTAATCTTGCATTATAATGACTTTAATCTTGAGATGCTTTTTTTTTTTTTTTTTTTAGCTTCGCTCTAATCCTCTTCCGTACTTTAGCCATGAAAATGATATAAGTAACAGAAATAAGCACACATGTCAGGGCATGTCAAAACCCAGAAACCAAGCAGGTAATTCGATTTTAACATTTGCAATCATTTGACAGTCATAGATGACTATATATATATATATATATATATATATATATATATATATATATATATATATATATATATATATATATATATATATATATAATTTAAAATTAAGTTGCCTTACCCTTTGGTTGTGGAAATTTTAACTCTTTAGTGGTGAGATTGTAATGAAAACCAAACCCACTTGTCTTCGAAGGATTTTATTCTTGCAAGAAGGTAATTCATATACAGATAAAGTTTCTGCAGAGAAGGACAGCCTCATCCAGTGCAGGGTTCCTTATTTATATCTTACCCCTCATCATGCTGTTATACAAACAGGAACTGAAGATATATACCATATAAGGAAAAAACATTTCTCATAACCATTTCTCAAAACCATTTCTCATATCGCACAGAGGAGCCACTTCTAAAAAAAAAGATTCAGTTAATCGAAACACAATTTAATTTAGTCTTAATTAGTAATTAAGTAATTTAGTAATTTTATCTGAGACATGAGAAACATACACAGTAATTTTCCACTAAGATCAGTTGTCTGTTATGCAAACATATACGTAATATATAAATTAAATACAATCTGCATAAAGCAAAATTAATTTCCACTACACTCCTTCCTTTTGATTATTATCAATCAATGTAAAAGTGTTTTACAAAACATTAAATTCTTTTAAAAAGAAAAGAATACAACAAGACATCCCTGTTGGATTATCAACCTCTAACAAAATCAATCTTTTCAATTTCATTGTCCAACATAGACAGTGACCTGCTTCAAACCTTCAACTAGACATAATCATCTTCTCCTAACATTATATTTTCAATCAATGAAAGTAAAAACTAAACACCACATAGTACACTGCCCTTTAACTTTAAAAGACCTTGGGTCATTTTTTTGTATCATCTTTTGCTGACCTTTTAAGAAATCAACACGCTCATATTGCTGCAAAGGAAGTTATACATGTGCATATGTCAAATCCTTCCCTCAAACCAAGTTTAACCCAGGTTACTAGGGGTTAGTGACATAAATTTAATTGAACAGCAGCTTACAACATCTGGCCAATGCCATGGGTATAGATGGATTCACCAAAAATGCTTGAATGGAATAATAACTGACAGGGAAACTGAAGCCATTTGGAATTGGAATAAGTGGATGTATAGATGGATATTCCAGGAGATGATATGGCTTGAGGCATACAAGACCAACAATGATCCAATATTTATTGCTGGATACTTCATGGAAGCAGTATTAAAAGCTAGGGGTTGTCCTGCTAGAGTAAGGCTAGATTTAGGAATGAAAAATGTTCATATGGCTGAGTTTTTCTTTTTCTGGGGATCAACTAGAAACAGACTGTGTTACTTTAGGCGCCTGACATGGAGAGCAGCACATTGAAAGATGGTGGCTCACTTTGCGAAGTGAATGTGTCCAATTTTGGATAGAACTCTTTGACAAGCTGAGAGAGGACTGACACTTTGCAGACACTTTTTTGGACAAATCCTTGGTCCAATTCGGTTTCCTTAAGAAAATTCTGCTGGTCAGAACAATGTAAATGCAACACAAAACCAGGCCAAACATGCTTAAAAACACCTTTTACAAATCCATTGCAAATGTTTTATTGAACTACTATTAATAGCTACTATTTTTCCTTTTAATTATAATATTGTCTAATTAAACTGTCTACAAATGTGTAAAACTGATCCGAGATCTGGCATAACCGAGTATAACCCACAGACACTTGTTCAATGGTTGTCAGTAGGCTTGTTTTAGATGAGCCTTGCCTCGCCTGAAATAAAGGTGAGACTAAACGGAGTGGAGGAGTGAAAAAAGTGCAGGCAAGCCGGACAGTTCTCTCCTCTCGTAGTGTATCAGACACCTGCGAGATCAGTTGCGGATATCGTGGGATTCACACTCGAGCGCTGTGTTGCTGATAAACTGGATGTAATTTAAGTTCTGTTGCTTTTATATGAAAATAAATATAATGAACAAGACACCCAAAGTTTTTGTTATTTATTTCCATTCGAAAGACCTGTTTATCAAGCATTTTTACTTTAATCACACACGTTTTATATGTTTTTATAAATATGACAGCAATCACATAACCCACAGAGAGATCGCACTGTCCGAGAGTTTGAATTTATAATAATAATAATAATAATGCGTTCGATTTATATAGCGCTTTTCAAGGCACTCAAAGCGCTTTACATAGAAGGGGGAATCTCCTCAACCACCACCAATGTGCAGCATCCACCTGGATGTTGCGACGGCAGCCATATTGCGCCAGAACACTCACCACACACCAGCTGATTGGTGGAGAGGAGACCGAGTGATGAAGCCAATCAGGATATGGGGATTATCAGGAGGCCATGATGGACAGAGGCCAATGGGCAAATTTGGCCAGGATGCCGGGGTTACACCCCTACTCTTTTTCCGAAAGACATCCTGGGATTTTTAATGACCACAGAGAGTCAGGACCTCGGTTTAACGTCTCTTCCGAAAGACGGTGCTCTTTGTCAGTATAGTGTCCCCATCACTATACTGGGGTGTTAGGACCCACACAGACCACAGGGTGAGCACCCCCTACTGGCCTCACTAACACCTCTACCAGCAGCTACCTGGTTTTTCCCAGTTGGTCTCCCATCCAGGTACTGACCAGGCTCAGCCCTGCTTAGCTTCAGTGGGAAACCAGTCTTGGGCTACAGGATGATATGGCTGCTATTTATTTATACACATAAAAACAGGATATCAGAGTTTTAAAATCAAACATTTTAAAAAAGAACCATACATCACGTTTTTTTAAACCAATGAGCATTAAGTTGTGTCATCAGTAAGTCATTTCTCATCATGTCAGAGAGCAACTGCGCTCGACTGCAGAATCCGACACATACGCCTTTCGCTCGCGGGAGATTTTTGACACACGTCAGCTCATCTCAAACAAGCCCAATGACTGCTCGTTATTCATAGGTTCACAAAGATCATCACCCCTAGCTGTGAACCATTGACATTTCGAAGTGTTTCGAAGCAGTGATGACATAACGAAACCTTGTTTACTGAAATCACGTGACTTTGGCAGTTTGATATGAGCCTCGAACCAAATCATTCAAAACAGAAGATTCATGAAGCAGAGTGATGGTAATTTCAAAACAAAGTCAAGTCAAATCATCGTTTGTTTTGTATCTGTTCATGGTTTGCTCTTTTTGGATTTATTAATAAACTGCACTTGGGTTTATCAAGCTTGCCACAAGTGAATAAATATACATTACACATACATATTACTTTAGCCTAGTGTAATCAAACGTTACAGTTTAATCAAACTTTTTTTTAGCCGTTTTTTTAAGCAATGGAACTTCTGACATTATGAAATTATGACAAAAATATAGCATATACAAATATAGCTGTTAATCTAATCCATAATACATTATTAAACTTAATTGATTAGACACATTTTTTTATTTTATTTTTATTATTGTTTTGGTGGTCTCAGATGAACCGCGCAAAGAAAGAAATCCTTAGAAAGACTTTCACTATAACTCGAAACACAAACAAGAAAATATACATTCACTTCAACTAAAACAGGAACAATCCAGGACAGAGGAGAACAAAAAACGGAAGGATTAATGTGTTTGGTGGGAGGGGAGAGAGGGAGGGAGGGATTTCCAGACAATAAAAGTTGACACATTCATTAATTTCCCCATTCAGCATTAAAAGATCTTGTGACTTCAGGAAACTGCTCTCACTTTTGGACAGGTTAAGGCAATTGCATTTAGGGTCATTTGATCAAATATGCTATTGATGGCAGTCATATGAATTCTGCTTTAGTCTTCTCTTTATATACATTTTTAAAATATCATTTGTTTAATTTAAGTGACTGTTATTGTTACATTATACAAAGTTTATTGTAATTCTGAAATAATACAATTTTTAATAAAATATAAAATAGACCCAACTGGGGAAAAAATGTCAACCTGAATAAGCTTTGAGAGGTAACATCTTAATACCTCTCAAATATTTAGATGTTACCTCTCAAAGCTTAATATGATGCAAATAAATATTTGCATCATATTACAGGTTTTGTGTAACTCAATTGGTAGAAATTTGTAAAATACAACATCATGTAATCATGTGATCATCCAATCGTGGGTTTGAGCCCAGGGAATAAGTTCTCATATAGTGTACATGCGCTATAAATCACTGGACGGGGTGGGTTTAGTTGTTAATAAAAAAATATTTTTGCTAAATGGAAATGTGAAAAATGATGGTAAAAACATATTGCATTTAAGTTGACATTAATTTTGATTAGTAACAACAGTCTTATGCAGGGATGGGTATTGTTAAGGTTTTAACGGTATTACTACTCTTACCGATACTGCTTATCGATACAGTACTTTAACAGTATTCTTATCAGTTCTTTTTGTTATATTTTTTATAATAAACAGAAAATTAAGAACATTATTAACATTGCTTTATGATCTGAAAATGTAAAAAATCTATAGCATAAACAGCATAATAATAAAAGGTTGTTATTTTTAAGCCAGCTAGAGGGCGCATGCCTTTAAAACTTTGTCGTAATAAGGTGCTTAAAGGGGTCATGAACTGGCTTTTTTGTTTTAGGGTGACAGGCAAGGGGTTAAGCAAGAACTCACTTCATTTTGATTTTATTTTCAACAAAATAAGAAAAAAATATCTCTTATCTAATAAATGCATCTCGATTTAAGATTTTTTATGTATTTATACTAAACAAGACAAAAAAAGAAGTTTCTAACTTTTTTTCAGTGTACTATTGTTGTACTTTTTCTCCCCAAAGTCCTCCCCAAGTTCAATGATTGGCCAGTAGTCGAATTTTCAATCAAAGTATTTTTTATCATGAATTACAGCGAGTAAAAAAAGTTAACTGATATCAGGATTCTGAACAGCAGGATTCTAGACAGTCCAGAATGCTTTTACAACTGTCTCATTGATTTTTATATTCTTGTTCTTCCGTCTCCTCCCCACATCACATTTCCTCCAATCAGGGGTCCTGTAACGTCAGTCTCCAGGCAGCAATCTATATAGAGAAAGTTTAACACACAAGAAACAAAAGGCACCCAGTATTTTTCAATTTCATAAGACATACCCTTCTATTGCCTTTGTTTATTCAGTTTCAAGTCCTGTAGAAGTGGTTATGCTTTCCTCAGAAACCCTCCACCTAACCTTTTCACCTCTAACCACAGACATGTAAAATCATCAAACCTTTATCTACAGCAATCATCCATATATCATCAGTAATTTTAATCATAATAAAAAGCAACATTAGCAACTTAAATCATAATAAGCAACATCATGAAATTAACTAGACACTTCCTTCAATTCCATCTCTTGATCTCTTATCAAGAGATCACATCTCCTCCGTTTCACTCTCCATGTCATCACCATCCACTTCTACTCCCAGCAGTGGCCTTTTGTAGGCTGGAGGCCTATCATCATTCTTTTCAATGGCTGTCACTATCATCCTATTAAAAAGCGATGCATGGTATACAACAACATCCACGTTACAATGATCCCTAGAAATATCCCTAGAGAAGTGATTATTGAAATAATTACCCCCTTCCAATTTCCAAACATGTTAGTGATCCACTTGTCCACTATATTATCTATACCTGAAACAATCAATTGGGATCCAAGATGGCCGCCAGGGTGCAGCCACATGGTTTGGCAGGTCCTGTTTGTTCGCAACAAAAGTACATCAAAAACCCTTGGACTTTGCTATGTTTGTCTGGTCTTCTCCTGTCCTTTTACATCCTCTTGAGCTTAACATATCCAAGGAAAATGGATAACTTAACTCTCTATCCAGCAAAGAGGAGCCAACATCTTTTGTATTCAAGAATCCTGGATTGTGGACATGCTAGACCGCCCCCAGGTAAACTTGTTCAAACAGCATCTAGATCATTCCCTGGGGTTGTGAATCTTTTGATGATACTACTTCTGGCAGGTGATGTTGAGCAAAATCCTGGTCCTGTTTTAAGTCCTGTGACACAACTACAGCTGTTCTCTTGGCTAACACCACCTTTGCTACCTGGGCTACAGCAGTTCTTTGTGCTAACACCATCACAGCTACCTGGATTACACCAGTCACCTGGCCTATTACCATCACTGCTACCTGGTTTACACCAGCTACCTGGACTAATACCACCTCTTTTACCTGGGTTACAGCAGCTACCTCGACTAATACCACCTCTGTTACCTGGGTTACAGCAGCTACCTGGGCTAATACCATCACTGCTACCTGGATTACAACAGTTCTCCGGGCAAATTTATTCTCCGATACCTGGGTTACAGCAGCCACCTGGGCTATTACCATCACTGCTACCTGGTTTACAGCAGCTACCTGAGCTAATACCATCACTGCTACCTGGATTACAACAGTTCTCTGGGCAAATTCATTCTCCGCTTCCTGGGTTACAGCAGCTACCTGGGCTATTACCATCACTGCTACCTGGTTTACAGCAACGACCTGGGCTAATGCCACCTCTGCTACCTGGGTTACAGCAACTATCTGGGCTAATTCCACCACTACAGGATTCTGTTACATCTAAGTCTAGTATAGCTTCACAACGCATCATATCCATGTGCACACAAAGGAACACGGTATTTAAAAAACATTGATCAAGTAAGTTATTTCAGACTCTTAATCAAGCCAGGGCTATATGGGACCCACAGTGTAAAAATAAAGGGCTCTTAGGAGGCCATCTGAATATATGGAGTATGGCCCCTAAGAGGGAACAATTAGACCATCTTCTCTTTAACTCAAATGTGGATTTCTTAGGACTTTCAGAAACTTGGCTTAAACCCTCTTCCCCACAAGCAGTGGTATCATTACAGGGCTACAAAGTCTTTAGAAAAGATAGGCATCAAGGGAAGGGAGGAGGGGTGTTAATTTATATGAAGGATTCTTTAAAATGTACACAAATAATTTGGCCTAATGAAATATCAATTGAATGTGTTGAAGTTAAAGTGTCACTTTCAACAGAAATGTCATTTACTATTCTATGTCTTTATCGTCCGCCGTCAGCAAAAGTAGATTTTTATGATCAATTTAAAGCACTTCTGAGTTGTTGTGACTTTAATAATGAGGTTATTCTAATGGGAGACAAATGTAAATTGGGACAGCAAAAGTGACAGAAAGAAACTGAAAGAAATTACGGATAATTTTGGATTAACACAAATGATCAGTGATCCCACTAGAATAACAAATCGTTCTTAAACTTTGATAGACCTGGTGTTTTCTAACAAACCAGATAGAATAATAAAAACTTACAATTTCCTAACTGGCTTGTTTGCCACAATGCCATATTCTTTTCTAGAAAGCTGACTAAAAAACGATTGAGAAGTGTCAGTAAAAACATTAATATAAAACAAACGTTTATTCCAAAGAGCCAAGAACAATGCTTGACTGCAGCTCTAAATACTTTTGATTGGTCTAGTATAGTATTATGTGATGACACTAATCAATGTTGTGATTTAATATACTCTACTATTACAATGGTTCTGTCTCAATTTCAGAAAGTGGGTCATTTAAAGAAACGAGTTTATTCCTTGCCTTGGATCAATAATGAGTGTAAACAGCTTATGATACTCAGAGATAAATTACAAAAAAAATCATTACAATCTGGATTAACTACTGATCGATTACATGTTGTATCCGCAAGAAATAAAGTCACACAAACCTTGAGAATGGCAAAAGCAAATTTCTTCATGTCTGTAATTAATGGTGCCAAAGGAAATTGTAAGTTGATTTGGGAAAATATTAACAAACTCCTGGGTGCAAGTAAACATATTGCTGATAAAGACTTTGAACTCAAATTTGCTAATGATTTGGTATCAGAGCCTCTCAACCTAGCAACTAAATTAAACTATTATTTTCAAAATTACCATTGATGAGATTGCTCAATTGTTTTCTAGCTCTAGTGACTCTCAACAAAATATGGCCCACATTGACCTTAATATGGATGCCGTAACTCTAAATTCTAAGTTTAATATTCAAACAATTACAGAAGTAGACAACATAATCTCTAAATTAAAAAATTCTAAAGCAAGGGATGTGTTTGGATTTGATACCAATCTTCTGAAGCTTTTTAAATCTTGAATTTAGTGCCTGTGACCCATCTAATTAATTTGTCGATTACGCAGGCAGTCGTTCCCTTGAGTTGGAAGGTTGCAAATGTCATACCAATATACAAATCGGGTGATAAACTAGACCCTGCTAATTATCGACCTATTAGCATACTTCCTATCTTTTCTAAGATTGCAGAGAAGTGGGTCGCCAACTCTATCATTGTACATCTTAATGATTCCAACCCGGGTCTGCACCCTATGCAATTTGGATTTCGATCTTTTCACTCAACTGAAACAGCTATTTGTGTTTTTGTCGAGAAGGTGAAGTTATATTTAGATAAAGATAAAACAGTTATGTTGCTTCTGTTTTTGTTGATCTTAAGCGTGCGTTTGATACTGTGAATCACTTAAAGCTTTTGTCTAGACTGATAACATTTGGCTTTAGTAATCAAACAGTTAAATGGCTACAATCTTATTTATCGGATAGAAAACAATGTGTGCAAATAAAGAATTGTAAGTCACCCTATCTTCAATATACAGGGAGCGCAGAATTTTTAGGCAAATGAGTATTTTGACCACATCATCCTCGTTATGCATGTTGTCTTACTCCAAGCTGTATAGGCTGGAAAGCCTACTACCAATTAAGCATATTAGGTGATGTGCATCTCTGTAATGAGAAGGGGTGTGGTCTAATGACATCAACACCCTATATCAGGTGTGCATAATTATTAGGCAACTTCCTTTCCTTTGGCAAAATGGGTCAAAAGAAGGACTTGACAGGCTCAGAAAAGTCAAAAATAGTGAGATAAATTGCAGAGGGATGCAGCAGTCTTACAATAGCCAAGCTTCTGAAGCGTGATCATCGAACAATCAAGCGTTTCATTAAAAATAGTCAACAGGGTCGCAAGAAGCGTGTGGAAAAACCAAGGCGCAAAATAACTGCCCGTGAACTGAGAAGAGTCAAGCGTGCAGCTGCCAAGATGCCACTTGCCACCAGTTTGGCCACATTTCAGAGCTGCAACATAACTGGAGTGCCCAAAAGTACAAGGTGTGCAATACTCAGAGACATGGCCAAGGTAAGAAAGGCAGAAAGTCGACCACCACTGAACAAGACACACAAGCTGAAACGTCAAGACTGGACCAAGAAATATCTCAAGACTGATTTTTCTAAGGTTTTATGGACTGATGAAATGAGAGTGAGTCTTGATGGGCCAGATGGATGGGCCCGTGGCTGGATTGGTAAAGGGCAGAGAGCTCCAGTCCGACTCAGACGCCAGCAAGGTGGAGGTGGAGTACTGGTTTGGGCTGGTATCATCAAAGATGAGCTTGTGGGGCCTTTTCGGGTTGAGGGTGGAGTCAAGCTCAACTCCCAGTCCTACTGCCAGTTTCTGGAAGACACCTTCTTCAAGCAGTGGTACAGGAAGAAGTCTGCATCCTTCAAGAAAAACATGATTTTCATGCAGGACAATGCTCCATCACACGCGTCCAAGTACTCCACAGCGTGGCTGGCAAGAAAGGGTATAAAAGAAGAAAATCTAATGATATGGCCTCCTTGTTCACCTGATCTGAACCCCATTGAGAACCTGTGGTCCATCATCAAATGTGCGATTTACAAGGAGGGAAAACGTCCCCGGTCACGTATGTAACCTTAGTTCCCTGAGAACAGGGAACGAGATGCTGCGTCAGCTGACGCTACGGGGAACGCCTTCAGCGTGACAGGTGCCTGAAATCGCTATCAAATCACAATCCTACTGACCGTCGGCAGCTGGTGATGTCATCACCGTGCGACCAGGAAGTATAAAAGGGCACCGTGCCAACATGACAATATCCGCCTCGTCTGAAGGGACTGTGGGCAGGCACACCTTGAAGCATGGCCATGTGACGCAGCGTCTCGTTCCCTGTTCTCAGGGAACTAAGGTTACATACGTAACCTGGGACGTTCCCTGTCGAAAGGGAACTCGCGCTGCGTCAGCTGACGCTACGGGGAACGATATACCAACGCCGCCATGCTGAGGGGAGTGCACGCCCCTTACTGGCAGTGAGAACTGCCTGGACGAGTGTTCGCAGGAAGTCTGAACCACTCCCCCTCTAGCCACACAGGCTGCCAGTGACATCATTCCCTACGGTCATAGCCCAAGCTATATGCCTAAGAGAGAACCTAAACAAGTTTTAACTGAGGTTTCCTACTCTCAGCTTGCTCGAGGGCCTGGGACCTACTACTTCGGAGGAAGGAGTCCCTTGAGGGAATGTGGCTAGGGGACCCGAGGGCGCCCCACCCCGTCACTTTATTCAGGAAAACCTTTACCGAACGCCACCAGGGAGGCCTCACCTGGCATCACTTCTGTGGACACCCCAGCTTGGCCAACCCTGTCTGTCAAAACAGAGCCTCCGGACATCGCTCTTACTCATGAGCATCCAGACTGAGGGACTGCAAACTGGCAATGTCCTCCTCAGACCGGAACTCGGAGACGGGAATCCTGGAGAGCAGTACTCAGCTTAGTGCTTCTTACCCTTGCCATCGAGGGGAGTCTCTTCTGCTTGATCCTAGAATCTACTGAACACATTTATTACAGGGGTGCTCAGGAGGCCTAAAAAAGGCCTATGGACTGATCTACCCGGGAGGCCCCGAGGGGGGCCTGCCCGTCTGATCAGACTCAAGCGGCCGTAAGCTCGCAGACGACCCTCAATGAGGGGAGCTCTTAAGCCAGCTTGGTAGGTAACCCATGCTGTAGGCTAGCCAGTCCCTGTCCTGAAGGGACTGCGCAGCAGAAACGGAGTCTCGTTGTGCTAGGGCATGAGCCCGCCCTTGAGTTATACCGGCCCAGGCCGGGACCCACCGGCGGGCAGCCGCTAGCTGTCAGCCCAAAGCCAGTTATACGTTCCCACTCCAGGGAACCGTTTCCCCTCCAGGGAGGCCATGAGGCGCCTCCACCCGGCACCGTTAGTGTTAGCTGTTAGCTGTTAAGAGCCACAGGAAGGTGGCTTTACTGGTTACTCAGGGGGCTCATGAGGCTATAACGCCAGAAGCCACCCATGCTACTGGCTAGCTTGTCACCGAGACCTTTGGTCCGGGAATCCTTTCCCAAAAAGGCCCAAAAAGGCCTGACAGCATAATACACTGGCCTAGCGAGCGTCCCAGCTCGGGGCTCACCCTCAGGCGGCCTGCAGGCAGGTGGCTCTACTGGTTCCTCAGGGGGCTCATGAGGCTATAACGCCAGAAGCCACCCATGCTAATAGCTAGCTTGTCACCGAGACCTGGTCCGGGAATCCCTTCCCAAAAAGGCCCAAAAAGGCCTGATAGCATAATACACTGGCCTACCGAACGTCCCAGCTCAGGGGCTCACCCTCAGGCGGCCTAGAGCGGCCTACTTCCTGCCAGCCAACGTGCAAACTGTCGGGAGCTGTTGTGTTCCCGGGGCTCGCCTCCAGGGAGGCCTGTTTGATGCCTACGTACAGTCCGGTCTTTTTAGGGCGGCCAGGAGAGGCCTATTGCCGAATGGCAGTTCCCTATTAGATTGGTGACAGACGGTGCTTATCCGATGGAAACCCCGCAGGGCCGGGAAATGACCATAGGACGGCCTGAAGCGGCCCGTCCCTGATAGCACACCATGCTAACCGCCTGGCTAGCACCCACGCACACTGTTGCAAGACCTGGGAACTGGGGCTCACCCTAAAGGAGGCCTAAAGCGGCCTAGATCCTGTCAACCAATGGTCGGAACCCTAGGTCACCCCCTCAGGGGACGCCATGTGAGGCGTGCTGAAACTCAGCGAGCCCTCAAAGTTGGGCTGACAGTGGCTGTCTGGTGGCTGATGAGGACTGGGTATCCAGTCACTACCTGGGGACTCATCCCCAGGGAGGCCGTTAGGGGCCTACTTATGACGAGGTTTCTGCTGCATCCGACATCGTTGGGGAGAACCCTCCCCGCTCACATGGGCCACGATGAGGAACTCACCCGCAGGGAGGCCTACTGAGGCCTACCACCTGACCCAGGGTTAACTGCCCGGACTGCCTCGGCTGGCGTCTCCCGCCAGCCAGCCTTCTATAGTCGGTCCGCCCCAGCGGCCCATAGAAGCCTTCTGCGACGGCGCAGTCTCCCAGGCAGCGCCTATCAGCGTGGACCTAAAACACAATGCCCACAGCAGTGCACTCAGCATAAAACGCCTTGAACCCTCTAAAGCGAGGGGAGTACAACTTACGCCACCTGCCTCCAGGGCGGCCGTCTGGTCGTCCAGCGGTCCGCCGTCTGCGCAAGGGCGTCAGCCGTGACAGTGTTTCGGCTCCAGGGGAGCATCCTACCAACCCATGCTTTCCGATGGTTGCAAAGTACAGCTCGACCCGAGCCCTAAAGGTGAAGCAGAAGACACAGAGCAAAAAGTTAAAGATATTGAACACACACAACCGGCCATTTCCTGAACCAAGCCGGGGGGCCGCCCAGAAGTGGCGGCCACACTAGCTCTGGGGGGCGGGGCTAGCAAAACCAGTCTAACTGCGCACCGCAAAGAGACGCCTACCCCGTCCCCACGACCACTGGCTGAGTCGCGACTCATTCTGCTATACACCTTTTTGCATTAATAACAAGCCCCAAATGCAGAAGGGGGGGTGGGCATTGGCCGGACGACCCTAACTGCGGGGAGGCCGGATAGGAATACAAAGCTCCTGCGGGACTACCGACAGGAGCCCGGGGCAACTGCCAGGGCGATATGCCACCGAGAGACGCCACCGCCATCCCATCAACAGCCTAGGCCAACCTGATGCACTAGCATCGGTCTGATAATCCCACAAACAACGGCCCTAAAAAGGACTGGGACAGACCTTACTGTAGTTCATGCGCTAGCCTAACCTCACATATTCATCTAGATATTTTACTAGCAGAGGTGCCAACGCTACCCAGAGGTGGCTACAGCTAAAAAAGTTCGCCAGGAGAACATACATCAGTTTATATCGCCGCTACATGCCCGCGGCATGTGCGGTGGCCTCTACTGCTCATATTACACAAATCCAGAAGAGAAAACAGCCTTATAAACTACTGTTGCTACACTAGCAAACATACAGCCTACATAAACACACTGTGTTTATACAAACATCGTTCTAGCCACCTTTACCGGGGAACTACAGGCCCACTTCTCCAACTGTTACACTTTTCTTAATCTTTTGTAGATAAAATATCCCTCAGGGAAGCATAGAGTCAAAACATACAGCATTGAAAAGAAGAATGTTTGCCCTAAAAGGGCACTCACCCGCTGTCTTCAGTGCCTCATCGCTTCATGTAACATTAACCTGAGGGTGGGGCGCTTTATTCTCAAATGTAAGGCCGAGGAGGCGGCCGCGAAATCCCGCTTTTCCCAGAGATGATGCACTGTGTGCGGGCAGAGCACACACCGGCCTGGCAGGCCGTCAGAGTCTCACATCCGCTCATCATCGGCCCGCGCGGCCTGGTGTAAAGCGCGCCCGGGGGAGAAAAGAAAAACTACAGAAAAACAAAGGAGGGGACACAACATCACTTCCGCGCCCTCGGGGGCGGAGACTCACCACCTCGCTTCCGGCGCTGGAAGCGGTTCTTCTCCCCGATGTCCCTCTTCCTGTTGCGGGTGTCCCGCCTCTTCTGCGTCCTACTCCTCCACGGAGGGGGCGCACGAGAGGCCACGCTGCTGCGTTGGCCCAGTCAATGATCCTCGAATCTCGAAGGGCCAGGGACACCCTCCTGCCTGGGCGCCGCCCCGGACCTCATCGGAATACACGTTCTATATGCCGCTGAGCGCGCCCTCGCCTCTCTGAACTTTCCCACCACCGCCTCGACGGAGGTGCCGAAAAGTTCAGAGGGCGAGACCGGGGCATCAAGGAGAAAAGCCTTTTCTTTCCCCCCGATGTCCGCCAGGTTCAGCCACAGATGCCTCTCCGTGGCAAACCATAGCCGTCATCGACCGTCCGATGGCGACTGCTGTGTGTTTGGCCGCCCGGAGAGAGAGATCTGTGGTGCGGCTCAACTCAGCCATCGCATCAGGGGCTAGGCCCTCCCCCTGATCGAGGTCCCTCAGCAGATCGGCTTGATAGGCCTGCAACCCCACCATTGTGTGCAAGGCCGCCGCCGCCTGACCCGCCGACGTGTATGCCCTGCCGTTAAGACGTGAAGTCGTCTTTAATGGTTTAGACGGCAGGGCTGGAGCTCTTAGTGTTGATAGCCGCCCGGACGCGAGATAGTTCGCGAGTGTCTCGTCGATGGGCGGCATCGACACATACCCTGCCTCGGCCAATCCCTCGACATCAGCGAAGTTAAAACACTGATGTCGATGGATTCGCGCCGAGTAGGGTTTCTTCCATGCCCCCACGACCTGCTCGTGAAGGTCGGGGAGGAATGGAAGGCTCCCGGGAGCTGGGCGGCTATGGTCGGGGAGAAACCGATCGCCCAATCTGTCAGGGCGGGCGGTCTCTCCCCTGGCTCTCTGCCACGACAACTGAAGTCTCAGCGCCGCGTGCCCCATTACATCTAACAGCTCCCCATACACGGGGCAGGATGGCTGGGAGGATTCAGCCTCAGCTTCATTTTCCTCCTCATCCACAGCCATCCTCTGATCGACCGGAAGAGCATGGGCTGACGACGAGGAGGAGTCTCCATCCGACTCCTCCTCCGTCAGCCTGCTCTCGCGACCTGGCTGATCGTACGCGAGAACTGTACTCCCCAGACGATGAGCCAGGTCCATCTGGGAGCCCCAGGACAGACGGCGCCGCTCAGCCTCAGCGTGAGCGGGACCGCTCCCAGATGCTAGCTCTTCTTCCCTCGAAAAGAAGGCCAGGCGAGAGCGGAGCGTCCTCAATGGAAAACGCTCGCAGTTTGTGCAGGAAGCCCCCTCGAGAACCTCTCGCGCGTGCTCTTCCCCCGGGCAGAGCACACAAAGGGTGTGTGTGTCCTCAGGCGTGAGAAACCTGGGACACGGATCAGCGCACTTCCTGTACGCTCCCTTCACTTTACGTGTGCACTTCATTATTAGATTTTCCAGCGAACCAGACAAAACAGTCCCTGAAGATGAAAGGATATTGTCATGTTGGCACGGTGCCCTTTTATACTTCCTGGTCGCACGGTGATGACATCACCAGCTGCCAACGCTCAGTAGGATTGTGATTTGATAGCGATTTCAGGCACCTGTCACGCTGAAGGCGTTCCCCGTAGCGTCAGCTGACGCAGCGCGAGTTCCCTTTCGAAAGGGAACAGTACACCTCTCTGAACAGTGTCTGGGAGGCTGTGGTTGCTGCTTCACGCAATGTTGATGGTGAACAGATCAAAACACTGACAGAATCCATGGATGGCAGGCTTTTGAGTGTCCTTGCAAAGAAAGGTGGCTATATTGGTCACTGATTTGTTTTTGTTTGGTTTTTGAATGTCAGAAATGTATATTTGTGATTGTTGAGATGTTATATTGGTTTCACTGGTAAAAATAAATAATAGAAATGGGTATAAATTTGTTTTTTGTTAAGTTGCCTAATAATTATGCACAGTAATAGTCACCTGCACACACAGATATCCCCCTAAAATAGCTAAAACTAAAAACTAAAACTTCCAAAAATATTCAGCTTTGATATTAATGAGTTTTTTGTGTTCATTGAGAACATGGTTGTTGTTCAATAATAAAATTAATCCTCAAAAATACAACTTGCCTAATAATTCTGCACTCTCTGTACACAGGGTGTTCCTCAGGGATCAATTTTAGGACCTCTGCTATTTTCACTGTATGTGAATAGTTTGCCCAATATATGCAAAAATGTTGACACGATTATGTATGCTGATGATACGGTAATTTTTACACATGCCAAAAGTGCTGAGGATGCAGCCCATCAGCTCTCATTAGCTTTAAATGATTTGCAAAAATGCATGGCTGAATGATTCATGCTTGTGTCTTAATGTTAAAAAGACTGTATCAATGTTTTTTTAGTAAACCTAAAACAACTGTGGCCACAGTAAAAGTTTGCTTGGGTGGACAAGAATTAACAAATGTTGAGGAATTTAGGTATCTGGGAGTTCTGATAGACTCAAAATTATCTTTTAAAAAACATATCAAAAAGTTGTGAATACTGTAAATGTTAATTTACAGAATTTTGAACAAATTCGTACATCATTAACGGATACAGCAGCGATTACGTTCTTGCACTCTATGATACTGGCTCATATTGAGTACTGTGTCACAAGTTGGTCTTATACGAGTTATGCTGCAATTGGGCCAATTGAGGTATGCTACAAAAGAGCATTGAAAATATTAGATAAGAAACCTTCATCATACCATCATTGTAATATTTTAGATAAATATAAGTTTTTAAATTTTGCGAATTTCAAATTATTTAAATCAGCCTGTCTAATTTATAAAGTTATACATGGTCTGGCGCCTCCACCATTGAGTGATTTTATTAAACAAAAGTCTATCAGGGCTGTCGGGTCTCGAGTGACTAGAGCCAATATGAGAGGTGACTGTGTCTTGGCGTTTAGGCGGACATCTTTTTCACAGAACGCTCTATTGTATCAGGGGGTGAGCTTTTGGAATAGTATCCCTCACTCAGTGAGGGAAAGCACAAGTTTGCCTATTTTTAGGAATCGTTTAAAGGTATGGTTGAGGGACACACAAATATGTGAGCATGTTTAGTAATCATTTGTATACCAGATGTAAAACAGAGTTAGTGTTTTATAAAAATAAAGGGGATAGAACTATCAGTGTGATATGGGTTGTGTAATAGGAGTTAGTATAGCATGCATTATGGACTTGTATGTTGTGATCACTGTTATTGTCCTTTCTTCTCTGTAGCCTGTGCATAGTGTGTCTGTATGTAGTTATGTGAATTTATTTGTAACATCTACCTGTTTGAGGGTCTGCAGATGGAAAATAGCCTTTGGCTATAATCTGGCATATTTACATTTGTGAAAAATGTTCATTAATATGTATTGTCCCTTTTGTCTTTTATTTCTAAAAATTAAATAAATAAATAAATAAAAACAATTGTACTCCTTTAGGATGACCCACCTCCTGGCCTGGGTCACCTTATCTCTTTTCTGTGTATCTCCATTCTCCTCATAGTATTTTTCTATAATGCCAAATATGGTCCCGACTGTAATTATGACCAGAATCATAACTATCCCTGACACCTTCCAATTTTCTTAATGTCTCATTGTTTTCTCTGATTGAAGGATAGCTTTTAGGAAACTCCAGAACACTCTGGTTATGGTAAGCACAGAAAAAAATGCTGAGCGATATACTTAAAAAATGGGTAACTAGGAGATATTCTAGGAGATACTCAGAACTAGGAGATATTCATTTTGACGGGTACTCCGCGGGAAAGGTCCCATAATGTCCATGCCAAGCATGTATCCTGGTTCAACGATGGTCACACTTTGGAGACCTCCTGCTGGTTTCAGGTTCATTGGCTTATGCTGCTGACATTTTTCACACTGTTTACAGTGTTGCCATACGTCACTACGCATGGATGGCCAATAAGCAAATTCTAGGAGTCTCATTAAAGTTTTAAATCTGCCTAAATGTCCACTGAGGGGGCTGTCGTGGGCATAAGTTAAAAATGCTTCCTTTAAGTCAGCAGGCACTACAATCTGGAATCTTTGACCTCCTTTGGAGGCTGGGACACTCCTAAATTAGACATCATTTTTAAAAACATAGTGAGTTCGCATAAAATCAGTAGTAACTTGATTTTTGACCTTCCCCATGATCTCTTGGCCCTCTATGTCTTTCTTCTGCTCTGCAGCAATTTGAGACAAATCTGTTGGTAGATCACAAGTGATAGGATTAAAAGCAGGTTTTGCTGGGGTATGCATCAGGATTGCTGTTGGTTCCGCTACATATCTCCTTGACAAAACATCAGGAACCACATTGCATTGACCTTTTCTATAGCGAACTGTGAAGTGGTAGCCCTGAAGTCTGATAGTCCATCTTTCCAACCTAGATGAAGGTTTTGGATGTTGAAAAAGCCAAACCAGGGAAGCATGGTCAGTGATTACCTCAAATTTTCTGCCTTCAAGATAATGATGCCACTTTTCCACAGCCCAGACTACTGCTAGACATTCTTTCTCTGATGTAGAATATGATCTCTCAGCCCCTCTCAACAACCTGGATGCATAAGCAATCACCTTCTCTTGTCCTTCCACTTCCTGTGTCAGCACTGCTCCTGAACCAACGTCGCTGGCATCTGTTTGCACTTTGAAAGAAGAATCAAAATTAGGTGTTGTTAACACTGGAGCTTTAGTCAGATCATCTTTGATGACATCAAACGATCTCTGGCACTCATCTGTCCATATCCATTTAGCTCCCTTTTTCTTAAGTGCATGTAAGGGTGCTGCTTTAGTGGAGAAATCTGAAATGAAACGGTGGTACCAAGCCGCAAGCCCTAGGAACCGTTGTAATTCTTTAATGGACATTGGTGTGGGGAAAGATTTGACTGCCTCTACTTTGTCAGAGTTTACTTTGACTCCATCAGCAGTGATTGTGTGGCCCAAGTAGTCCAGGGATGAACAGATGAATTTACACTTATTGAGATTGAGAGTGAGACCAGCAGAGTGCAAACTGTTGAATACTTGTTTAAGATGTTGCAGATGTGTTTGAATGTCTGTTGAGTACACAATGATGTCATCTATGTATACCATACAACACCGGTTTTTGTGTTCTCTAAGAACTTGTTCCATTAAACGTTGGAAAGAGGCAGCAGCATTTTTGAGGCCAAATGGAAGACACAAAAATTCATATAACCCTGATGCGGTTATGAATGCAGTCTTTTCCACACTGGCAGGATCCATCTCTACTTGTGTTACATTCTGCCTATTCCAGGCTATGTAAACAGAGAGGGAAGACCACGCGGAGTGTTCATTTAAAGAAATATATTTATTAAAGATAAATAAAGAACAACGCAAGATAAATAAAGTCAGTGTATATGTTAGGTTGAGAAATAAAACATGTAAGCAATAGATGATTTGAAGTGTCATGCAAAAGGAAACAAAAATGTCAAAATGGTGCGGGAGAGAAGAAGAAGCGGCGGCCCTTCAACCAGCTCTGGAGAGATCTTTAAAGCCCAAGATACTGGAATCAATCACACGCGATCCTTGAGGCTGTAGCGACTCAGGCGAATCAAACACACAATCGCCAGTTACATTTAACAAATATGCTTTGAAAGTTGTGCTGATGGACAGACCTTCCCCCAACACAACAGCTACCCTGGAAACCATCTGATAAGATGTTTTACGACCGGAAAGAATGTGGAGAAAGTCTTATACACAAAGAGCTTAAGACACAGAGCTTTTGCCTCAAATTATAGACAAACCATCTATAGATGAACATGCACCCCAGGACATTATATGTAAACACATAATTGTTTTGTAAAATGTTTCTTCTGTATGGTATTTTGCATCTTTTTGTCTGTGTCTTAACAAAGTACTAGTTCAGATAACCTCATATATGTCATGTCTCCTATCAAATTAATGCTCACTTCACGACTTACACTTCCATGTATATCACTTATTCAGAAAATGCAATGTGTGTTTGTTGCATTAATTATAGTATGAAGACTCAGAGACCCACTGAGTCGAACTTTCAAACAAAGAGCCATAAATCTGCTGAGGAATTTCCCGCCGGGAAATCCCAACACTCTCATTGGTTAAGTTTAACCCCAGAGGGTGGGACTACTCCCAGACCTTAAAAGAGGTGCTCGGATGCCCTCCCTCTCTCTCTCTTCTCTCTCTGGCTGAACCAACACGTCATCGTGGCTGGCCCTTGAGCCAGGCCACCAATGCAGGCCCTCCAAGCAGGCCCCAACTCTTCTCTTCTCCGAAACTCTCTGGCTTTTACTTCTTCAACTCTCTCCTGTGGGAGCCAACACCCACGGGGGGGGGCTGGCACTTAAGCCATGCCACCAATGCAGGCCCTCCAAGCAGGCCTCATCTCTTCCAAAAATCTTCTCTTCTACAATCCGATCTTCAAGAACACGAAGCATCGCTAAAGCAAACAGCCGCTTCCCTCCCAACCTCGGAAAGGACCGCCGGACCGCCGGACCGCCGGACACGCAGACACACATGCACACAAGCGAGAAGCCAAAACGAAACCAAAAAGAATGCAAGTATTCTATTTCTTACTGCTGTAAAGAGGGTGTGTTATTCTCCCGTTGGGATAAATTAACTCCGTGAAGGTCGTATTTGGTTGAACTAAAGGAAAGCTGTTTCTTACCCTCCCCCACTCTCTTTGTCTCTCTCTCTCACTCTCTTTGTCTCTCTCTCTCTCTCTTTTATCTCTCTCTAACTTCAGTCTATTCATTATTCTCTTTTATGTATTCTTTCGTTAATATCTATACTTCTACTCTCTTGTTGCATATTTAGTATGTACTTTCTGTGTGAATTGTAGTGTTATTTTTAGTCTGTGTTTATTAAACCTTCAAAAGACATTTAATGAGTTGAATCTGTTATTCTGCCACATACACAAAGTCAATGAAACTTGCGATCTAAACGTTACCTAACTGCTTATGCTACTATGTTAGTAAAGTAAACTGTATGACCATTTGAAATATTGAACTTATCCTGATCAGTAAAGTTAATGTTTCTTATGCGCTCGTAAAGCAGTAATCCCTTTATTGAGAATTGATTTGAAAAGTCTATAACTAATTTGCAGGACAAACTTAGTAGGATAATTTCAAGCAATTTCATAAAGGGTTACTTGTATTTAATTAAACAATTTTCCCTATCGGAAAATTTTAATACGTAATGAACAACTGGCAAATTATATTCATAAATTCATGAATATTGAATATTAAATCCCTTTTGAGTTAATTATTCCCCGAGACATTAAACTCATCAGTATTCTCGCACTATGTATTTGGTGGAGAAAAATGCGAGCAAGTTTCAAACGTTTGTGTATGTGTGAATGATATTCATATTCTATTCATTGTGTATTTTTGAGGTATTAATAACCTGCACGCGCGTTTTTGTTTCGTTTTGTTTTGGTGTTGTTTTGTGAATTGAACGGTACGCGCAAGGCGAACCCAAGCATAAACAGATGCTGAGAAATGTTGAAGTAGCCGGATTATATTAATGAAATATGAACGGTACGAAAATCTCCGCGTGATCTCCGAAAAACCCTGCAGCCGTAGGCGCAATAGGTTTTATCCGCGTGATTTCCAAACAAATGTATTGTAGGAAACCCATACATTTGACTCGAGCAATATATTATGTGTTCCATCAAAATAATGAGATTTTGATGATGTCTGTAGACACGTACGTTGCGTTATCCCGCTTGATCTGAACTACGGAAAGTTTCTATCATTGCGGAAGATTGGGACAGGGCGAGACTCTCCTGTACAATATAAGGGGCCTCAGAATAATTATTATATCGTTAAGATAAACGATAACTCCTGGTTTAAGTCTGGCTTAGCTAACCAAAGACTTGAGACCTAAAACATTTGAATCAGAGATGCTGAAAACCGTCAGCCATATTGATAAATGTCTATTGGAGTCCATGTAAAATGCGTGAATAGGCAGAAGATAAATTCCTGTTCGTCACCCGTTTCGTTGCTCGTGCATATAAAGTGCAGTCATTTTTAAATGAGTGCAAAAGCCAGTAGAGTGTAGGGAACGCCGCTTGCAAACCGCCAGAGGGCGACTCAAGAATTGCAACACCGCTTGCAAACCGCCAGAGGGCGACTCAAGAATTGCAACGCCGCTTGCAACCCGCCAGAGGGCGACTCAAGAATTGCAACGCCGCTTGCAAACCGCCAGAGGGCGACTCAAGAATTGCAACGCCGCTTGCAACCCGCCAGAGGGCGACTCTAGAACCAGACAAAGCCATCTGGTGAGCATTTCCGCCTAACTAACTCTAGTCTAGGGCGGGCGCAACAGCGCCATCGTGTGGATAAATTCGGATAGTTTCACTCTCCGTTATTTGATTCTGCCTTAACAAAATAAGTTTGAGCCTATAAATTGTTTATTGCTTACTGTTGTACACAGTTTCATTTATACAATTTTTCTAGCAACAACCAAGTCTCCTTTCTCGCTGATTAAACACCCTTATTCGAATTTGAAGTTTAAAAAGAAACATAACTTCCTCTAACTCAAAGTGAAATTAGGTTTAAGTCACAGACAGTCCAATTGGAAGGAAGGACGCCACCGTGTGGCTATACCCTGTTAAGTCAGCGCAACACTAAATCCCTACTCCCTTTCTGATTAATTATTTTGTTTGGATAACTCCCACTTAGAGATTAATCGTTATAGGATAAGATTTTTGATTGGCTTTCTTTTATTTGATTTCCCTTACAGGCTTATTTAAATTTCATTTAAACTTGCTTTGAATTTAATTTGAATTAAGTTGAGCTTCTAATTCTTTTATTTTATTTTATTTTATTTATAATTTTATTTTAATTTTTAATTTTAATTTTTAATTTTAATTAAATGTTTTTTTATTAAATTTTTATTTTTATTTTTATTTTTATTTTTATTTTTCTCTGCAAAAGTTTTTCTTTTCCCCTCCCATTGGGAATAAAGCTCAGTCTGGTAATTACAAACGGTATCAAAAGTGCTTTTTGTTTTATCATTACTTGACAGAAACTTTTGCCTTTTTCTAAATTGCTCTTGATATTTAATCTTCCACGTAAGCGACCTCAATTCACCCCGGATGAGCTAAATGGGATAACCCATAGTACAAGCCGAATTTTAGTATATCTTGAGCATTTAGCCAATTAATTTCCCTAACACTCCCGGCGCGCACGCTGACATTCCTTTCATTACAGACCAATTCATCTTGTGTTTGTTTCCACTGTGCTCTTTCCTATCCTCACTGTTGGACTATCACGATTGTGTTTCTTTCAGTTCACCAAGAGACCCCAAGGAGAATTAGATAGTCCCGGGACGACCGAGCAGCAGTTCACCAAGTGACCCCCCAGGGCTACCGCCCACCTAATTGTCTGAATTGTCTAATTATCTAACTGTCTAGATCAGTTAGCCAAAATTCCCTGCTATCCGTACGATAGCTCGTTAGCTTAGAACAAGCTTGCATTGGCTCTCTCTCTGTGTGTGTGTGTGTGCTGTGTTTCTTTCGTCCGCAGTAATGTTCCGTGCACCCAGTTCCGCCGTCCCGTGGGATCGCCTAACGACATGGCTGGAAGCGCTAACGGCCACCAGTCAAGGAAGTCTGGGGCAGCCAAGCGAGGAGCAACTGGACACCGAGCTAGACCAGCTGATGACACACGACCCCACACACAGCTACTCCAACAAGGAAGTGGCCAAGATCCTCGGAAGCCTCGCCCACGTCCTCATCGCACAGGCACGTCTAAGCGAAGGGAGCTACGACAACCTGGAACAGGAGGCAGCAACGCTAAAGCTTCAAGCCAAGGAGGCCCGGAGAGACCAAGCCCTCACCCAGCTTCGTCTAGATCAGCTTCTAGACACAGAGAAAGACGACGAAACAGACAAAGAACAAAGAAAAGAAATAGAAAGACTTCAAAAGACCCTGAAGGAGCTCCGTCGTGACACCGACCGACGAATACAGTCAGAGAAAGACGCCAGAAAAAACCTCGACGAAAAGCTTCGGCGTGGCGAATCCCTCCTGGAGAGAGCCACTGATGAACTTAAAGACAGAGACATTAAAGCTAAAGTCTATGCAAAACATTTGCAGTCGGCACAAGCCGAGATCGACGAGCTCATCCAGCAAAGACACGAGCTCAAAAATGAACTTGACATGGTGCAAAGAGAACTGAGACAATCATATATAGTGCAACGTTACCGGAAGGGGGAAACACACAACACACAGTTTCCCCTGACCAGTTACTCCGCACATTTTAGCCACGAAGCAAGAGCTACGAGGGGGGACGACAGCCCCCTGTTTAAAAGATCACCCGCCAGTCTCCACGAATCCCCGTCAGCAGCAAAGGAAAGGACGCCCTTCCAGGAAGTCAAGGTCAACAGCCACGAAGCTTCAAAGAACCTTGACAAGCTGGCCAGAAATATTCCTACCTTCAGCCCAGACCCGGCAGGAGGACACGACGTCCACGCATACTTAAAAGACATAGACTTTTATTTGCAAACTGTCGCTCACGCGAACAACTGGGACAGACTGTACCTGCTCAGGGCCACGTCTAATCGTGACGTACGCAGCTTTCTGGATCGACAACCAGAGGCCATCAAAGCGGACTACTGGCATCTACGACAAGCTCTAATTCGTGAGTACTCCGACCCCGAGTCAGACCAGGGGTTCATCACTGCCATGGACCTCAAGCAAGCTCGACGTGAGACCTCACAGAACTATTATAACAGACTGCGACGTGCCTACTTTGGGGCACGTAACGACCCAGGCATGGAGGAGGACATCAACTTCAAAACTCTTTTCCTCCGAAACCTGCACCCTACCATCAGTTACCACCTGGGGGTGCTGGCGTGCCCGCGCAGCATGGGCACGCAACAGTTAAGAGACTTGGCTCACAAAGCTTACGTCAAACAGAAAACCATTTCTGAAAAGACTGTAAAACAGCCCACCATCTGCCCTGTCTCTGTGCACCACCCAGAGCTAACCCTAGAGGGCGCCAAACAGAACCACAGTTACCGACCCGTCAACAGAGAGTCCAAACCACTCCAAGCCAGCAGAGGGCAGCGTGGTCATAATGGCAACCGTCCACGGTACCAGAGCGATCGCTCTGAAGGATCCTGGGACCCGCCTCGCCCAAAAAGCCAGCGAAGAGGCCACTCTCGACGGGACAATGGTAGGCCCAGACCTGAACCCACGTCTGGCAAAGAAAGTGTAGCTGCTTCTGAAGTTACAGAGCTCATAAAGATCCTGAAAGAGCTCCTCCGACAGAAACCTCACAAGGAAGACAAGAAGGACGGACCAGGTACAGCACGACTAGACATGATACCTGAAATCAACCTTCCCGCCCTTCCTGCAACTGAATCATCCACCCTGAACACTGTTCCCCAACCACGGACTAGTGTACTAACTGTTGCACCCCCACACGTCAGCAGCACACACTCACTACAGCTGACAGCAACAGCCTCTAATCAAGACAGCATCATGGGACAGCCCAGCGTACCAGAAAGCGCTGCTTTGATTGTTTGCACGCATAATGAGACACCTGACACATATCCAGACGGCTTATCAAGCAACACACAGGTCCCCACACCAAGACTCCTGGGAAACCTAATCGAGAAGGGGATGGCTCGAAAACTCTATCTGACTATCACTATGGAAAGGGAATTTAAGCTCGAAGCCCTAGTTGACACTGGCTCTGACCTCACGCTTATATCCGCCCAACTGTTTGAAAGTCTCAGATTTGAAGCACAGAGGAAAAATCGCACCCTTAACCTTCACACTTGTAAGCTAAATGTGCAGTCGTATAGCCAAAACGACATCCAGCTCAAGCACGTAGCTTCCATCCACCTGACAATTGGACCTATGAGGCTGATACACCCAGTCTATATCTCCCCTATGAACACTTATCCGTTTCTCATCGGAAAAGACCTGCTGGACCGCTTCGAACCCGTACTGGACTTCAAACAGCTGAAAGTCTGGGCTCAAGTGCGTGACCCTCTGCCCCTTCAGACACACACATCGTCTGAGCAAGACTGTCAAGTCACAGAGGTCACGGGAACTCCCACAGAGCCAGACTGCCATGTCACAAAGGCCACGGGACCCCCTGCAGCACACTGTGACAACACAGCCTCAGCCCCAAAACCAAGTTCAAGTCCGCTACTTTGCACATTTCAGCTATCCAAAGACTCTGATGCCTTCTGCCCCCAGGTCATGAATGACCTACAGCTGAATGACATTGTCACAACGAACAGTATCCCTGCACTGTGGGCAGACAACTCAACAAAAAGTCTACCACTGTGCAATACAATCAGTAAAAACACACCACACGGCGACATGTGGGCACCCCCGCACCCCACATCCAGCCCCATTGTTGCAGTGCTAACCCACAGCAAGCGATCGACACCGGCTACAATGCCGGCCTTGCAGCTGCTATCGCTAACTCCGCAAATTTCCAACAACGATATTGCGGATATGCAAACCTCTGACACTGCAATAAAGACAATTCTTGACCACCTCTCAGACCCCTCCAACCACCCTATCACTGACTCTGAGCTCATTGATGACTCTAGCCACAAGCATCTACATAACTCCAGACACATGATGCGTATTATGGACAACATTCTCTGGTGTGCACCCGATGGCAACACAGCGCCACAGCTTGTAGTGCCACGGTCGCAAAGGGGGGTGATGCTAATGTACGCCCACAACACACCATGTGCGGGACACCACGGCACCAGAACCACGTATGACACACTGAAACAGGTGGCATATGGGCCTGGGATGCATCAAGATGCAGCAGAGTATGTTAGAGAAGGGCTAGTTCGCTGCCGGTTCCAACCAGCAAACCCGAACCACAGAGCCCCACTACAACACAGAGGGACCACGTTCCCATGGTCAAACCTACAAATCGACCGGGTAGAACCCCTGCCCAGGTCCACAAAAGGCAAAAAGTACTTTCTCACAGTGGTGTGCCAGTTTACCAAGTGGGTGGAGTGTCAACCAGCACCCAACGACACCGCCCAGACCACGGCATACCACCTGATGAATCACATCTTTTTCCTGTCAAGATTGCCACTGAGAATCAACTCAGACAGAGGCATCCACTTCACTACTGAGGCCATGCAACAGATCTGGAAATGCCTAAGAAACGCGGCCGTGATCATGCTCCTGTGCCTCCAGACAATCAGAGGCCAGCCACCACCAGACATCATCACACCGGGTCCAGCCTCGGGCATCGTACTGAGAGAGCAACCTGGACTGCTGATCACCAACTGCAAATGAATCCTCAAAAGAAAGACGTACTCTCCTGAACTTCACATCAGCAGCGCAAGCTCCTCCAGCCCTGCACACAAACACAAAGGGGGGGAGGAGCCCAAGCCCTCTGAATAACCTTATACCAGCTTCAAGAACCTTCTCCTCCAACACCAGGTAGTCACCTTGTAGGCCATACTGCCAAGCCCCACACTATGTCATGCATGTGATTTGAGAAAGAAGGCCTTTAACGAACACAAGGCCGCCTCTGAAGGGATTCTCAAAACCCCAATGACTTTGAACTTTGAAACAGAGAAACCAAAGTGGATCACCAGAAGGCACCCAGCCTGGCCACAATGCGAGGCACCCTCTGGAAAAGTTCCTAGTCAGCATAGGACATAAAAGTGTCAAGATGCACAGTCCATCTTCCTAGGCAGGAGACCTAAAGGACTGACTTGCCATTGCGAGGAACATGGTTCCACCCAGGGCTGCAGAAAGCCCACAGCACACCTGCACCACACAAACAGACTTCTGGATGACAGGTGACGCACCGTCAGGGCACCTGCTGCCTCGACACCTGCTGCACAAGCACAGAGACCTGAACTGGCTACTGTCTGCCTTATCTGCCGTGGAACGAACATCACTTCAGGAGACACAAACAACTGGAGCCTAACATGGCTATGGTGTGTCTGATCTTCCTGAACTTTTGATATCGCTCGTCGTTGTCCATAGGAGGGACAACAACTAGCGAAAGGGGGGATTATGTAGCGACTCAGGCGAATCAAACACACAATCGCCAGTTACATTTAACAAATATGCTTTGAAAGTTGTGCTGATGGACAGACCTTCCCCCAACACAACAGCTACCCTGGAAACCATCTGATAAGATGTTTTACGACCGGAAAGAATGTGGAGAAAGTCTTATACACAAAGAGCTTAAGACACAGAGCTTTTGCCTCAAATTATAGACAAACCATCTATAGATGAACATGCACCCCAGGACATTATATGTAAACACATAATTGTTTTGTAAAATGTTTCTTCTGTATGGTATTTTGCATCTTTTTGTCTGTGTCTTAACAAAGTACTAGTTCAGATAACCTCATATATGTCATGTCTCCTATCAAATTAATGCTCACTTCACGACTTACACTTCCATGTATATCACTTATTCAGAAAATGCAATGTGTGTTTGTTGCATTAATTATAGTATGAAGACTCAGAGACCCACTGAGTCGAACTTTCAAACAAAGAGCCATAAATCTGCTGAGGAATTTCCCGCCGGGAAATCCCAACACTCTCATTGGTTAAGTTTAACCCCAGAGGGTGGGACTACTCCCAGACCTTAAAAGAGGTGCTCGGATGCCCTCCCTCTCTCTCTCTTCTCTCTCTGGCTGAACCAACACGTCATCGTGGCTGGCCCTTGAGCCAGGCCACCAATGCAGGCCCTCCAAGCAGGCCCCAACTCTTCTCTTCTCCGAAACTCTCTGGCTTTTACTTCTTCAACTCTCTCCTGTGGGAGCCAACACCCACGGGGGGGGGCTGGCACTTAAGCCATGCCACCAATGCAGGCCCTCCAAGCAGGCCTCATCTCTTCCAAAAATCTTCTCTTCTACAATCCGATCTTCAAGAACACGAAGCATCGCTAAAGCAAACAGCCGCTTCCCTCCCAACCTCGGAAAGGACCGCCGGACCGCCGGACCGCCGGACACGCAGACACACATGCACACAAGCGAGAAGCCAAAACGAAACCAAAAAGAATGCAAGTATTCTATTTCTTACTGCTGTAAAGAGGGTGTGTTATTCTCCCGTTGGGATAAATTAACTCCGTGAAGGTCGTATTTGGTTGAACTAAAGGAAAGCTGTTTCTTACCCTCCCCCACTCTCTTTGTCTCTCTCTCTCACTCTCTTTGTCTCTCTCTCTCTCTCTTTTATCTCTCTCTAACTTCAGTCTATTCATTATTCTCTTTTATGTATTCTTTCGTTAATATCTATACTTCTACTCTCTTGTTGCATATTTAGTATGTACTTTCTGTGTGAATTGTAGTGTTATTTTTAGTCTGTGTTTATTAAACCTTCAAAAGACATTTAATGAGTTGAATCTGTTATTCTGCCACATACACAAAGTCAATGAAACTTGCGATCTAAACGTTACCTAACTGCTTATGCTACTATGTTAGTAAAGTAAACTGTATGACCATTTGAAATATTGAACTTATCCTGATCAGTAAAGTTAATGTTTCTTATGCGCTCGTAAAGCAGTAATCCCTTTATTGAGAATTGATTTGAAAAGTCTATAACTAATTTGCAGGACAAACTTAGTAGGATAATTTCAAGCAATTTCATAAAGGGTTACTTGTATTTAATTAAACAATTTTCCCTATCGGAAAATTTTAATACGTAATGAACAACTGGCAAATTATATTCATAAATTCATGAATATTGAATATTAAATCCCTTTTGAGTTAATTATTCCCCGAGACATTAAACTCATGAGTCGTTGTTGTTACAAGGCAATCACCAGCACAACACACCACACCTGTGCTCCATTACCTGTAGGGGAGACGTAATGAACAGGAAAGAGCAAAGAGGAGGAGCCCAGCAGATCCGTGACACCCCCTCCCTTAAAACAGAGGCTCTTACAAAGCCTCTGTAACAGTCTTCAAAACCCCCCTACACACAACAAAATAAGCAATTTATTATTTCTAATTTTTAAAACAACTTCCGTAAAGTGAGCACTTAACTTTGGTCCAGGAGTGTTGACAGCCCATATACATGAACTGGACAGAAGGACACTTGTCCACAGGCCCTGATCCCCTCTCCCTCCAGCAGCTTCAATCGCCCCCCCCCCCCCCCATACCAAAACTCCAGCAAGTCCCGGTACCTGGAAAGCTATATTTAAGGAGACCAGGCAGAAGAAGAGAGTGGAGAAACAGGAAGAGAAAGAGACAGAGACCAGACAAAAACACTCACTCCAGCCCACCTGGGGCACGGGACAAAGCGTCAGCCATGACATTGTCCACGCCCCGAATGTGCCGTATCTGTAAATTGTATGGCTGTAAAAATAAAGCCCAACGCATAAGGCGCTGACAAGGACTCTTTAATGAATGAAGGAATGTAAGTGGATTGTGATCCGAATAAATGGTAATAGGAACAGCGCCCCCAGCTAAATACACGTCAAACTGTTGCAGACCACACACTAATGCCAATGTTTCCTTCTCAATAGTGGAATAATTCAACTGATGACAATTAAACTTTCTAGAGAAGATACACGTTGGCCTATCCACCCCCTGCTCATCACTCTGCAGGAGCACAGCACCAGCACCCACATGACTTGCATCAACCTGCATCTGGAAAGGCTGATCTAAACGGGGTGCCATCAAAACTGGGGACGAGGTCAACAGCAACTTAACATTATCAAACGCAGCCTGAGAGGTCACAGTCCATTCAAACTTCACTTTAGCTTTTAACAGATTAGTCAAAGGGGCTACTACCGTAGAAAAGTTGGAACAAAAACTACGATAATATCCTACCATCCCCAAAAAGCGCCGCAACTCAGGTTTGGTGGTAGGAACAGGGAAATTATCAATAGCCATGACCTTAGCATGGACCGGCTTCACTTGTCCCTGCCCTACGATCTTCCCCAAGTATACGACAGTGGCCTGGGCAAACTCACACTTAGCTAGATTTACAGTGAGGCGAGCGTCCACAAGCCTAGTAAAGAGAGCCCGAATGCAGTCCACATGTTCAGACCAATCGTCGCTGTACACAACCACATCATCGAGGTACACCGCGCACCCCTGCAAACCAGAAACGACACGATTCATAAGTCGTTGAAATGTGGCTGGTGCATTTTCGTAACCCAAAACTCATAACAGAGTAGGAATATAAACCAGAGGGTGTTATGAAGGCTGAAACCTCCTGAGCCCGAGCTGACAAAGGGACTTGGTAATAACCTTTGAGCAAATCAAATTTACTCACAAACTTTGCAGATCCTACCTGATCAACACAATCTTCAACCCTTTGTGTCTGTGTGTGTCTGAAAACAAGGAGGGAAAAGCAGACAACAAAGACATCATTTCTGATGCCCGTTCATCTGACAAATGCCTAAACAAAATATTCAAGTTCGCCAACTTCTCAGAATTCCTCAAACGAGGTTGCAAAACACTGCTATCAGGACCTACTTCCTCACCACTACTTGCTGCCACCATGTAGGGAGAGGCCCCAGGAGTCTCAACAGCCACGGCTAAAGAAACAGGCATAACCAGGTTCCCAGACTCTGCTGCCCCAGAGGCCGAAGACCTGCTGTAATAGGACTTCAAAAGATTAATGTGACAGAGCTGTGTACAACGCCTACGATTTGGTGTAGAAAGTAAATAATTCAGGTCTGACACCTGCCGAAGAACCCTATATGGACCTGTGTATTTTGCCAAGAAAGGGGAATTGGCTATCGGCAATAATGCCAAAACCTGATCACCAGGACTGAACACTGTAACTGCTCAAGCACCTCTTTAAACATACGTGATGTAAAGTTAGATCCTTGATCACTCTGTATAGTGTGAGGGATACCAAAGATGGAAATAAATTGTGAAAGTGCTTTCACTACAGCTCTAGTAGATGTTGTACGCAAAGCATAGGCAGCAGGGTATCGGGTAGACTGACACATCACCGTCAGCAGGTAAACACACCCGGACTTAGATGGAGGCAACGGTCCCACACAATCAATTAACAAATGTTCAAATGGTTTTCCTATAGCTGGTATAGGGTAAAGTGGAGCAGGCTTTAACACCTGATTAGGCTTTCCTGTTAACTGGCAAACATGACACGTCTTAATGAAGCATGCCACCTCCTTCTTTAGGCGAGGCCAGTAGAAGTACTTCATAAGCCGGTCATAGGTCTTTTTAACCCCCAAGTGCCCCGCTACATCCCCATGAGCTGTCTGAAGGACCAGTTCTCTAAACTTAGCTGGCACTACCACTTGAAACACTGGGTCCTCAACTCCTTCGTCAGTGTGAGAAGACCACTTCCGGATCAACAAGCCCTCCTGAACAAAATAACCCCTTGCTGCACTGTGCAACTCCTCAGGTGGCAACACCCCAACAAACTGATCTTTTAATGTCGCATCCTCCTTCTGAGCTGCCACAAAATCACTATGAGAGAGAGAAGAAGGTAAATTAGGCAAAACAACAGATTTTAACTCCCTAGTCTGTGAAACGTCATTAGTGGCACGGCTCATAGCCCGTGTCACTGCACAAGCGGTAAAGACAGACAAATTCTGATCACTAACACCACTGTCAGCTGGAATGGAGGGAATATTCCTAACAATTACAGGGGGCGGTACATCACCCCAAACACGCTCTCCAGCCAGATTATTACCCAACAGGAGATGTATGCCCTCTACAGGTAAAGAGGGACGGACTGCTATTGCTACTTCCCCCTGTACCAAATCGGACTGCAGATTAATCCTATGCAGTGGAACAGAGACAACCTGTAACCCAATTCCTCGGACTAAAACATTGTTCCCAGTGCTCGAGTCAGTAGAAAAAGGCAAAACGGACTCCAATATAAACGACTCGGACGCCCCTGTGTCCCTAAGTATCTTAACTGGCACCTGGCTGGAACTACCCACCAGTGAAACTAAACCATCTGTAACAAAAGGAAAAAAAACACTTCCACCTGTTTCAACTGAATCAGCCCTAACATTACTCTCACTAGCCCCAGCAGATCTCAGGCCTGATAGGGAATATGAAGCCAGAAACTCTTCAGGTTTAGCCTCATTCTCAGCCATCAAAACGTTAGAAGGTATAACTGACTCTGATACAGCAAGCGTGACCCCCCTAACAACATCAGTACCATTTCTCAGATTTTGCCCCTTTAAAACAGGACAGTCTTTCTTCCAGTGCCCCTTGTCCAAGCAGTAGCGGCACACATCCGCATCCTTCTTAGCCTGACTAGCAGGTGTAAAAGCAGAAAACCTAGACTCTCTGTGAAAACCCACAGTACCCTTGTGTGACCGATTAACATGTGAATCTATTCTACTCTGAGCAGGTGGCAAATATGAACCTGACGAAGAAGGCCTCAAAACTTTATGGAAACGTCCAAAATGTTCCTGAGAAACATTAACAGCACCGATTTCCTTTAAACTATACTTATGTGTCAAAGTGAAAGCATCAGCCACAACTGCAGCTTCTGCTGCTGTTTTCATCTTATGCTCAGATATATGTATAGCAATTCGCTCCGGAAGGATGTTCCTAAACTGTTCTAAAACAATCAAATTAGACAATTCTCCAAAAGTAGCGACCCCCACTGCAGAGCACCAACGATTGAAGTGACTATTCAGCTCTCTTGCTACCTCTGTATACGTCTGTTTGTCTCCCTTTCTCCAGCTACGAAACCGCAAACGATAAGCTTCAGGAACTAATTCATAAATTTTAAGCACTGCCTCTTTTACTTTTACATAATTTTTCCTGTCTGGCACAGGCAACGCAATAAATGCTTCTTGCGCTCTACCGACAAAAACACTTTGGAGTAACAACGTTCTCTCAGAGTCAGACCAGCCACGGTCATCAGCCACACTCTCAAATAAAGAAAAGAAAATATCTGGATCCTTCTCATTGAACTTTGGAAGCAACCTAACCATGTGGGATATATCAGGGGGACGCACCGACCCCCTAGGAGCCATATCCTCATTCCCATCAGATAAAAGCCTACCTTCAGCGACCAGTCTCAGACGTGCTAAAGCCACTTCACGTTCACTTCTTATTCTTTCCATTTCTAATTGACGCTCGGCTTCCCTTTCACTCTGCTCTGCTTTACGTTGAGCTTCTCTCTCTTTCTGTTGCATTTCTATTAACACTTTCTGTTGCTCAAACGTAAGTGACATTTTGGAAAACTCTGCCGAAAGAGGTGTCGACGTTGCTTCTCCTAGCGCTAATTCCTCCATAATTAGAGATGCAGGTGATGAAAGAATATTCCTAACAACCAATTCCGCCTGAACTGACACTTTTATCTGGGCCAATTTCGCTGTTCTAGGTAAACCCAAATCAAAATTATAATGTTCACAAACTTGACGTAGCTGATCCTTTGTCAAACAATTCAAAACCTCCACTGATGGAGCTACGAAAAAATCCTCTAAACTAGCCATACAAATGAAATGAACTCTACAGCATACAATCTTTACAGACTACCAAAGGAAAAAAAAACAAGCTCACCTTTTACAATGCAAGTGTGGCCACAACACTGCGCATCAAGACGAGACAAAAGGAAGTGCCCTAAAAGAAAAAAAACAACAACAAAAAACAACGATCCTCTTCATGCATACCCCAAGGACAGAGATTTTTATTACACTATATCAGCGGCGCCTAAACTCCCCCGACAAAATGTCGTTAAAGCAGGCTTCCACGACTGTGCCCTCTGCCCAGGATAGCACAAAAACAAAAAACTAAAACAATAAATCAAAATAACAAACAAGCTGTTAATACTTAATGGGCACTCGCAACTTCCACTCAATCTTTTAAATGCGCAGTGCAGATCCACACCTGCCAAACAATAGCCCACCGCCAATTCTTCAACCTGGCTCACTTCAAAAACAGCCCAGGCACTAATTAACAAAATATTCTCCTTCTCTCACGCACCAACAACGAAAACAAAAACAAATCTGAATTACTCCCCATGCGTCTTCCCAACGATTCAAAACAACGTATTTAGTTCAATGAACTGTATCGGTTCTTTTACAAGATCCGTATACAGCGCTTTCCAAATCAAACGCAACTAAACAAAACGAATCTGCATTTAACACTTTAAACAACAAGGCTACTCAAAACCTTGTTATAAGCATTAAAAGAAAAAGAAGAGAGAAAAAAAAAATATTTACCAATGTCGTTTAGATCTCTGACGAGCCCCCAATCTGTTACATTCTGCCTATTCCTGGCTTTGTAAACAGAGAGGGAAGACCACGCAGAGTGTTCATTTAAAGAAATATATTTATTAAAGATAAATAAAGAACAACGCAAGATAAATAAAGTCAGTGTATATGTTAGGTTGAGAAATAAAACATGTAAGCAATAAGTGATTTGAAGTGTCATGCAAAAGGAAACAAAAATGTCAAAATGGTGCGGGAGAGAAGAAGAAGCGGCGGCCCTTCAACCAGCTCTGGAGAGATCTTTAAAGCCCAAGATACTGGAATCAATCACACGCGATCCTTGAGGCAATCACCAGCACAACACACCACACCTGTGCTCCATTACCTGTAGGGGAGACGTAATGAACAGGAAAGAGCAAAGAGGAGGAGCCCAGCAGATCCGTGACACTTGCCAGTAGCCACTCTTCAAATCCAATGTGCTAAACACCTTAGCTCCTTGCAAAGAATCCAGTATATCTGTAATCTGGGGCATAGGATATGCATCAAGGTGAATTTTAGAATTAAGACCACGATAATCAATGCATAACCGGGATCCACCATCTTTCTTATCAACTACCACAACAGGTGAGGCCCATGGTGAAGTAGATGGTCTAATGATTTTTTGTTGAAGTAATTCCTTGATTTGTTCTTCAATAAAATCATTTTTGACTCTCAAGACTCGGTAAGGTCTCTTTCTTAGGGGAAGCTCATCAATTGTTTTTATTTCGTGTCTGATGCAGTTTGTCCGTCCTAACTCCTGCGTGCAAACTGATGACCAATCATACATGAGAGATTTCAACTGATTCTTTACCTTGACGGAGGAATGAGAATTTTCCACCACTTGATCAATGAGCTTCTGGTCTTCTTTTTTAGAGATAATTTCAACATCACCTTGTACAGCATAAAACTGGAGGGCAGCTTTTCCCGGAAGTTCGTTAACACAAATGGGGTGACTGAAGCTGGAATCTGGTAAGAAAATACGTGAAGAGTTAAAATCAATGGTTACTTTGGCTTCTTTTAGGAAATCTAGACCCAGAATAACAGGTACAGCCAAGTCTTCATCATTCATCACGTAGAATGTGACCGCAAGTGTTACTCCATATATTTCACATTCCCAGAGAACCTTTCCCTCTGACCATTAGCGAGCACAAAACTTTGAGTACTTTTGGTCAGATACTCATCATTTCTTCTCAACCTCTGCCAAACTTTCTGCTGAACCAAAGAGAAGGTGCTTCCTGTGTCAATTACAGCATTAAAGTAAACATGCTTCAAAATTATTGGAGTTTGCAGCACATTATTAAATTGAGAGCTGAATGTTGGATCAATGAGCATGAGGTGATTTTGCTGTCCTCTTCCACCAGAAGATTTCTTCCTCTGTTCCTCATCTTTTACTTGACTCCATCTCTTTTTATTCTCAACCCAATCCTTCTCTATCTGTGTACCAAGTCGGACCAGATCATCAACCGTCTTCACTGTTCCCCTTAACAATGAAGCTAATCGGGGATTGCAGTTTCTTAAAGTCGCTTGGATCATCTCAGTTTCAGCCATTTCAGGATTATTCTTCAGGCACAATGCTCTGTAATTAAAAACAAAATCCCTAATATCCTCATTAACCCTTTGACAGTAGTTTGCTAACTTTTGGGCAGCCACTTCTTTATGATCTTCATTTAAAAATGAAAAGAGAAACTTTTCTTTGAAAGAAGCCCAGTCTCTAATGTTTTGCTTCTCCGCTCTCCACCAGCTCTTAGCAGTACCTTTCAGACTCACAGACAATGACGCTAAAAGTTCTTCAGGATACAAAGGTCTCAGTTCATTATATTCCTCAAATCTATCAACAAAATCAATTGGATCTTCTGAATCAAGATTACTGAAGGTTGGCAGTTCAAGTTTAACAGGAGGATTAGGAGAGGAAGAAAGATACGTTACTTGCTTTGTGTGGTTTTGTGTAGCTGGGTCAATCTTGGAGGGAGTTTGAGACATCCTATGAGTAGTAGAAGTCCTGATATGCACTGGAGTAGACATGAGAGGTTTGAACATTTTAAATTGTTGCTCTATTTGTCCATCTCGACGCTTTAAGCAATCCACAATGCTTTGACTCAGATCCTCAATTTCAGAATGGAACAGTTGCTTAACGTGGTCCAACTCTCTTTGCAAACAATAGTTAATTTTGTCTTCTTAATTTTCCTTTAAACTTTGCATTCATAGCTTCTGTGGTAATAAGTTCACTGACACGATGCTCCAGATCAGCAAGATGCTCTTCGATACTACCCATACGCTGGTTAGCTTCTTCATTATGAACTTGTAGTCCGTCTTCATGCAACTCAAGTGGTGGAGGAAATAACAAATCATCAGATTCAGCAACATGATCATCTCTCTGACTAATGGACGTCTCTCTACATTGTCTCTCTTCCTCTGAGTCTAAATATAACTCACTAAAGGTATCAATGAGATTAGCTACAGGGTCTCTGCGTTGAACAAAAGCTTTATCTGCGAAGTCCGTGCTGCTTGCTCTTTCTTCCATTGCAGATTAGGATTTCTAATATTGGTTTGTGAAGATTAATCAGTACAGTCAAAATTTTTATTTTACAAAAAAGGACTCCATAAACTTTAATTAAGTCCCTGTTCGGGCGCCATTCTGTAACACCTCTTTTAGTTTGTTAGATGTTACTCTGAGGGGTTCAACATAATTCTGACGTGTACTGATAAATAAACCTCTTCACAAACCAAATGATCTTTTTAAACTCTATTTATTTGCTTCACCAGTGCTTATATCCCAATGCAAAACACTCACTGCATACCAGGAATCAACCCCCAAAAGTCTTTGTCTCTCAAATGAGTCAAATGGATGAAGTGAACTTATCATTTGAAATGCTTAGTCTTTCCTTGAGATGAAGTGATGATGCAATGATTGTGATCCACAACATATGGAATGATGGCAGTTAATGATGGTACACGTAGACCTCAGGATTGGGTTGGTTAAGATCACATGCTGTAGCTTCCTTGCGCTAGAATGTAACACCTCTAGTATCCAGTGGAGGAATTAATCTGCTCAGTGCTTATGTGGGAAATTCGTGACAAACGACATGAAGACATTAAAAAGTCCTCAACAAAGGACTTTAGAAGAGGACGAAGGCAGAGAGAGTTCACAATGTGATTTTCTACCAAACGAACTGACTTCCTCTATGGTAGCTGAGCTTATATCCTGTTACCTCCAGGCAATAGTGCCCCCTAGCTGCTCCTATTGGAACTACATGGGACTTATATAAATCAGTTTGACTGTTACAATGTTATGCACTGTTGAATGTGAAATATCCCAATCTCTTCCTATCTTTCTTTGAGGAACATTGTTTTTAAACATTTCAATAATTTTTTCAAGTATTTGTTGGCAAACTGGTGATCCTCGGCCCATCTTTGCTCCTAAAGGATTAGATCTTTCTTGGATGCTGCTTTTTTACCAAATCATAATTTCAATCACCTGTTGACATCACCTGTTTCAAATCACATCATTATTTAACCCTTTTACCTCATTACTAGCCCTAAATTGCTCCTGTCCCAACTTTTTTTGAAATGTGTTGCAGGTCTGAATGACAGGAAAGGATGCATATTTACAAATGACATGAAGTTGACCAGACAAAACATGAAATATTTTGTGTTCATATTGTCTGCAATGAAATACAAGTCAAAGTAAATTTAGAAATCACTACTTTCTTTTTTTATTTGCGTTTTCCAAACTGTCCCAACTTTTTCTGATTTGGGGTTGTAGTTCACTATTATGAGATCTATTGAGTGTCAGTTCAATATGTCTCAGACTCCAAATACCTACCTTTATGTTACAGTAGCCGCCTAAGGAGGACTTCTCTTAAGGATATGAATATAAAAATTGAAGATCTTGTCATGAACAATTTGCATCCTCAATAAAGACAGCTGTATTTGTTCCAATAAGCTCAAAACCACATGCTCCAGATTACAATGTTTGTTAGAATATCACTAGTGCCTCACAGAAATGTATGCCTGTACAGTATGTTTCAAATAAAAAATTAAATAACATCATATTACTTGTGAAAAACATGTTAACTCCTCACTAATTACTCATGTGTTACCTTGTCAACCCGCAGGAACTACTAGTGATGTGGCCCATTATTTTAAAGTGAAAGACTAACTCCTCATTAATACTTCACCCTGCAAGACCTATATACAACATAAACAACTGCTGTGATTGGGTCTAACTTTTTTATTATTTTTATTATATGCACTGGAAGATTTCCATGAAATCCATCCATCCATCATCCATCCATCATCTTCCGCTTATCCGGGGCCGGGTCACGGGGGCAACAGTCTAAGCAGAGACGCCCAGACTTCCTTCTCTCTGGCCACTTCCTCCAGCTCCTCCGGGGGTACCCCGAGGCGTTCCCAGGCCAGCCTGGAGACATAATCCCTCCAGCGTGTCCTGGGTCTTCCCCGTGGCCTCCTCACGTAGGGACGTGCCCGGAACACCTCCCTGGGAAGGCGTCCAAGAGGCATCCGAAATAGATGCCCGAGCCACCTCAGCTGGCTCCTCTCAATGTGAAGGAGCAACGGCTCTACTCTGAGCTCCTCCTGAGTGACCAAGCTTCTCACCCTATCTCTAAGGGAGTGCCCAGCCACCCTGCGGAGAAAGCTCATTTCAGCCGCCTGTATCCGGGATCTTGTCCTTTCGGTCGTGACCCACAGCTCATGACCATAGGTGAGAGTAGGAACGTAGATTGACCGGCAAATCGAGAGCTTCGCCTTACGGCTCAGCTCCTTCTTCACCACGACAGACCGGTACAACGCCCGCATTACTGCAGATGCTGCACCGATCCGTCTGTCAATCTCCCGTTCCATCCTTCCCTCACTCGTGAACAAGACCCCAAGATACTTAAACTCCTCCACTTGAGGCAAGAACTCTCCACCAACCTGAAGTGAGCAAGCTACCCTTTTCCGACAGAGAACCAGGGCCTCGGACTTGGAGGTGCTGATTCTCATCCCAGCCGCTTCACACTCGGCTGCAAACCATCCCAGTGCATGTTGAAGGTCCCGGTTTGAGGTTGCCAACATGACAACATCATCTGCAAAGAGCAGTGATGAAATCGCGTGGTCCCCAAACCGGACACTCTCCGGCCCTTGGTTGCGTCTAGAAATTCTGTCCATAAAAATTATGAACAGAACCGGTGACAAAGGGCAGCCCTGCCGGAGACCAACATGCACTGGTTAAAAAATTGACCTACTGCCGGCAATACGAACCAAGCTCCTGCTATGGTCGTAAAGGGACCGTACTGCCCTAAGCAAGGGGCCCCGGACCCCATACTCCCAGAGCACCCCCCACAGGGTGCCACGAGGAAAACGGTCGAATGCCTTCTCCAAATCCACAAAGCACATGTGGACTGGTTGAGCAAACTCCCATGAACCCTCCAGCACCCTGTGAAGGATATAGAGCTGGTCCAGCGTACCACGACCGGGACGAAAACCACACTGCTCCTCTTGAATCCGAGGTTACACTATCGGCCGAATTCTCCTCTCCAGTACCCTGGCATAGACTTTCCCAGGGAGGCTGAGAAGTGTGATCCCCCTGTAGTTGGAACACACTCTCCGGTCCCCCTTCTTGAAAAGAGGGACCACCACCCTGGTCTGCCAGTCCATAGGCACTGTCCCCAACCGCCACGCGACGCTGCAGAGGCGAGTCAGCCAAGACAGCCCCACAACATCCAGAGACTTAAGGTACTCAGGGCGAATCTCATCCAACCCGGCGCCTTGCCACCAAGGAGCTTATTAACTACCTTGATGACTTCACCCCGGGTGATGGACGAGTCCCCCTCCGAGCCCTCAGCCCCTGCTTCCTCAAAGGAAGACGTGTCGGTGGGATTGAGGAGATCCTCAAAGTATTCCTTCCACCGTCCAACAATATCCCCAGTTGAGGTCAGCAGCTGCCCATCTCCACTGTAGACAGTGTTGGTAGGGCACCGCTTCCCCCTCCTGAGGCGTCGAATGGTTTGCCAGAATCTCTTCGAGGCCAACCGATAGTCTTTCTCCATGGCCTCACCGAACTCCTCCCAGGCCCGAGTTTTTGCCTCCACCACAACCCGGGCTGCTGTCCGCTTGGCCTGCCGGTACCTGTCCGCTGCCGCAGGAGCCCCACAAGCCAGCCAGGCCTGATAGGACTCCTTCTTCAGCTTGACGGCATTCCTTACTTCCGGTGTCCACCACCGGGTTCGGGGATTACCGCCTCGACCGGCACCGGAGACCGTACGGCCACAGCTCCGAGCTGCCGCGTCGACAATGGAGGTGGAGAACATGGTCCATTCGGACTCAATATCTCCAGACTCCCTCGGGATCTGGTCGAAGCTCTGCCGGAGGTGGGAGTTGAAGATCTCTCTGACAGGGGGTTCAGCCAAACGTTCCCAACAGACCCTCACAGTATGTTTGGGTCTGCCGAGTCTGTTCAGCTTCTTCCCCCGCCATCGGATCCAACTCACCACCAGGTAGTGATCGGTCCTGGTGCCATGTGCACTGATGGACACCCTTATGCTTGAACATGGTGTTCGTTATGGACAAGCCATGGTTAGCACAGAAGTCCAATAACAGAACACCACTTGGGTTCAGATCAGGGGGGCCGTTCCTCCCAATCACGCTCCTCCAGGTGTCTCTGTCACTGCCCACATGGGCATTGAAGTCCCCCAGTAGAACGATGGAGTCTCCAGTCGGAGCACTTTCTAGCACCCCTGCCAGAGACCCCAAGAGGGCCGGGTACTCTGCACTGCCATTCGGCCCGTAGGCACAAATGACAGTTAGAGACCTATCCCCGACTCGAAGGCGCGGGGAAGCGACCCTCTCGCTCACCGGGGTGAACTCCAACACATGGCAACTGAGCTGGGGGGCTATAAGCAAACCCACTCCAGCTCGCCGCCTCTCGCCATGGGCAACTCCAGAGTGGTGAAGAGTCCAGCCTCTCTCGAGAAGTGTGGAACTCGCAAGACTGTCCCGACACTGGCTGCTCGAGGGTACACCCACCGCGGGTCAGGTGGCGGAGCGCGTGGCGGTTGACCGCTTGCTCCGAGCTCTCCCACCGCCCGCCTAGTGGGAATAGGCGGGCGGTGGGAATGACGAACCCAACCACCATCGGCGAGCTCGTCGAGGCCATCGAATTGGCGGAGGCGGCGATGCACCGCGACCCTGGGGAGCGAGCGCCGTCCTTCCCCCGGAGGGTGGTCCAGGAACAACGCGTCGGAAGGTACCCAGCGCGCAGTACACAGGCCTGCGGCTCCCGGCCCAATGGATGAGCCGCTGCCCACGGAGGAACCAGCCCCACCGGTACGCACATGGTTGGCTGGCTGTACCGTCCATCAGGAACCGCCCCGCGGAGCCCCATGAACGGAGGTGAAAATCAATGGGCGGCCGGTTCTGGCCCTTCTCGATTCGGGGAGCTCGGTCAGTCTCGTCCAGGCCGCCATCCTACCACCCCAGAAGAACTCCAAAGCCCAGCTGCCTATCACCTGTGTGCACGGCGACACTCATCACGTCACGGCCCGCCGAGTGACGATCTCCGCTGGCTCGGGCACCTGGCCGGTTGAAGTGGGAATTATGAAGGACCTCCCTGTGGCCGTACTCCTTGGACGGGACTGGACGGGTTTTGAAGAGAGCTGCCCCCGAGAGCGGCACGGTCGGAGAAGGAGGACGACCCAGGCCACTCTATTGGCGTCGGACAGCGGGAGAGATGGTGAGTCCCCCTCCCAACCTCCTAACGTCTTCTTTGATGTGTTCCAACAGGTCCAGGGAGGGGGCTCCTTCGCGAAGGCCCAGCTGGAAGATGACCGCCTCAAGAACTGCTGGGCTCAGGTCCGGACAGTCGACGGCCAGGACCATCAACCAGCGCCCCATCCTCTCCCGCATTTCATCGTACGGAACGGCCTGTTGTACTGTGTCGCCCAGAGGAGGGAGGAGGTCAAAGAGCTCCTAGTGGTGCCAAGGATAAAGACTGAGAGGATTATGGAGCTAGCTCACGGCCATCCGATCGCCGGCCACCTGGGAGTCACCAACACCATCGTATCCGGGAGCGTTTCCACTGGGCAGGTTTGGACGGAGAAGTGAAGCGCTTCTGTCAGGCCTGTCCGACCTGCCAACGAACCGCACCACGAGCTCCTCCCCCCAGCCCGCTCATTCCGCTTCCCATCATCGGGGTACCTTTCGAGCGAATCGGAATGGACCTGGTGGGGCCGTGGCCTAAGTCTGCCAGAGGACATGAACACATCCTGGTGATCGTTGACTACGCCACCCGGTATCCAGAGGCAGTTCCCCTGAGGAAGGCCACGGCCAAAAACATTGCCCAAGAGCTGTTCCTACTCTGCACCCGAGTCGGCATCCCAGCGGAGATACTAACGGACCAAGGGACCCCTTTCATGTCCCAGCTGATGGCGGACCTCTGCTGGCTGCTGCAGGTAAAGCAACTCCGCACCACGGTGTACCACCCACAGACGGACGGCCTCGTCGAATGCTTTAATCAGACCCTGAAACAGATGCTCCGGCGTGTGGCAGCGGAAGACAAGAGAGACAGGGACTTGATGCTCCCATGCGTCCTGTTTGGCATTAGAGAAGTGCCTCAAGCATCCACGGGGTTCACCCCATTCGAAATGCTCTTTGGCCGTCAGCCGAGGGGTTTCCTGGACGTGGCCCGTAAAGCCTGGGAACAGCAGCAGCCGGCACCTCTCCGCTCCGCCATTGAACGTGAGGGAAATGCGTGAGCGGATCGAGAGGGTCATGCCATTGGTCCGGGAACACCTCACCAAGGCGCAGCAGTCCCAACAGCAACAGTACGACCGGGCGGCCCAGCCACGAGAGTTTCAACCAGGGGATCGAGTCCTGGTGCTGGTCCCCACCTCCACATGCAAGTTCCTCGCGATCTGGCAAGGTCCGTTCACCGTCGTGGAACGACGGGGGTCTGTCAACTATCGGCTGCGCCAGCCGGGTCGCCGGCAAGAAGAGCAGCTATACCATGTTAACCTGCGGAAGAGGTGGGTGGGGACCCGGGAACAGCTCACCGCGTTGGCCTCCGTCGATCCCCTGGTTGTAGACGTCGGTGACCACCTGGCGGCCGCCCAGAAAACGGAGTTGAACCATCTGGTCCGTCAGTTCTGTGATGTGTTCTCCACCCACTCTCAGAGGCTCGGAGACAGGCCATCGAGGATGAGATTTGTGAGATGCTCAAGTTAGGGGTAATCGAACCGTACCGCAGCGCCTGGTCCAGCCCAATCGTCATGGTACCGAAGCCGGATGGCACCCTCCGGTTCTGTAACGATTTCCGCCGGCTCAACGAGGTCTCGCAGTTTGATGGCTATCCGATGCCCCATGTCGACGAGCTACTGGAACGTCTGGGAAGGGCCCGGTACATCACGACACTCGACCTCACCAAAGGATACTGTCAAGTCCCCCTCACAAACTCCGCTAAGGAGAAGACTGCGTTCTCCACTCCAAATGGGCACTGGCAATACTGGACCCTCCCCTTCGGCCTCCACGGGGCATAGGCCACGTTTCAGAGGATGATGGACATCCTCCTGCGTCCTCACCAAGCCTACGCCGCAGCCTACCTCGACGACGTGGTCATCCACTCCGAGACCTGGCAGGACCATCTGGAGCGGCTCCGGAGGGTGCTCCTGGAACTCCGGCGGGCTGGGCTGACCGCCAACCCCCGGAAATGTCATCTAGCCCTCGCCGAGGCTAAGTAACCTGGGGTTCCGGGTGGGTAGAGGACTGATCCAGCCTCAACAGAAAAAGGTAGACGCCATCCTGACAGCGCCCCGCCCGGAGACCAAGACCCAGGTACAAGCCTTTTTGGGGTTGGCGGGCTACTATCGCTGTTTTATCCCTAACTCCTCTTTAGCATCTTCCCTGACAGACAGGGAAGGGGCAGCCTGAGAAGGTGAAGTGGGATGACGCGCTGGAGAAGACCTTCCGGGACATCAAGACCTCGCTGACCACGGAACCGGTCTTGAGGGTGCCCGACTTCAACTGCCCCTTCCTGCTGCAGACGGACGCCTCCGACACGGGCCTCGGAGTGGTCCTCTCCCAAGTCCAGGAGGGTGAAGAGCACCCCGTCACATACATCAGCCGTAAGCTGACCCCGGCCCAAACCAGGTATGTGGCGGTGGAGAAGGAAGCCCTGGCCATTAAGTGGGCAGTCCTGGAGCTCCGCTACTACCTGCTGGGAAGCCGCTTCACTCTGATGACGGATCACGCCACGCTACAGTGGATGGCCCGCGCTAAGGACACCAACGCCAGAGTGACGCAGTGGTTCCTAGCGCTCCAGGACTTCCACTTCACAGTGGAACATCGGGCCGGGACGGCCAACTCCAACGGCGACGGACTCTCCAGGATGTGGTCAGCTTACGTAGGTCTGTCAGGGCGCACTCCCCGCCCACCCCTATGTTCCCCAATTTCTGCCACTAACTATCGTTACAGGACCAGCGCGGCGCTTTGGGGGGGAGTGTGACAAGTCTCCTGAGCTCTCATCAGCGTCGCCCTGGCAACGAACTAAAAACACCTGCACACAATCAGCACGGGCCGGACCGTCACAGCTGCAGGCCATCAGGACACGGCATAAAAGCCTTCCCTCTGGGACACCAGTTTGAGCACGATCTCCATGCAGCACTACACTAACGCTTGTCTCTCTCTCTCACCCAGACAGCAGCCTGTGACGCTCCAGCCACCTCGCAGCACCCACGTCACCGCTAGCACCAGGGCACCCGGAAGGAGGACACCCACAGCGCACCTGCACCACTATTTCACAACGTTTGTCACTGGTTCCCCAATAAATCCACCCTCTGGGGGTTTTGCACCAATTTCATTGTTGCGTGATCCTTCACCCTGCCACAATATATATATATATATATATATATATATATATATATATATATATATATATATATATATATATATATATATATATATATATATATATATATATATATATATCCACTCTAAAAAATGCTGGGTTAAAAACAACCCAAGTTGGGTTGAAAATGCCCCGACCCAACAATTGGGTTGTTTTAACCCAATGGTTGAGTTGTTCTTACCCAGCAATTGGGTTGTCTTAAGCAACATTTAACCCAACCACTGGGTTAAAACAACTCAACCACTGGGTTAAAACAACTCAACCATTGGGTTAAAACAACTCAATTGTTGGGTCATTGCATTTTCAACCCAACTTGGGTTGTTTTTAACCCAGCATTTTTTAGAGTGGATATATATATATATATATATATATATATATATATATATATATATATATATATATATATATATATATATATATATATAAATATAAATAAAATACTGTTCAGTTTCTTGCACAAACCGATCATTTCGTGTCTTAAGACATCAATGTGTTGTCACTAGGAACAGATTCCAGATTACTAGGCACCGAATCCAGATTTTTGAGGTTCGGCCGAATACCGAATCCACTGGTTAAAGGGGGGGGTGAAATGCTGTTTCATGCATACTGAGCTTTTTACACTGTTAAAGACTTGGATTCCCATCCTAAACATAGACAAAGTTTCAAAAACTAATGTTGGACGTTTGATGGAGTATTTCTGTGTCAAAAATACTCCTTCCGGTTTCTCACAAGTTTCGGCGAGTTTTTTTCGAGTATGGGTCTACTTGACGTTAATAGATCGGAAGGTCCTTGTATGGGCCGTACGGGCTCTTCTCCCGGTAGGGTGCGCACGCGCGTGACTAGAGCACGCAGTAAACAGTCTCTCAGATGCAGATCCAGTCGTCCGTGAACACTTATGTGGCGCCGCGCTTCTCTTTATTCCTATGGGTGACGTCGAGCGACTTCAACGCTTCAGCACAGCATTCCGGGAAGGCAGCGCTGCATTTGAACCGATTTGAACGCAGAAATGACGGGAAGCTTCACAACATCGTTTCAGTCGCGTCTCAAAATGGATTTACACGCCACTGCTGTCAGGACTTTACCAAATCATACCAAAGAAGTGTGTTTTTGACGGAGCAGTCCCAGCGATAAAGGTTCGGTCCTGCTTTGGAAGCAGCCGGTGAGTTAAACTGCTTCAAATGTCTCTGCTTTTGGCTACGGACGCATGAGTAAACATCAGTAAACGACACGATCGCGTGCTTCGTCATTCAAATGCGCTAACTGTTAACGGTTACTCCATTGTTGTTCTGTATAATGTTACAGTATTCTGACGTGCAAAACCGTTTTGCTTGCTACTTCTAAGGTCTAGTTGCATACAATAGTCCATAAACCGAATCATGTCCTCATACACTGCGAGTAAAGACACAGAAATGTGGAGAGGCCATTAAATACAGTAACTTACATACCACAGAGACGGACGTCCTGATGTTGCCGTTTCTCCTGTTAATTTATTTCTCCCTCAGATTTGATTCTGGATCATTATCTGTATTAGCTGAGATAGCCAAGGGTTTCTCCACGCTTGAGGACGTCACCGCTTTGCGCGCTTGTCACTCTTTAGCTCCGCCCACACGATACGCCTCCAGGCGCTCGGTTTTTTCCGGAAAGACTCGGTACAGCCTATATTTCTTTTATAAATATGATAAAACTAAAGACTTTTCGGAGATATGAAGGATGCAATACTACTCTATAGGTACTCAAGATTGACATGAGATTGACTGAAACTGAGTGTTTCACCCCCCCTTTAAGATTCTACTGAATCCGAAACCGAATCCAACTCCCATCCTCAGTCCATTATCACAGTAAACACATTAATGACATAAACAACGTCCACAGCAGTGTATTTTTTATTTAATTTTAATAAAATAAAAAAAAGGCAACATTATGCCAGGATGACTGTGCCGTATTGCTGTCTGTAGCACTTCCTTCATGCACAAAAAAACTGGATCACCGCTTCTTTTACATCATTCCGTAATGACGTCATTTCTATCATATCGGCGGATGAAAATACATTCAAACACATTCATATAAAGTATTTGTAATTAAAACTTAGTATAGTAATAAGTAATTAGTAAAATTAGAAAAAATAAGTTTTTCTAGAGAAACCGCAGCCGTCCCACTCCGAGAGAAACAGTTCAGTTCAAGACGATGCTATCACGCATGCAGTATCTCAGCTCACCGGTTCTCACAGCAAAACATGTCTCAGTTCAGTGAACTGTTGGAGTTACAACATATACTGCAAGATATTAGTTTATTTCTAGTCTGAGGGACTGTCACTCATGTCAGAAAGTGAGAAACTATAGTTACTTGTGGGATCAGCGCTGATTTGAGACGCGAACCGTTTAGAACGATTAAGTCCGTTTTGGTGAACTGGTTTGACCGGATCACTAAAAAGATCCGGTTAAAAAGAACAATTTGTTAGCGAACCGGACATCCAGCGGCTATTGTTCAGGGTTCTTGCCACCACGAGATAAATCGGCATTGCAAATTGAGCATATCACTTGAAAATCATTTATGAATGTTTTGTAAATGATTAGTTCATCATTAACTAACCACTTATAAATGACTTACAACTGAACGTTATTATAAAGTGTTACCCAGAGTGGTACACCTCAAGACTGCCTGAGAAACCAAAATAAACAATGAACAATAATTACATAGCAAATATTAAAATGTTTTATTAAAAATGTTTGTTTTTTTTGCAAGTAACTTGCCTGTGTGCTTGAATAAGGCCATTTGTCTCAGCTCCTTCAGGAGACTTGGATTTAATACTAGTGTTGGCAGCGTGCGGAATGAAGGAGATTCCTTTTCCAGCCAACGTTTTCGTCGCTGTTGGTCAGGACTAAGGTCATCGTGATCACATTCTTTTCGCCGTCCATCTTCTGTCCATCTGTGTACACCCCAAATGTGGTGGACAAGGGATTTCCATTTCTCAGTTAAAATCTGGAGACAAAAGAGAAAAGAAATTACATACATTTATTTATTCCCAAATGTATATTTACTGTAAAATATTGCAGATAACTTACATGGGGATTACCGCCACAGGATGCACAAGCATACCACAAATGGTTGGATATACTTTTTATCCAAGGCTGTAGGTCTTGATTCTCTCTTTTTTTTTTTTTTTTGTGCAATTGACAGAATTTTTTTGAAGAACCCTTTAAAAAATTATTTTGTTTAATTATTTCAGATCAATAGGTTTTTGGGTCAAAACACAGCATGTAGACACTATTTTCAGTACTTCAATAATACTGTGAACCTGTTGTTTCCACAACACCACTAATCTAAGCTGCATTTTAAATAGTATATGTAACATTCATGTAATACTACTCTAAAAGAACAATGATAAATTGTAAAGCAAGCTATACATACCCTTTACAATATGCCAGATATCAAACTCGTGTTGTATACGAGGGTAATCGACCCTCATAGTCTTTCTTATTGAGGGGGATCTGTCCGTGGGGATCACATCTATTTTTAATCCACTGTCCAAAAGAAAGTCTAAGCACCTTTTGATCGCTTCTGGCTCCATGGCAACAGAGCTTGTTGCTTCAGTAACTTGTACTAAAAAATAAAATAAAAAATACATATCCTAATTTAAAATACAGATTATATTTGGGGAATAGGTAAAAAAAAAAAAAAAAAAAAGAATATGCTCACTAACCTGCACCAACTCAAAGTGGACAACATTTTTTTTCACATCATCCATCATACTGTATGTGCAGTATTTGGCAGAGAATCCAGGACTAAAAAGACAATTGAATTAAGATGTAATTTTAGAAATCTCACAATACTTTAACAGTGTAGATCTTTTAAATACTTTTTATTTTTGCTTACCTATCACATCTTCCATCACCTGAAAAAATTTGCACCTTCTTGCAAAACATTCTGCAACCTCAAGTCTTCAAGTAGTTTTGCCTGTTGCTCCTTGTAAAAAACATCGACAACAAGGATTAAATACGAGGACTGGATTGGATAGAAGGTGGTTTTCTGCGGGATTTGTACATTGAGGCAGGCAGCCCAATCTGCGATTTTAACATAAGTTACACCAGTGAATAGAGTTGACACTGCCACAAGAAGGTTGTTGTCTGCCATTCCGCGAGTTTCATTGCATGAGTTCCAAGACCCTTCGTGGCCGTTTAAACATTCCCATCTGACACGAAGGAGGCTACCAAATGAAAACTGTTTAGTGTCATTGACAACTTGTCCACATTGAGGGCATCTGGTAAACAACTGCATCAAATTTGACTCATTGACTATCCATTTTCTTTCTTTGTATGTTCCACTTTCTCCTTCCTCTGTATTTGGAGTTAATGTAGACGTAGTGGAACTTAGTGGAGCAAAACTCAAGTCCTTCTTTTCTGATGGAGGATCCACAGAAAGCATGCTGACATCCATCCAAAGAAAGCTCTTCAGAAATATTTTCATCTAATGCTTTTTCATCCTACAATTAGGACAAAAAATGTAAAGAAAAACAATGATTACAATTTTAGCACTTCAGTTAAAAAAATAAGTTTTAACAACATATTGTTCTGATATACAGTCCCTGACAAAAGTCTTGTCGCTTGTGTACAAATTGACCTAAAGTGCCGCTAAAATATATTTCTAATCGAGATTTTTTTACAAGAAATGGCTAATTTTAATCCCACCAGCTTTTGTGATAATGTTTCAGTGAAAAACTAAACTTTCAAAAAGTATTCTAATATTCACAGCTTGCTAAAGCCCATTGAGTCAATTTTTGCAAAGACATAAGTGTTGTCACCTTGTCATATGAGCTTAACCTGTGACTAATAATGGATCAATTAGGTCTCAAGTGTGTATAAAAAGAACCCCAGTACGCTAGACCTTAACATCAACTGCAACTAGAACTCTGCAAACATGCCTAAGATTCACCCTGAGACTAAAGTTTTGATTATCAAGAGGCTGAAGACCAGATCCACTGCTGATGTGGCAGACACCTTCAATGTGTCTCAACGTCAAGTACAGAGGATAAAAAAAAGATTTGAAGAGACTGGAGACATTTTTGACAAGCCCAGGTCAGGCAGACCCCACAAGACAACTGCTCGAGAGGACCATTTGTTGGCTCGAAAATCCAAGGCCAGCCCATTTTCCACTGCAGCAGAGCTCCACGAGACCTGGTCTCCTGAAGTCCCTGTGTCAACCAGAACTGTCTGTCGGATTCTGTCTCGAAATGGCCTCCACGGTCGAATCAGTGCCTAGAAGCCAGCACTAAACAAAAGACAATTGAAAAACCGTGTGGCATTTGCCAAGGCCCACAGCCTGCTAAAAGGATGGATGCTGGAAAAGTGGCAGAAGGTGGATTTTTCAGATGAATCTTCTGTTGAATTACACCACAGTCGCCGCAAATATTGCAGGAGACCTACTGGAGCCAGAATGGATCTGAGATTCACCCAGAAAACAGTTAAGTTTGGTGGCGGAAAATTCATGGTCTAAGGTTACATCCAGTATGGGGGTGTGCGAGAGATCTGCAGGCTGGAAGGCAACATCAATAGTCTAAAATACCAAGAAATCTTAGCTACCTCTTATATTCCCAACCATAAAAGAGGCCAAATTCTACAGCAGGACGGTGCTCCATCGCATACTTCCATCTCCACATCAAAGTTCCTCAAGGCAAAGAAGATCAAGATGCTCCAGGATTGGCCAGCCCAGTCACCAGACATGAACATCATTGAGCATATGTGGGGTAGGATGAAAGAGGACGCATGGAAGACGAAACCAAAGAATATTGATGAACTCTGGGAGGCATGCAAGACTGCTTTCTTAGCTATTCCTGATGACTTCATCAATAAATTGTATGAATCCTTGCCAAACCGCATGGATGCAGTCCTTCAAGCTCATGGAAGTCATACAAGATATTAAATTTGGATCTCACAGCACCACAACTTAATTTGCTGACATATTTTTGTATTTGCAGTAAATTTGTTCAATTTCTGTATAGACGACAAAACTTTTGTCTTTGCGGTGTGACAGGCAGCGGGGCGGGGGACCGCGAGAGCGGGCCGGTGATTAATGTTGACGAGTGCCAGCTGCGTGGCACACCGGTCTTGTCTCGCGGCCATGTGACGGGAGCATAAAAGGAGGCAAAAAAAGGCAAAAACCAGGCCTGGACTTTATGTTAGTTTTGTTTTACGTGTTATTATGTGTTTGTGGGCAGTCGTCCGTGAGGGGCTGCCCACGTTTTATTTAGAGGGTATTTGCGGGCAGTCGTCCGTGAGGGGCTGCCCGCGGTTTTACTTTCGTTTTGTTTATTTATTTTGAATAAAAGTTTGGAAACGTTCGCCGGTTCCCGCCTCCTTCCTTCCCATCTACAAACCTTATTACAGTGGTGCCGAAGCCCGGGGGGAAGGAGGGACATGCTGTCGAAGAGCCCTCGGTGCTGAGGGGGATCGCGATGCTGAGGAGGTCGGGTGGTGCTGAATTAAGTCGGTGCGTCCCGGTAGGGGCGAGAACACGTCGGCAAACTCCGCCTGTAACTTTGACAAATCAGTGAGTTGGGACGGTGAGAGGTGATCTCCACAAGGGGCCAGCCCAACTGATTGTGCCTTGATGCTCACCTCTGGCCCGAGATCATCCTCCCCCCCCGATCACCGTTGCCAACAACACTGTTTCGACCTCATTCCATTTTTTTAGGAGATTGAGTCGATAGATTTGACGCGCCCCGTTCCTATCGGATCGTATCACTTCATAATCGAGATCCCCGACCTGTCGTGCGACCTCAAACGGCCCCTGCCACTTTGACATTAATCACCGGCCCCCGCCCCGCTGCCTGTCACACCACAGTCTTGCCAAAATTTGACCTTTCTGTCTTGATTAAATTATAAATATTTTTTCTGTGAACATTATTTATTTCAGTGCATTAAACATCATTTGGGAGGGTTTTAGCTTTTCATATGAGCTATTTCTAACACCAATTAATTAATTAAAAGTCAGGTTAATATCAGGTATTTCTAGAAAATAGATAAGCGACAAGACTTTTGTCGGGGACTGTATATACTTACAGATGCATAGGACTTTATTACAGGCATGGCATAGTATGTCCCTGATGTTGACAGATGGGATGGGTTTCTTTGCTAACTCTGGAGTTGATAGCACCAACGGAAGTTTTGACACAGAATCCTTAGCTTCTTGCACAGAAATGGTTTCAGTGGGGTTGACTGGGGAACACCAGCTAAAACTGTGGTTACAAATTCCTCCGTGTCTCCCTCTTCCTCAGCTGCTACTGGAAGCAGACTGGTAGAAGGTGTAGCTGCTGCCTGAGATTGCTGTGATTGTGACTCTGCACCCTGTACAGGGGTAGGGCCTTCTGACTTGGTGTCCTGTCTTAGCTGCAGTGAATAATTCGGAGTCTCCTAAAACATTTAATTGTACAGTTTTATTGTGGATGTAATTTACAATTTAATCCAAAGCATAGCATTTCAAAACTTTTAATAACCGTTTTTAATAAAAGTCAAGCTATTTGAATAAATTATATAGTAACCGTAACACTCCACAATCTCACTGCTTACATATACATATCTCTGTGTGTGGTAAACACAGGCTGGGCACAGCTGTATTTTTCAGTTTTCAACGCTTCTTTCCAGTACCCGGTCTGAAGTCTTCTGGTGAAAAATGCTCATTGCACAATGTCAGTTGACGGACTAAATGAAGAGGTAAATCAACATTGCGCTGAACACATAGCAGCCATAGCTTTAGTAGCTCTGGATCGTTCACAGGGAAAGCAAAAAAGTTAATCCTATCATCTGTCGGCGTTGGAAATTTATTCTTACGTCGTCGTGTTCTTTTTTGCCGATTAGGGCCCAATATGAAAAAAAACCTATATGGTTCATATATAGCGACCATATATGTTCCTTACTTAAATCAGTCAGAATTATCTTATATGTTTAATGTAAGTCCCATATATGTCATACACAGAATCAGGCCGTTTATGGCCCATTTCATACAAGCACACAGAAAACTTTTGGGTCATGTATGAATACTGCAAAAATCTTATATGAGTTTTACATGTAAACAGTATGCAATGGTATATGGTATAAGTAGAAAATACATGATATTCATATACAAATCATATAAAGTTCTTATACTGAATCATATGCTAGTCATATTAAAGTCATATAGGATTTATTTATATTTTGTGTCATTTGTTTATATGCTTTTTATACAGATTTCATATTTTTTTAATAGGGAAATGGTGTGTTAGCTCTTCAAGTTTATATAATATACTGTGACGGGTCGGAGCACAAGAGAGACACAGGGGGTGTGGCGTCAGCCCTCGAGGAGGCATTTATTCACATCAAACACATAACTTGTTCACAAACAGGGAATTAACAGACACTAAACAGGGGATCTGGTGTCCTCGGGGCAACATTACATCGTCTCGGAAGGGTAGTGAGTGGACAGAATGGGTCCAGGAAAGGGACGGGGTCCGGCGGTCGCACACGCTTCACCCTGGTCCGAGGCGCGAGGGGCAGCGGCTTCGATGCGGCGGCTCATCCTCTTCAGCTGCGGACATCGAGGGGAAGAGCGGCTCGGCATACTAGCCCGTCAGCGGCATTACGTGAGCACTTCCATCCTGGACGGCAGGGGAGTCCCTCCGCGCTCCCTTCATGGACCTCCGAGGACACCAGCGTGCATGCACAAGGGGAGAGGCCGGCCTCCTGGAGAGAGGCACGCTCAGCACTTAAAGCCCCACTTGGCTACTTTTGCTCTCGGGGTCCCCCTACAGTTTGGAAAAAATAATGTCCTCAACTACTGTCTTAAGAGCTGTCCTCCTACAACAGGGGATGCCATCGCGCGTGCATTTGTTGACATGACAACCCTGATAGCCCTGAACTAGTGATGCGCGGTTCGTCTCATAACCCGCGGACCCCGTATGTCTATTTAATGGTCGCGGGTGCGCGGCGGGTTGTAAAAATATATACAGTGGTGCGGTGCGGGCCAAATAACTTCATAAAAGCGTCCCGCGGGTCGGTGCAGCACTAACAGTTCCCCTGAACACTGCAAGAGGAGTTCTTCTGGCGTCGCGTGTGAAATGTCTTCATCCCAGGTAACGTTAGAGTCAGTGGCATATGCTTCAGCATGTCATATGAATATAATTTCATGGGTTTTATTTTTTTCAAACGCCAAATAATCACGATGCTCACGTTTACAAGCCAGCGTCATTATAGTAGTCTATTGGTTACCGTTTTACAGAATCTATATGATACTTCAATTCAATGTTTGAGTGGTAGGTAATCACCATAACAAGCAGGACCGCATCGGTCGGGCACGCCTCCTTCAGCTCACGCAGACGAGCAAACCCTGGTCACATTTTGATCCTTGTCCTGCCTTTAATCACAGCACTCTCTCGTTTCCTCTTATTGCTTTCCTCCAACAAAACCTTTTCTTTCTTATTTGTCTCTGCTGCTTCGGACATGACTATATTATCCGACGAACAAAGTTGGGCTCGCACGTCCGAATGTAAGGAAGTGTGTGTGTTGGTGGAAGTGACGTATATGCCGTAAAGCAGTCGAATTTTGTAGTTCTTTTTGTTCTCGGGTTACTACCCGAAACCCGAAGTTTAAAAGTACGATTAAAAACGATACAGACCCCATCAGGCTATGGCAGACGTGTCATTCAACCTATTGTAAGTCGATTTATCATCACAAGAGTCTTAAAAAATATATTATGAAGGTTGAAAAGTTACCTAGTTCTGCTTTAACAGTGGCGGTGATGAGGCTTCATGATACTCAGGTGTGCCTCATCACTCACAGCCATTTCTCATTTCTCAGTAATTTCAGCTCCCCTCCTCTCTCTATTACCCTCACCAGTCGCCCTGATCATGTGGGAGAGGCAGTCGCTTCGTCACAATACATATAACTACATATAATAATCATACATGATTTCAGTCAATATTACAACATCTCTGCATATACTAACCATATATGATTTCAATCAATCACATACACACATTTATGATGGAAAAACTTTTATTTCAACACAAAATGAAACACTCAAATTATTCTCCACATGAGTAATTTACAATTCCAACTTGATAGCCAACTGAACTTTGCTCAGGAAAAAAAACAAAACCCAAAAAACAACAACAAAATACACTGAACACAGTGTCATGGCCATCAATCAAAGATAATGAACGGATTAGTTCACCACAAAATGAAAATTGACTGATAATTTACTCACCCCCATCTCATCCAAGATGTTCATGTCTTTATTTCTTCAGTGGAAAAGAAATCAAGTTTCTTGAAGAAAACATTCCAGGATTGTTCATCATATAATGCTTTTCAGTTACAACCAAAATGTTGAAGATCCAAATCAACGCCGTTTCAAAGGGCTTCATAGCCTCTGCGTGATCCCAGATGAGGAATAGGGTCTTATCTAGTCAAACGATCAGTCATTTAAAAAAATGAATATACATTTCAACCTTAATTGTTCAACTTGCTCAGCTCTGCGAAGTGCCAAGGATGACGTAATCACCTGTAAATGGTCACATAGACGGGCAGAAGTCCCGCCCTCGTGTTTACAAAGCGCTCGTGTGAAGACTAATAAACGCCCTTTAGCAAAAAACACTCAATTTTCAACTTCAAAATCATCCAGTATCGTTGTTTTATCTTTTTTTTATTTGCTAGAGGGCATTTGTATTAGTCTTCACATGAGTGCTTTGTAAACACGAAGGCGGAACTGCATTGATTTGGACCTTCAGTATTTTGGTTGCAACAAAAAACCATTATATGATGAATCCTGGAATTTTTTCTTCAAAAAACTTTATTTCTTTTCGCCTGAAAAAAAGAAAGACATGAACATCTTGGATGACATGGGGTTGAGTAAATTATCAGGCAATTTAAAAAAAATCATTTAAAAAAGGCCTTCTGAAGAGAAGCTATGCATTTTTTATTTGAAAAATATCATATTTTTGACTTTAGACTAAAATATCTATCTTCCGGCAGTCAACCGTGCGTGTCTACTTACGCCAAATGAGTGACCTCTGACCTGAAGCATGATGTATTGATGAATGCGGTTTTGCAGAGAATAGAGGAAAACAAAACACTGGTCACGAATTTGAATTTAAAGAGGATTCAATAAATGAGAAGCGCTTGATTTTGTTGCCCAGAGAGACGTCAAAGCTTACGCTACTCCTACATCGCATCACTCAGGTCACTCTCTGGTCGCAAGTCATCTGCCATGAGCTGGTTATTTTAGTCAATACGGTTATAAATATGGATATCTATATCAGTATCTATATCAATTACTATATTAACTTATTTCACATAGTAATTATAGTACACATATTAAAGCTTTATTTGTTGTGTTCTGAAAATAAATGAACGTCTTATGGGTTTGGAACGACATGAGGGTCATTTTAACAACATACATTTTTGGGTGAACTAAACGTTAAAAATTGACAAAGTTTAATAAATACTGTAATAATGTATTGCTCATTGTGAGTTCATGTTAGTTAATACATTACAATAAAGTCTCATTTGTTAACATTAGTTCAAGTCTTACAACTCACATTACATAAACGTCTTCAACACTTCCCCTTCAGAACTGAACCAGTCCTCATGGGATGAACCAGTCTGCGGCTGAACCTGTTCTTCTTGCGTGGTCTTCAAATGTTTTCATGAAGATTTTTCTGAGGAAGAAAAAGAAAATCTTCTTGACCACCCCATTTACATACAGGAATATTAGAAACACGTTTCAATATAATGTTTTTTTCAGTATAACAATATATTCTTATACAGTTACTAACTTTCTATTACAAAATTGTAATATTGTACATCATTTAGATTCATATATGTTGCAGTTACATGAATGCAAATTATAGAAGTTTATATTTTAGCTATATTTTAACTACATTAGAGCAATCGGCAAACTCAAGTTCACTAAAACATTAACTCTTTTAAAGTGAATTGGCACAAAACAGACTATTAATGATGACAAAAGGAACATACCGGTAAACAAATCACATTACATTTATTCTAACTTTTGATTTTTGTCAGTGTCACACAGCTTTCACTGTGTCACACAATCGTTGTATAACGTTATCTATGCAAACCATGAGCTTTAGGGTTTAACTTAGGGCGTTTTCACACCTGAAAGTCCGCACCAAGGTCCAAACCAAAGTTTGTGTTTGGACATTTGGTTCTTTTTGGTTTGCTTTCACATTGCAGTTATGTCAGCGCACCAAAGAACTTTACATGACGCACTGGCGTCCTGTCGTCATCATCTATGTGGGCTGCATCTTAACATTGATTGGTTTGTTAGCGGACGTGCGTCTGACGTCAGTGTGTTGTCAATTCAGCGGGTAACTTTGACAAGAATAAAAAAAAAAAAAAAAAAAAAAAAACTTTGACAAGAATGAATGAACAGACGCATCGTTGCCAATAATGTTAATATTATGGCATTACTATCTGCAGCACCAACTATACTCGAGGCAAATTCACCAAATGAACGTCCTCGCTGTGCAAACATTTTATCGGCGCCGACAGGAAAGGAGGAGCTCCTAGAAGATAGGCTTTTTAACCAAACAATGTATTTTATTTTATAGCCTAGTTATGTTTAAATATTATAATGTTATTTTAAAATTTCATCTAGGCTATATTGATTATGAAACGTGCACAGATGTGCAAAGACATCGAGTCAGAAATTATTTTGACCACTTCATTAGATTTGTTTTGTAGAAAGCTTTATTTTGTATCTTAATTTTAATAAATGTTTCATCATTTGCCTGAATTTAATAAATAAGCTTAAATAAATAATATAGCAGACATCCCGTGACGGAGTGATGATTTGTGTTGCACATGAACTGGAGCGGTCTCATAAATAAACCGAAAGTCATATAGTCAAGCAGAGCACGCTGTTCACGCGAGCTGACATGAGTACACAAGCGGTTCTGGATAAAATGCTGCGCGATCACTGCTGCTTACATGTGCTGTGAGTTTAATCTGTGTTTTTTCACTAATCCTACACCAGAACTTCCTGTAAATGGTCTGAAAGTCCGAACTATACAGAAAATGCTTTCACACAAGAAACGAACCGAACCTTTGTTCTGTTTGGTCCGGACCGAGACTACCTCTTGATGTCGGACCAAATTTCGTCTGTTTGGTCCGGACCATGATCCGAGGGAGGTTTCACACCTGTAATTTTGGTTCGTACCAAACTGAAAAGTCCGAAAATCCGGACCAAACAAGGTAGGTGTGAAAGCACCCTTAGTTACCAAATTACAGTTAAACAACTAGAATAGTTGTGTTTTACATTTGATCATTTAGCAGACGGTTTTATTCAAAGGGACTAACAAATGATGAGACCAATCATATAGTTTAATAACTTTAATACAAATATAAGCATTTTTCACTTGTTTTTGCACATTATATACTTGTAATTTAATTTTTGCACGTGCGCGCCGCATAATTAGGCTTAACGTTACCTAACACTAAGGCTGTGGCACCGACATGATAACAGAAACGAACAATTTACAAATCTTTTAGCAAATCTTGCCATTAAATAAGTTATCATTTGCATTGAGAACGACATGACAAACACAAATCTTACCTGGAGCTCGACACTTCGCGGTCCCGCTGGGAGGCAATCATATCACGGAGACAACAAGAACCCGCGATTGATTTCCAGCTGGCCGCTGCGCGGTGACGCATGCGCAGTTTGCGATGACAGAACTAAGGCTATTTTTGAGTGTTTAATTATTATTTTTTTAATATTGTTGATATTGCTGTTAACAAATAGTTTGTATGGGTAGAACATTACGAAACAAATATATGGGAATATACTGCAATTATATACAAAATAGCCTATATTAAAGGAAATATAAAGGAATAAAGGAAACTAAAGCCTTTTTTAATATAGCTACTGCAATGTATGCATATTGACTATATTTATAAAATATGGCTATATTTTAACACATACAAAATTAGTAATTAAGATATAAATAGCATTACATGTAATATCCATTAAGTTGTATCCTATATTGTGTAGCCTTACTGTATATTCCCATATTAATGTGAATGCATGTACACACACATAAACACTTTTACAGAATGAGTTACAACAAATTTCTACTTCCCATCATGCTTTACTTCTGATTTAAAGGAGGTTAAATGTTAAAATTAATTGTTATTTCATGTGTTTTTGCTCAATTTAAAAACCTGCAAAACTGTTACTTTTATTAACAATAATGTCGGTGCACTGTTCAGCAGTTACAGCTCTTTGCTAAATATGTAGGAACATGCCAGTGTGCTTGACTTGTGTTATTGTTAACTGTATGTATATATATATATATATATATATATATATATATATATATATATATATATATATATATATTTTTTTTTTTTTTTTTTAGGGTTACCCATTTTAATCGTTTTACTTGCAAATTAATTTACTAAAGTAAAATCTAACTGATTTGCAGGGGTTGTATTTAACACAATCCAGCATATATATATATTTTTTCAGTGTGGACATATATGATTGAAAATACATGAATATTGTACAATTTGTATATGTGGTTTTTGCAGCATATATGATCCTTATAGTTTTCTGTTGGAACATATAAGAATCACACATGTTTTTAGCGAGACTTTTCCATGTGGGCAGAGCCAAAACCACTGGTAAATGCTTTACTGACCATGGTATTGCTGTGCTCAACTGGCCTGCCAACTCTCCTGACCTGAACCCCATAGAGAATCTGTGGGATATTGTGAAGAGAAAGTTGAGAGACGCGAGACCCAACACTCTGGATGAGCTTAAGGCCGCTCTCGAAGCATCCTGGGCCTCCAGAACACCTCAGCAGTGCCACAGGCTGATCGCCTCCACGCCACGCCGCACTGAAGCAGTCATTTCTGCTAAAGGATTCCCCACCAAGTATTGAGTGCATAACTGAACATAATTTTTTGAAGGTTGACTTTTTTTGTATTAAAAACACTTTTCTTTTATTGGTCGGATGAAATATGCTAATTTTTTGAGACAGGAATTTTGGGTTTTCATGAGCTGTATGCCAAAATCATCAGTATTAAAACAATAAAAGACCTGACATATTTCAGTTGGTGTGCAATGAATCTAAAATATATGAAAGTTTAATTTTTATCATTACATTATGCAGTCTTTTTTGAGCACAAATTCTTTGTATGAAACATTTCAATCAGGTTTTAGAAAACTGCATAGCACTGAATCTGCTTTACTAAAAGTTGCCAATGATATTTTGTTGGCGACTGATAATAGGAATGTTGTTGCTTTGGTCCTTTTAGATCTTAGCTCAGCATTTGATATGGTTGACCATAAAATACTCTTCTCTCGATTGGAAAACTATGTAGGCATCCATGGTACTGTTTTAAATTGGTTTAAATCTTATTTAACTGATAGGAAATTCTCGGTATGTATTGGTAAACATACTTCCTCGGCAGTACATCTTTTCTGTGGTGTTCCACAGGGATCAATTCTTGCTCCAACACTCTTTTCACTATACATGCTTCCGTTGGGATCAATCTTTCGTAAATATGGTGTGTCTTTTCACTTATATGCAGATGACACTCAATTGTACATACCTTTTAAGCGTAATGATTTAAATGCTTCTTCGGTATTACTAGGGTGTCTACAGGAAACGAAATTATGGCTTGCGCAAAACTTCTTGGCTTTAAATGACAGTAAAACTGAAGTGATAATATTCGGTCCAAGTGATTTTTATGACCATGAGAACTTGGACCTTGGTGAACTAAGCTCCCATGTTACTCCCTATGCAAAAAAAACTTGGTGTTTTGTTTGACTCAGGAATTCGGTTTGATAAACAAATTCATTCTGTTGTTAAATCCTGTTTCTACCATTTACGACGCCTTGCCAAAGTTAAGTCGTTTCTCTCTGTCAAAAATGTTGAAATAGTGATTCATGCATTCATCACATCACGTCTCGATTATTGTAACTCACTGTATTATGGAGTTAACCATTCTTCCATTGAGCGACTTCAAATGGTTCAGAATGCTGCGGCCAGGCTGTTGACAGGTGGTCGAAAATTTGATCATATTAGTCCAATTCTTTCTTACTTGCATTGGCTACCAGTTAATTTGAGAATACATTTTAAGATTTTAGTTCTTGTTTTAAAAGCTTTAAACGGCCTAGCACCTGGTTATCTTTCTGAAATGCTAAATATGCATATTCCATCAAGGTCACTTAGGTCCGGGGATCTTGGACTTCTCACGGTTCGCAGGTCTAAATTGAAACATAGAGGGGACAGAGCATTTGGAATAGCAGGCCAAAACCTTTGGAATAGCCTACCGATTTCGATCAGAATGGTGTCATTGCTCTCTAATTTTAAATCAGTACTTAAAGAACACTTATTTACTATAGCATTTAACACTTGAGTGTTTTTGTCTTGTATCTTTTCTTTATTTATTTCTTTTTAACATTTCTCTTGTTTTTGTGTATTGCTTTGTACAGCACTTTGGTCAGCCTTGGTTATTTTAAATATAAGTTCTGTTGTAATGGAGCCCATAGGCTTTAGGAGAGGTCTAAACTCTATTTTGGAAAAGGGAATTGACATAGAAGTCGTGACTACGGACCGATCGCCGCCTATATGAAAGTTGATGAGGGTTGATTATCCACAAATTCTAGTCGGAATCTCTGTCTGGCTGTCAGCCCGGGACATCAGGCTGCGTCTGCCCTGCCAGAAGTTGAGTCCCAGGTTAATTGGACCCTTCCCAATCCTTCAACTGATCAACCCTGTCACCTACAGACTCCAGCTCCCTCCACAGTATTGCATTTACCCCACTTTCCATGTATCCCTTCTGAAACCTCACCACCCTTCTGTCCTTGTTCCCACAGATCCTGGCGACTCCCCAGAAGGAATCACCTGCCTACCTGCATAATCTTCATCCTCATAGTCTCCTGTGTTCTCCGAGTTCAGTCTCCTAGTCTCCGTGTCTCCAGTGTCTGCTCAGTTCCCTCCGGCTGTGTTCCCCAACATCATCTACAAGTCTAAGAGTATAATATCAATCCAGTTATCTGGTACATTCATCTGCCATTGCACTTACCTGTCCCGCTCCTCTCTGGTGTCTCAATAAAGACTCTGTGAACTTACCATCTGTTCTCTGTGTCAGCCTGTTTGTAACACAAATGTGAATAATCACAAATAATAGTTTTGAAGGCCCTAGTTTAATTATTTGTTTGTGTTTATTTTTTTTGTTCAGTGACCACAACGGATGGAATCATCCGCCGCTACAAGAATGCCCTCAAGAGAGTCACCAATTTTGGATCCATGAAAAAGGCCTTCACCAAGATTAATGTTGACCCCAACACAATTGCAAGAACAGCTATAATTGCTGAGATAGCAATCACATATCCAGACAGATTTAAGGAGCTGCTCCCCACAGATGAAGTAAATGAGAAGATCTCCGAGTTTGCAGAGCGCTGCAGGAGGGCTCTAACAAAAGAGATGGCTGAAACGATCACAGCAAAGAAAAAAGAGGACAACACCTCCCAATAATGTAAAAGTACACCTATTTTTTTTTAATAAACAAGTTATTCTCTTGTTTTGCCTCCAAAACACTAAATATATGTGTTGAGATTATTTTGTAATCCTCTGTTTGAGGAAGCACAGGGAAATATTTTTATTTATTTTTTCTCTCTGAAAAAGTCAGAACCCTTTGATTTTTTTTAATGTATTGTGCACATACATAAAGTTGAGTAAAATCTTTTGATGTGTTGCATTTTGTTAAGATAGTTAAAATAATTTGACAGAGTATTGACACTTAATGACAAATTCAATTTGTACAACTGAAAAAGTGGTCATAAAAAAATTCATGACTGTGGCGAGGGGGGGTGGTTTAGCCTCTAGTCAGAGGACGAGTGGCATGTAAGTGAAAGAAGCTGGAGACACACCGCACTGGGACTCGAGCGGGAACGCTGCAGAGAGGAACTGCGTCAAGAAACCGGAGAACTATTTTGAGAGACTGAGTTTGTTTGATTTGTGCGAAGTGCACCTTGTTTTACTACCTGAGTTATTGAGTAAATAAACCGTCTCGAGTTCCAGCCAGCCGACCCCTTTGTCTTCTTCCTCACCCACACACAAACTTCACTACAATGACATTATAATGGCCTCATGACAACCAACGTCAAAGCCAACCACATGACAGTTTAATGTAATGTTAACCCATAAATATAAGTAGTTTCTTAAGTTTGATGATTAATCTGCTATGTCATGTTTATGACAGGTTATGTTGTCTTGGTAATGTCAAGTTGTCATGACAAATACATCTCAAATAATGTCATCTTTGTATTAAAAATGACATAATTGAGCAAATGACAGTTAATGACAGTTGTCATAAACATGCATAAAAACTCCTTCATATTCATGACGTGTTATGTCAGTCTTATGCACACCCCTTAAAGAAAAGTGTTACCGATATGCTTTCAGTTAAAACAGCTCAAACATGAGTTTTAATCTGGGACTAGATTAAGCGTTGTCTGTGAAAACATTCATTTAGCTATAGCGCTGTGAATGTGTAATGTGTGCGTTCAATAAAGATTAGGATTGTGTGTGTGTTATCAGAGGTTATCACATTGTGTGCGTCTATTGTTGTGACTGTGGCCTAGTCCACACGTATTTTTATAACCAAAGTTTTTCCTCCTCCGTTTTAAAACACAATCGCGTCCACACAAGCACGCTTTGAAAAAAATCTCTGTCCACATGAAAACACAAAACCACGCTATGATTGGCTGCCTGATTTCCACATGGGTCTCATCCACGGCACTGATGTACAGAGGGATGCCATGGGCTCGGTGAAACCCTTCTACAAGTTCCTTTACTTTGGACTCTTGCTTTCACTTCTGCTGTCTGGACGAGATGCTTTCCATTTGACCACAGAAAGATTGACATTCTTACACAATTACTGTCACAACGGCTGATTCTTGATTTGAGATCATGTTTTTTTAATGATTTGTATTATATTTGTATATATTAAAGTTCAGCCCCTTCTGTAAATGTAAATGTGTAGCAGAAGTGAAAGTGGTCTGTTCCAGTCCAGATCCTGTAACCAATCAAAGAGTGAGACTGAAAATCCCATTTGCATTGTCAGGGTGGAGTGATTGTGATCCTCTCAGAATAGAGCAGCTCTGTCTCCAGAGACCATGTTCAAACCCCAAGAGCTTTATTTGACATTTACTGCTACATCAACCTTCTGAAAAGCACCTGCATCTTCATCTGTTAGCTGAATGATGTTGTCAGACACAAAGTGAACTTGTTGAGAAGCTTTATTGAATGTTGCAGCAAACACAGCAGATTGAAAGATCACACAGTGCTTTGACACACGCGAGCTCTCTTTCAGTATTGAGTTGTAAATCACTACAGCTGCAGCACTAGACTCATGTGAATCCTGCCTGACACAGGACACTCAGATACGGCTCATCTTCAGGAGAGAAACATCAGCACTCAGAGCTCTTGTGGAACGAGACCTCATGAGGAGGAGCTCCATCATGTGTTACTCTGCAGACGTACACCTCTCCCTCTTCCCAGCGTGCTTTGCTGAGGGTCAGGACGCTACTGCGGCTGTAGCGGCCATCGTCCTGCTGGCTCTCTGCGCTGGTCAGAACCCCCTCGGTGACCTCTGACCCGTCCAGTGTCCAGCTCACCAGCGCCCCCTGTGGAGAGTAAGAGCTGAGCAGGCAGAGCAGTGCGGCTGAGTCTCCAGAGATCTGCAGAGAAGAGGGCGGCAGCAGAGACACTGAGGGCTTCACTGTGGGACCAGCTGCAGGAGACAAACACAACACATTCACAAACACAAAGAACACACACTGCACTTTCATTCACAGCATTTCAACAGCAGGACAAATCACACTCACAATCTGATCCTTCATGTCCTTCAACATCACTACAGCTGATATATATATATATATATACAATATACAAACGACACAATCACTATATACATTTACATCAAACCTCATCAATCAAACTGAACATTGTAATACACCGACTGATTTCATTACAGCAGTTTTTAACTCACAACATAAAGTTCTTACATTTTACTGAGATATTCAACTCAATTTCAAACAGAATTAAAAGTCACACATAAATTGTGTTTGTATTATAAAGCACTGAATTATAATCACAACATGAGCAAAAGAGATTCAGTATCATTTACTGAACGACAGAAAGTACAACATTTACATTCTGATGTCAAATCTCTTTTCTCCATGTATGATATCTACAATAAAAGATGAACTATATATGAACTCAGTGTAGAAATAAATGAAGGAAAACAAACCTGTAATAAACTCAATAAACTCATAGTGAGACGCTTTATGGAAATATGTTTAGATTTTGTTGTTGAAAGGAATAATGCCGTTCTTCTGAATGTATAAACATGACAATATCATTGATTCAGATTAAATAATTATTACACAATATCAGAAACACTTAAAGCCTTTATACCCAATGCATTATAAAAGTATTTAATGCATTAATTATGAATTGTTATACACATTATAATGCATGTATGATCTCATGAATAATTGTAACCACAGTTATAACACATTATAATATTATCTATTCATCGTTACACCTTTAGAAATTATAATACATTAAAACTCACGACAAACAACCAATTTCAGACGCAACAAGGAATTTGCAAATAATGCATTTTAACTTTGGTTACAATTATTTATGAAAAGATATAAGGCATTATAATCTCCATTATGAATATCTTTATAATGCATTATACATAAAGGCTTCAAGTAAAGTTTCAGCACAATATCTAATAATCATTATCATTAATAAATGTTGTTCTTGTTTCGACTGTAAAACACTTTCTGAAATCTAAACTGTATTTTTTTATTCGGTAATTAAATAGACAGACTTACCGATCACCAGTTTGGTTCCTCCACCGAATGTCCACCACAGTGATACAATCTAATGAAACGCTCGTACAAAAACCTCTATTCCACTCGAGTGAACACACACTCCAGCAGAGAGAGAGAAACAACACTTCAACACACTGATATTAGAAGCTCCTCAGCTCTTCTCAACACTCACTCATTCAGATTGACTCAATGATTTCTGATATAACACTGTTTAAAGAAATATATTTGATGAGCTGTGACCTCTGAGGTGACCTTTGACCTCTTTGATCATGGATGATGTTGTGGAGTTTCTCATAATGATGCTTCTGTTCTTCATATGCAGCTCAATCTTCAGGATTGACAAAAAAACCTGCAGCTTCAGACTTCAATCTTCAGTGAAAATCTGCTCAAATCATGAGTTTATTGAATATTATAGCCAAAGTCAATAGAAAGTGTCAACAATGGAAATAGAAAAGGTATTTTGCATGTTCTCCACAGTCAAGCATGTTTTCATATTCAAGGTCTGTTATAAAAGTATCTGGACTGGTTATGAATCTCCACACAAGATCATGAAACGTGAACAAGCTCTAATATGTCTCCATCTTTAACAGCCTGTTTCTTCTCCATCTGATGATTTCAGACACACATGAGGCTTCATGATAGATGGAGTGACACCATGAACTCTGATTAGAGATTCACAATCAGTCCTGATACTTTCTGAACAGACTCATGATTCATGATCTGACTTTAGTGATGGCGGTTCATCTAGTGGAAGTGTAGCAGTGATGATGGTCACATGACTGAATATGGACACAGAGATGGACGTTCATCTGCACATCCTCAGTGTCTCAGGAGTCACAATACAAATAAAACTACTGAACTAACTAAAATAACATTAGTCAGAATGGAAATGATCATTGTGTAACTCTAGTGTGTGTGAGTGTGTTCTGAGCACAAGCTGTTGTAAATCCTGCCCACTTCTTTGCATTGTCAGCACATGCTTCAGTCTGAGAGTGTTTATAGTGCTGTGAGTTTAACACTTCATGACTGAGAGCAGAACAGAACACAATCTTCATCATCACACAAGACACAAGAACAACAATGAACACCATCATCATCTTCATCTGGACTCTCACTCGGTTTGCTCAAGGTTTGTGATAGCTACAGTTTTACAGCAATTTTTAATTCTTTTAAAATGTCAAATATACTGTTTATAATTTGTACTTTTTGTTTCTGATTTCTTTCAGAGTGTAGAGGACAGTACACATTAACTCAGAGTCCATCAATAACAGCTCAACCAGGACAAGACGTCAGAATAAACTGTAAAATCAGCAGTAGTGTGTATACTGATAGTAATGGTAATCGTTTAGCCTGGTACTCACAGAAACCTGGAGAAGCTCCTAAATTCCTCATATATTACGCAACAACCCGTAATACTGGAACTCCATCTAGATTCAGTGGCAGTGGATCTGGCAGTGATTTCACTCTGACCATCAGTGGAGTCCAGACTGAAGATACAGGAGATTATTACTGTCAGAGTGTACACTATATCAGGAACTGGTTGTTCACACAGTAATAAAGAGTCGTACAAAAACCTGTGTCAGTCAGACGTCACAGTGACTGCACTGATACAGCTGAGAGATACTGCAGCTGCTGATGGACCATCACACACAACACAATATGCTTTCAAATCTCTACTATTACTACTAGCACTTGTAAATCACGCTCTGTACGTGTGAGACACCGCAATCCTAATAATTTGCGCAGTCTACAGACATCCGCTGCTACTTTACTCTCTATTCCAATTGGTCTCTGGAATTCCCAGTCGGCTGTAAACAAAGCAGACTTTATTTCATCTATTGGGACTCATTCTCAGCTTAGCCTCATGGCCCTAACTGAGACCTGGATCAAACCAGAGGACACTGTCACTCCTGCAGCCCTCTCAAGCAATTGTACTTTTTCACACACTCCTCGGCCTATTGGGAGGGGTGGGGGTACTGGTTTGCTTATCTCAAATGATTGGAAATTTGATCCCTTACCATCTCTACCGGCCAATTCATTTGAATCGCACTCAATCACTATTACTCACCCTGTTAAAATCCATGTGGTAGTGGTCTATCGTCCTCAAGGTCACCTCGGTAACTTTGTGGAGGAGTTGGATGTGTTACTTTCTAGCTTCCCTGAGGATGGCACTCCACTGATTCTGCTTGGTGACTTCAACATCCATCTTGATAAACACCTAGCTGCAGACTTCAGCACTCTACTGACTTCATTTGACCTTAAGTTAGTATCTACTACGGCTACTCACAGATCAGGTAACCAATTAGACCTTGTCTACACACGCAACTGCTCCATGGACAACACTTTATTTACTCCATTACACACCTCAGACCACTTTCTCATCCCTCTTAACCTCATACGGACTCCTTACACAACACGTACTCCTACACAGATTAGCTTTCGGCATAATCTACGCTCACTCTCTCCCTCTCGCCTATCCACTATGGTTTCATCTTCACTCCCTCCACCTGCTCAGTTCTCAGTACTGGACACTAACTGTGCTACTGACACTCTTTGCTCCACTCTAACATCCTCCTTAGACAGTTTTTTCCCCCTTTCATCCAGACCAGCCCGCCCCACCCCATCTGCCCCCTGGCTGTCTGATGTTCTCCGTGAACATCACTATGGACTCAGGGCGGCAGAGACGAAATGGCGGAAATCTAAAAACTATACTGACCTTACCTTGTATCAGTCTCTTCTCTCTTCTTTCTCTACAAATGTCTCCACTGATAAAACAACATACTACCACAACAAAATCAACAATTGCTCTGACTCTCGTAAACTCTTTAAAACATTCTCCTCTCTCCTTTGTCCTCCTCCTCCCCCTCCTTCATCAACTCTTACAGCTGATGACTTTGCATCATTTTTCACAAACAAAACATCTCTCATCAGCAAACAGTTCTCCTCATCACAAACTGACACGCACATCTCAACAACTAACACGAACACGCTTCCATCCTTCTCTCCGCTCTGCAAGGCAGATATTTCTAAACTCATCCTTTCCAATCACCCTACTACCTGTCCACTTGATCCTATTCCCACTCACCTCCTTCAGGCCATTTCTTCTTCAATCACTCCTGCACTCACTCACATTGTCAACACTTCTCTTCACACGGGAACCTTTCCCACAGCATTTAAGCAGGCTCGGGTAACCCCACTGCTTAAGAAACCCTCTCTGAATCCAGCACTTTTAGAAAACTACAGACCGGTATCCCTTCTGCCTTTAATTGCAAAGACACTTAAGCGAGTTGTGTTCAATCAACTCTCTGTTTCTTGAACAGAACAACCTCATGGACAACAACCAATCCCGCTTCAAAAGCGGCCATTCGACCGAGACTGCCTTGCTCTCGGTAACTGAGGCACTGAGACTGGCAAAAGCAGCTTCTAAATCCTCAGTACTCATCCTGCTGGAACTGTCTGCTGCTTTTGACACAGTTAACCACCAGATCCTCCTGTCAACACTTAAGAGGACGGGGATCTCAGGAACTGCTCTCCAGTCGTTCAGGTCTTACCTCTCTGGTAGGTCCTACAGGGTGTCTTGGAGAGGTGAAGTGTCTAAGTCACATCATCTAGCTGCTAGGGTTCCCCAGGGCTCAGTGCTTGGACCACTTCTCTTCTCCATCTACATGTCATCATTAGGTTCTGTCATTCAGAAACATGAATCACTTCTCCTATCACTGCTATGCTGATGACACTCAACTCTACTTCTCATTTCAACCAGATGATCCTAGAGTCAGTGTTCGTATCGCTGCCTGTCTGACAGACATTTCTGGCTGGATGAAGGAGCATCACCTTCAACTCAGTCTTGCAAAGACAGAATTACTTGTTGTCTCAACCAACCCAGCACTTCATCAAAATTTCTCCATTCAGCTCAGTTCATCGACCGATGACCTTTTGATTGATGACCTTTTAAACTTCACTGACCACATTACTGCAACAGCCCGGTCCTGCAGATTTGCTTTATACAACATTAGAAAGATTAGACCCTTCCTATCAGAACAGGCTGCACAACTCCTGGTTCAAGCTCTTGTTCTCTCCAGACTGGACTATTGTAATGCTCTTCTGGCTGGGCTTCCAGCATGCACTATCAAACCCTTGCAGCTGATCCAGAATGCAGTGGCGAGAGTGGTCTTTAATGAGCCGAAGAGAGCGCATGTTACGCCTCTCTTCATCAAACTGCACTGGTTGCCAATGGCTGCTGGCATCAAATTCAAGGCACTGGTTCTCGCCTACAAAACAACCACTGGCTCTGCACCAATATACCTAAACTCGCTTGCTCAGACTAACACACCCTCCAGAAGCTTGCGTTCTGTGAGTGAGCGACGCCTCGTGTTTCCATCTCAAAGGGGCATGAAATCTCTCTCACTGACATTTTCCTGGACCGTTCCCACCTGCTGGAATGACCTGCCGATCTCAATTCGTGCTGCTGAGTCTGTAGCCATTTTTAAAAAAACATCTTAAGACACATCTTTTTCAATTGCACCTGACCAATAAAGAATAGCACTTAACTATCCATTTAAATTTAGTTTGTTTGTCCAAAAAAAAAAAAAAAAGTGTACTGTGCTTAAATAACTGAGACTTCTTACAGCTCTTACAGGTTGTTGGCCTTATTTGTTTCGTTGCTTCTATTGCTCTCCCCTTTTTTGTAAGTCGCTTTGGATAAAAGCGTCTGCTAAATGATTACATTTTAAATGTTAAGAATCATCTATAATAGAGGGAGTAAACATGTGATTTCTTACTATGGGGGCATAAACTGATACATCATTAAGTGAAAAATGTCTTCTAAACTGTCCCCATATTTTGAAGGAATGCTTAACCACTGGATTCAAAAAGTATTTATATATTGGATGAGGTGATGGCAATGATGAGCAGAGCAATGCATGTAGAGAAGCAGGAAGGCATGACAAATTTTCAAGGGACAGCCACTTAGGACCATCAGCATGTGAATTAAACCAATATAACATAGAACGAGCATTGGCTGCCCAATAGTATTACTGAAAATTGGGTAATGATAGTCCTCCATGTTCTCTGTGTTGCTGCAGCACACTTTTACAGATGTGTGCATTTTTACCATTCCATATAAAAGCTGATACCAGCTTGTCTATCAGTAGGAAAAACGATTTAGTTAAAAATATTGGGATACACTGGAACAGATATAGATATCTGGGTAGATGTTCATCTTGACAGTATTTATCCTGCCTCCTAGTGATAGCGGTAGTGTACCCCAGCGCTCAAAATCTTCTTATATAGAATCTATCAATGGAATAAAATTTGTTTTATAGAGGTTCTTGTAAATATTAGTTATCCATATACCTAAATGTGATAAGCCTGGCTGCAGTGTTAATCAACATAAGTTCACTTTTTTGCATATTTATTTTATAGCCTGATATTTTCCCAAAACTACCAAGTAATGACAGTAGACAAGGCAGTGTCTTAAGCGGATCAGACACATATAAGAGAGTATCATCCACATAAAGGGACACTTTATGTTCAGACTCACCCCTCAGTATGCCTTTATTAGTATTATCGGACCGTATTGCCACTGCCAGGGGCTCAAGCATCAGTGCAAATAATGAGGGGGATAATGGGCAACCCTGCCAAGTCCCGCGGACTAGGCAGGATGATATGTTATTATTCAGGCTATTCTCACAAAAATGCTTATAAATAGTACGAGTGTGCAATGTCGTGGAATGTATACGCCAAAACTGATTTTGGCGTATCTATGGCACACTGTTTTTCGCGTGCATATGACACGCATTTTATATGATCAATTTGCAAGATATCACTTTCTATCTTTTTAAGACCATCCTGTTGTTTTTTCTTTACACGGGCACTATACGATATGATTTGGCCTCTGAGATAGGCTTTTAACGTTTCCCAAATTAGACAGTAGGACACTCCTGGGGTCCTGTTATGCTCTAAAAACTCCAAATTCTGAATCTGAGAGTAGTAATGTATTAAATCGCTCCGGTCGATATCCCCTGCTTGCATTAGGCAAGTTTAAAGGGGGGGGTGAAATGCTGTTTCATGCATACTGAGCTTTTTACACCTTTAAAGACTTGGATTCCCATCCTAAACATAGACAAAGTTTCAAAAAATAATGTTGGACGTTTGATGGAGTATTTCTGTGTTAAAAATACTCCTTCCGGTTTCTAATAAGTTTCGGCAAGTGTTTTTTGAGTATGGGTCGGCTTGACGTTAAATAGATCGGAAGGTCCTTGTATGGGCCGTACGGGCTCTTCTCCCGGTAGGGTGCGCGCGCGCGTGACTAGAGGGAGAGAGAGGAAATGCACGCTGTAAACAGTCTCTCAGGTGCAGATCCAGTCGTCCGTGAACACTTATGACGCGCCGCGCTTCTCTTTATTCCTATGGGTGACGTCGAGCGACTTCAACGCTTCAGCACAGCATTCCGGGAAGGCAGCGCTGCATTTGAACCGATTTGAACGCAGAAATGACGGTAAGCTTCAAGGCATCGCTTCAGTCGCGTCGCAAAGTGGATTTCCACGGTCACTGCTGTCACAGGACTTCACCAAATCATACCAAAGAAGTGTGTTTTTGACAGAGCGGTCCCAGTGATAAAGCTTCGGTCCTTGGAAGCAGCCGGTGAGTAGATCAACTTCAAATGTCTCTGCTATTGGCTACCTTCGCATGAGTAAACATCAGTAAACGACACGATCGCGTGCTTCGTCATTCAAATGCGCTAACAGTTACTCCATTATTGTTCTGTATAACGTTACAAAATTCTGACTCTGACGTGCAAAACCGTTTTGCTTGCTACCTCTAAGGTCTAACGTTAGTCACATACAATAGTCCATAAACCAAATCATGTCCTCATAAACTGCGCGTAAAGACACACAAAGGCCCCTAAATACAGTACATACCACAGAGACGGACATCCTGATGTTGCCGTTTCTCCTGTTCAATTTATTTCTGCCTCAGATTTGATTGTGGATCATTATCTGTATTAGCTGAGATAGATGGGTTTCTCCACGCTTGAGGACATCACCGCTTTGTGCACATTCGTCATTCTTTAGCTCCGCCCACACGATACGCCTCCAGGCGCTCGGTTTTTTCCGGAAAGACTCGGTACAGCCCATATTTCTTTTATAAATATGATAAAACTAAAGACTTTTCGGAGATATGAAGGATGCAATACTACTCTATAGGTACTCAAGATTGACATGAGATTGACTGAAACTGAGTGTTTCACCCCCCCTTTAAAGTAATTAACAGCGGCGCATGGTCTGATATCACTATTGCCTGGTATTCACATTTACTGACTAATGAAAGTAAACTATTATCAACAAAAAAATTATCAATTCGAGAATATGTTTTGTGAACCGGTGAATAGAAAGAGTAGAATCTGCGCCCAGGATTCTGAAAGCGCCAAACCTCAGTCATTCCGTAAGTTTTAAGAAGCTGATTGAGTTCTACCGTTGAGCGAGTTAGTTGCATGGTCTTGAGTGAGCTACGGTCCAGTGAGGGCGACAGCACACAGTTAATATCTCCTCCCAATATGACTTGATGTGTATCTATATCAGGTATTTTAGAGAAGAGGCTGATCATCCCAGTTGGGTGCCTACACAGTCGCTAGAACTACTGGGGTACTGTTCAGTCTGGCTGTTACTATTATATAACGGCCAGCAGAGTCAGCATCAACTTTTGACACTACAAACGGGATAGTCTTTTTGATCAAAATAGCTGTTCCCCTAGATTTGGAATGAAAAATAGGGTGAAAAATTCTGTCCTACCCATCCCCCTATAAGTCTAAAGTGGTTGGATGTGTTCAAATGGGTTTCTTGCAAGAAGGCAATATCTGCCTTCATTTCCTTAAGATGTGAGAATACTTTTCGGCGTTTCACTGAGTGATTTAGAGATTTAACATTCCAACTAACAAAGTTTATCTGGCAAGTTCTTGATACATCAATATGAGCGTTCATTTCTATAAGTGTTAAGTACGTAAACAGAAGAGAGTCCCTCCACTAACCCAGAATTAGCTAAACCAGAAATAGGAGCAATTCATTAAGTGCAACAGAAACTTCCCCAGTCACCAACTAGAGCATGGTGAAAAAATAACCCCTCACAAATAACACATCCACACAAAAAGTGCTTTTTTTTAAGGAACTCTAGCTCTGCGGCTTGCTCTGCACAGACATGTTCACAACATATTTTAAAATAACCCCGATATTCCAAATTAAATAGAAAAATAAAAGAGTGGCGCTTTTTAAAGAATTACAACTTTACATATAACCATATCAGTAACTGTTTTTTAAGGCCTTTAAAAGAAATTAACTTAACTGTAGTCCCACATCAATAGGCAAAGCTAAACCACCTCACGCAGAATGTTGCCCTTAACGTAAGCCATAGCCTCCGCTGCATCTAGAAACAGCTTATCCGTCCCCCTATACATGATCCGAAATCGGGCTGGATGTAGAAGACCATAGCGGACCCCCTCTCATCCTCGAAGTAGTTTACGGACCTCGTTAAACGCCAACCTGGCACGGGCTACTCTCGGTGGATAATCAGGAAAGATAAGTATGGTTGAGCCGTTGTGTTGTAGAGGACCAGATTCCCATGCGATGCGGAGGATTTCGACACAGTCTTGATGGTAGTGTAATTTTGCTATAATCACTCTTGGTTTGCTATCCAGCCGTTTCGCCTGTAAAGTGCGGTGGGATCTGTCAGTCAGCACGTCTTCCATTTTAAGGACTTTTTTAATCAGCCTTGAAACAGAAGCAGGAGTGCTGGAGCCATCTTCCTCAGGTACATTCATAATACGGATATTTGACCTCCGCATTCAACCTTCCATGTCCAAACATGTCTCCTGTAGATTTTGAACATTTTCCTCCAGCTTGTGCACAGAGTTTTGTAACTCTGTGATGTCATCCGAGCATCCTGAGAGTCCTCTTTCCATGTCCAGCACAGTTGTTTTAATCACTTCCAGTTCTGATCGAAAATCTGATGTGTTGTTTGCTATCTCCTGCATAACTGCTTGTTACTCTGATATAACTCCGTCAAATTCTTTAACCATGAATGACTTTAACTCGGTTTGGAAAAGCGTGGTCATCTCATATCAGAGTTTTAATCAGAGTTGGGAGTAACGGATTACAAAAGTAATACATTACAGTAACTTATTACTTTTTGCTGTAACGCAGTAGTGTAAGGCATTACTAATCAATTTTCAGTAATATTTTACTCGGTACATTTCCAGTAACGCGTGCGTCCCCCCCCCCCCCCCCAAAAAAAAAAGAAATACAATAAAACGGAAAAGGAAAAAAAGGCGTGATACATTAACGCATGAAAAATGCAAGTTATTACCTGTTCGTGGTCATTCAATAGCCTTAGGTTAGTAATTAAATACTAAATGACAGCTTCTGATATATTTTTGTATAGCGATTTACTTCATTTTCCTTCAATTCAGTACTTCAATTCATCTCCCTCTTGCTGGTGTACTTTTGGATATTGTGTGACATAGTCCAGTGAAGGCGTACGTGTTTATTGCGGATTTTACAGAAGTGCCGCAGGCATGATCTCAGTCTCTGTGCTCGCAATGGCCAGTGGAAAAGTGGCTAAAGAAGGTTTAAAGGCTCTGTCGTTTCAAAGAATAGCACAACGGCGAGCGCGTCGAAGAACGGACGAAAGACAAGGCGCGCGCTGCTGAGCCAAACTATAGGCCTATAATGCCTTTAAACAACACTTGGGTGAAGATGACAGAATAAGACTACTGCACACCGTGACACCGTCGTTTAGATTTTTTATAGTAATACAGTCATTTAGTTCAGTTAGAGAACAGGCCGTTCAAATAAAAACGGAAGCATGAACCGAAAATGTGATCTTGAGCTGACAGATGATCGCGGAAGATTTGGTTTCAAAGTAAAATGTAAAAGAGCCTATTAAAGGGGGTTTGTCATTGTGTTGTGTATTTCATTAAGAATAATAGGCTAATTTTAAACCAAAAATAAAAATCTGCTTGGCCGCACACAGAGCGCGCATTTACTAACGAGCTGTCATTCACGGTGTGCGCGCACTGGCGCGTTTTCAGTTCATATGGAAGCATAACTTTTATAGGAATTCATTGAAAGCACTCGCTTTGCCTCCGCTCCCCTTATTAATGACCAAGCGACAGTGCGCATGTTCCTTTCGGTTAAATAGAATAGTGATTTAAAAGCCCAGATACCGGTGATGTCATCACACTTTGATTAACCGGTGGGAAAATGTCCCCACCGTCTCATCCCTTCTGTACATTCGCGAGATGGATGCGCATTGCTTAGTTTATCAGAGATGAGGACAAGAACGTAGGCTAGTCAAATGCAAATGCAGTCAAATACAACCTTTTTCTAAAACCGAAATAACTAGGCTATCTCGCAACTATGTCGCAACAATAAGAAAATAACAAATGCGCATATTGTCATAACTTAGAGTTTACACAGTTCTGTTGTGTCTATGAACAGAAGCTATTCCCAGATATTGCCAGATAATCACTTTACCTCTAAAATAATACTTATAACAGAGTTGGATCGCCATGATTTCTTGCATTGTCTTGAGCATTCACTTTTTTGCCAATTCTCTATTGTTAGCCTGGATAGCCCATGTCATTATTCTACATCATATCGCCTTCTACTGGATGTAAAATGCTCTCTGTCTACATCTTAGAATGTTAAGAGCTACTTCTGTAGTTATTTTGGTGAAAGTAACTCAAAAGTAAAACAGGAGTAATGTAACGCATTACAATTCTGAGACAGTAATATTGTAGTGTAATGAATTACTTTTAAATAGCAGTAGTAAGTAATCTATAATATATTACAGTTTGGAAGTAACTTGCACAACACTGGTTTTAATAGAGGACAATAACTCTTCCTTCATCTCCGCCGTCATATCAATCCTTTCTCCAGTTTGTTGAGCTTGTTCAGCCATCTCAAGTGTTGTGTTAGCTCCGTTGTTAACGCTAGGTGTGTCGGTGCTCATCAACGCAAGTTGCTCGCCATTTACATTTATTAGGCAACAAATTGTCTTTGAAGATTCAGGACAATCTTGGATAGCCTTTTTGTACCACACAGTCAATTAAAACACCATTTAGAAGAGTAAAAAAATATAAGTTTGTGCAGAGCTCTCTAAACGATGTTAATTAACAAAGATTCGGGAGGAGGGCTTTCAGATAATTGACACAGGTGGATAGCACTCAGCTAATCAACGAGAGGTGCATATATATACACAGCAGTCTTACCTCCATTCTGTTGACAGTTTATCAGCACGGGCGGCATTTCCGACCATTCGCCCCGCCTGCCAGCCCCCTCACGCTGTCTACGGCTCCGCACGCCTCTTGAAGCAGTTCCACAAAGCTAAAATCTTTTTCTTTCAAAATTATAAGCTACCTCAAACCCCCTATTTGGGCCGCGTCGATCAGCATTCACGGTAAAAATAAACTTATGCTTTTCACGAGATGTAATCATTTCTTCGTCACGTTCACAAGCGCGTCTCTGTCTTCTAACCGACTGACAAAATAAGCTATGTTCTATTAATAACGTGGTGTGTTTAGAGCAGTACTCGGACAGCGTAAAGAGTGTACATCGCACAGACTTTCAACAGGGACAACAACAGTTCCTGTCTTTAAATGATGTGTACAGCAGCAAGCTTTTCTTGCGATCTCGCCGCCTCTTTATAAGTTACTACAGTACAGACGGTCACTTTCACACATGAGAAGTGTAAACACCATGGACGCGCATGCAGTTGCCGTGGTGATGAACAACAAACTTGCTGGTAAAGCAAAACGTATCGCGAGGCTAAATCGTTAAAATAACGGCAACGTAAACAACGCTTATTTTGCCAAACAAATCAGCCACTATTGGAATCAGCTGATAATCATTGCTTTGATTCAATACTTCCCAGCTTGATGCTCACAAGCTCGGTCACAGCGTGACCATACGCTCGTTTGCGACTATGAACAGATGTGTGCGATCCATACAATGTAATTAGTGGGCACTTGAGCGTTCACGTTTAAAAAAACTGAACGTGGCACTGTTGTGTGTTCTACTAGCTTGCAAGTTTTTCAGAATGCTTCAGAGCACTTTGGATATTTATGCAAATCTCCTTATGAACAATTACATTATTTTATTAACATGATTTATATCGTCATATTTTGTATACAGTTGTAAGGCTGTATTCCATGTCCCTCATGAATTTTAATGAGTATCTTGCAATATAAGGCATATAGGCCTACATTTCAAATTAAGAGTCTCATCTTTTAGCCAAATCAAATTCCGATGCAGTATTGTCCCGTTTAACACCGTGAAGCTGCTTTGAAACAATCGTCATCGTAAAAGTGCTAAATAAATAAAGTTGATTTATCGATTGATTGATCTGGTTACACAACGTGTTTCCCATTTGTCCATCTAATTTTTTCTCTCATTTTTCTCCTACAGGAGATCAGTTTTTCTGGCTAATTTTCTCCACCAGCAGTGCTGTTCCTCTGCTCCCACAGGAATTAAGTTTCTAACTAATTTTCTCCATTGCAGCAGCAGTGCTGTTTCCTCTGCTCCCGCAGGAGCTTCGTTTCTCTGAATGATTTTCTCCACCAGATCAGCAGTGCTGTTTCCTCTGCTCCCGCAGGAGCTCAGTTTCTCTGAATAATTTTCTCCACTGCACCAGCAGTGCTGTTCCCTCTGCTCCCATAGGAGCTCAGTTTCTCTGGTTATTTTTATCCGCGGCTACAGCAGTGCTGTTCCTTCCGCTCCCGCAGGAGCTCAGTTTCTCTAACTAATTTTCTCCACTGCACCAGCAGTGCTGTTCCCTCTGCTTCCGCAGGAGCTCAGTTTCTCTAACTAATTTTCTCCACTGCACCAGCAGTGCTGTTTCCTCTGCTCCCGCAGGAGCTCAGTTTCTCTGGTTATTTTCTCCACGGCTACAGCAGAGCTGTTCCCTCTGCTCCCGCAGGAGCTCAGTTTCTCTGGTTATTTTCTCCACGGCTACAGCAGTGCTGTTCCCTCTGCTCCCGCAGGAGCTCAGTTTCTCTGGTTATTTTCTCCACGGCTACAGCAGTGCTGTTTCCTCTGCTCCCGCAGGAGCTCAGTTTCTCTGGTTATTTTCTCCACGGCTACAGCAGAGCTGTTCCCTCTGCTCCCGCAGGAGCTCAGTTTCTCTAACTAACTTTCTCCACTGCACCAGCAGTGCTGTTCCCTCTGCTCCCGCAGGAGCTCAGTTTCTCTAACTAATTTTCTCCACTGCACCAGCAGTGCTGTTCCCTCTGCTCCCGCAGGAGCTCAGTTTCTCTAACTAATTTTCTCCACTGCACCAGCAGTGCTGTTCCCTTTGCTCCCGCAGTAGCTCAGTTTCTCTGAATAACTTTCTCCACTGCACCAGCAGTGCTGTTCCCTCTGCTCCCATAGAAGCCCAGTTTTCTCTGGCTAACTCGTGTCTTTGAGAGCAGAGGAGACACAACATAAAATCCAACAGTTCAAAACGTGAATTTCTAGCCCTGCTTGGCCATTTAAACTTTGCAATGCACATCGTTCCGCAGGGTCGCCCCTTCATATCGCATCTCCTCTCGCTCGCGTCCTCCGTCCAAGCGCTAGAAGATCCCATCTCCATAACCCAAGCATGTCATGGCGAACTCAGGTTATGGTTAATATTTCTAATTCATTGGAAAGCCTTCTCTATTTTGCTATAGCTATCTCGTTTCGTGCCCCATCGATATATAATCGTTCACAAACGCTACCCCCTCAATCGGTTTGGGGGATTTTATCAAGGTAGTTGGTTCGCTTCTCCATGGTCACCGGAGCTCAGGACATGACAGTCCTTAGCACTATTCAAGCTTTAACAGCTCATAGTACCAGCTTTCCCGTGGGAGAAATAATGGGCCACTAAAAGCATTTTTAGGGGCATTGCAACAACGACACAATGGTGCATTACATAAATTAAATCCATTCCTATGCATCTGCTATGATGCCATTTTTTAAGGTGCCTCGTTTGTGATCAATGTTATAATATTATTATATTGCGAACATTTATAATATATTTAGTAACATATATGCATAATTGCTAAACACGTCCCTGGATCAGAAACTATGTTGCTGACTCCCTGTCTTGCTTTCTATTTCAGAAATTCAGGACGTTGGCTCCAGAGGCAGACAAATTCCCAACTCCAGTACCTCACTATTCGCAACTAATATTCCCGTAACCCACCCGCTAAGACCCCTCCTCAATGCATCGCTCGATGCCATCCTCCAAGTGATGTCTCCTAGGACCCTCCAATCCTATGTGACCGCTTGGAGAAATTTTAGAGCATTCCACATCTCCTACAACATACCGTTCCCCGATTTTACTCTCCTTTTAATCACCTCGGTTATTTCCCACCTCAATACTATAAAAGGTCTCTGTCGGGTCCATTAAAGGTTACCTGAGCGGCATTCAGTTTTCCACAAACTGATGTATGGCGCTCCTTCTCAGGAGATAAATAACTCTCAAACCTCCCTCGTGATCAAGGGATTCAAAAATCTCAGCCCACCTGTCCCGACACCAGACAACCTATAACATTAGACATCCTCAACAAATGTATCCGTACCCTATGCACAGGCTACCAACCTCTCAATACCCCCCGGACACTCGATTCCAAATTTATCCTTGCCTTTTCTCGGGTTTTTCAGATGCTCAGAACTCGCTATCACTTCAAAATTCGACCCTAAAAGCCATCTCACCATCTCAGACTTATCAGTACTAGATGGAGAAACAATCTCCAATGGAGAAATTCCCAAGCTGCCGAAGCAATTAATCTCCCAGTCAAACACTCATGCTGTTCTTCCATGTTTTTCAGTGAGTCCCCGGGAAGTTCCCACGCAGCACAAAAGAGAGTGGAATGTTCCCACGCAGCACAAAAGAGAGTGGAATGTTTCCACGCAGCACGAAAGAGTGGAATGTTTCCACGCAGCACGAAAGAGTGGAATGTTTCCACGCAGCACGAAAGAGTGGAATGTTTCCACGCAGCACGAAAGAGTGGAATGTTTCCGAGCAGCACGAAAGAGTGGAATGTTTCCGAGCAGCACGAAAGAGTGGAATGTTTCCGAGCAGCACGAAAGAGTGGAAAGTTTCCACGAAGCGTGAAAGAGTGGAAAGTTTCCACGAAGCGTGAAAGAGTGGAAAGTTTCCACGAAGCATGAAAGAGTGGAAAGTTTCCACGAAGCGTGAAAGAGTGGAAAGTTTCCACGAAGCGAGAAAGAGTGGAAAGTTTCCACGTAGCGTGAAAGAGTGGAAAGTTTCCACGTAGCGTGAAAGAGTGGAAAGTTTCCACGTAGCGTGAAAGAGTGGAAAGTTTCCACGTAGCGTGAAAGAGTGGAAAGTTTCCACGTAGCGTGAAAGAGTGGAAAGTTTCCACGTAGCGTGAAAGAGTGGAAAGTTTCCACGTAGCGTGAAAGAGTGGAAAGTTTCCACGTAGCGTGAAAGAGTGGAAAGTTTCCACGTAGCGTGAAAGAGTGGAAAGTTTCCACGTAGCGTGAAAGAGTGGAAAGTTTCCACATAGCGTGAAAGAGTGGAAAGTTTCCACGTAGCGTGAAAGAGTGGAAAGTTTCCACGTAGCGTGAAAGAGTGGAAAGTTTCCACGTAGCGTGAAAGAGTGGAAAGTTTCCACGCAGTAAGGAAATGTTTTTATTGTTGTTGTTTCTCTCATATTTCTCTTTTCCCATTTTTCTTCTTTTAGACAATCTACCACCTACGCACACCAAACCAACATCAGGGGCCCCCTGGTCAAGCAACCGGGCCCTTTCCCGAATGCCAGCCCGCCAAGCTCAGCTTTTTGGGGGGTAATTAGCCAGGCGGCTGTCCTATGCTCTCTGCATTTTGGGGGGTACTCTGGGTTCGGGCCAAGTTCGAGCTCGAATCCCTCCCCCCGGACAGCACGCCAAATACGCATTTATATTACTCTATATAATTATATGTAAGTGTGAACTCGTGAAACGATGTTAATTAACAAAGATTCGGGAGGAGGGCTTTCAGATAATTGACACAGGTGGATAGCACTCAGCTAATCAACGAGAGGTGCATATATATACACTGCAGTCTTACCTCCATTCTGTTGACAGTTTATCAGCATCCCTCCTCCACCCCTTCTCCACATTTTGCTCTTTTAGTTCTAACCACTTACACGAAGGGGGGGGTACTCTGGGTTCGGGCCAAGTTCGAGCTCAAATCCCTCCCCCCGGACAGCACGCCAAATACGCATTTATATTACTCTATATAATTATATGTAAGTGTGAACTCGTGAAACTCACAACCTACTCCATTGTCTGCTCGCTAGCGCCTCCCCCGACTGTTTATTTTACTACTAATAATTGTTTTATTTATTTTACATTACAAAAAATAAAGCAATGTTAATTCTGATCTCAATGTTTTTCTTCTTTTTATTAAAAACACAACACAAAGTACGAATAAGAATATCGTTAAAAGCTTAACGATACCCATCCCTACTCAGGAGTCACAATACAAATAAAACTACTGAACTAACTCAAATAACATTAGTCAGAATGGAAATGATCATTGTGTAACTCTAGTGTGTGTGAGTGTGTTCTGAGCTCAAGCTGTTGTAAATCCTGCCCACTTCTTTGCATTGTCAGCACATGCTTCAGTCTGAGAGTGTTTATAGTGCTGTGAGTTTAACACTTCATGACTGAGAGCAGAACAGAACACAATCTTCATCATCACACAAGACACAAGAACAACAATGAACACCATCATCATCTTCATCTGGACTCTCACTCGGTTTGCTCAAGGTTTGTGATAGCTACAGTTTTACAGCAATTGTTAATTCTTTTAAAATTTCAAATATACTGTTTATAATTACTTTTTGTTTCTGTTTTCTTTCAGAGTGTAGAGGACAGATCACAGTAACTCAGAGTCCATCAATAACAGCTCAACCAGGACAAGACGTCAGAATAAACTGTAAAACCAGCAGTAGTGTGTATTGTAATGATCGTTTAGCCTGGTACTCACAGAAACCTGGAGAAGCTCCTAAACTCCTCATATATCACGCAACAGGCCTTTCTACTGGAACTCCATCTAGATTCAGTGGCAGTGGATCTGGCAGTGATTTCACTCTGACCATCAGTGGAGTCCAGACTGAAGATACAGGAGATTATTACTGTCTGAGTAGACACAGTTATCACAGTGGTTATGTGTTCACACAGTGATAAAGAGTCGTACAAAAACCTGTGTCAGTCAGACGTCACAGTGACTGCACTGATACAGCTGAGAGATACTGCAGCTGCTGATGGACCATCACACACAACACAATGGGGGATCAAACCTTTCACACACTTTATTTACTAATTATGATGTAAGTAAACATGTAACACAATCTAAAATCTCTTTTATGGCGCAGGTCTTTAACTCATTTAGAAGCGATCGCATCATCATCTAGAGAGCAGCTGATTGGTTAACTGCGTCGGGCTGAAACTAGCAAAACACACTTGTGTCGGGTGTGTGATGAGGCCCAAACAATATCTTGTATAAAAAATACATGGAAGTGTAGAAAATAGACAATATTAATTCAAATGTTCAAATAGGCGCTCTCTTTATAAATAAACCACAGATTTGAGCTTTAAACAACTACATTTCTCGCCACATTTTATAGTCTGGTGTGAGATGCATTCTGGGATACCGGTCTGTCTGAAGTCCACACAAGTCTCCTCTCAATGGGTCCTCGATAAAAGGGACGGATCAAGAACTCCTCCGGGGATTTGAACTGAACTTGTCCAGATGTGAACTTTGAACAGGAACAGGACTTGGGCAGCGACTGATGACGATCCACAAGAACACCAGAACACGAGTCCAGACAAGAACACACGTTCGATACTGAGAACCGATGAGCCGATGAGCTGGGCATGCGTGTTATTTGTTCAGGAACGAAATGCAGGTTTTGCTGATGACGATCCACAAGAACACCAGAACATGAGTAGTGATGTCCAGTTCACGAACGAATCGTTCTTTTTAACTGGTTCTTTTTAGTGTACCAGTCGAACCAGTTCACCAAATCAGACTGAATCGTTCTAAACGGTTCGCATCTCAAATCAGTGCTGGTCCCACAAGTTACTTTAGTTACTCACTTTCTGACATGAGTGACAGTCTTTCTGACTAGAAATAAACTAATATCTTGAAGTAGATGTTGTAACTCCAACAGTTCACTGAACTGAGACAAGTTTTGCTGAGAGATCTGATGAACTCACGAGCAGCTGATACTGAGCATGCGCAAGTAACCGAACATACGGCTGTTCTCAGATCAGCCGTACAGAATCGAAAACCGTTTCTTTCGGAGACACTCAAAACTGAGAACCGATGAGCCAATGAGCTGCGCATGCGTGTAATTTGTACAGAGGAATGAATTGCAGGTTTTAAGAGTATAAAATGAATCACGTTTGGAAACATCATCACACACACACACTGATACAGCGGTTCTCGGATCACCAGTACAGAATCGAGAACCGTTTCTATCGGACACGTCCGATCTTTCGGATCACCAGTACAGAATCGAGAACCGTTTCTATCGGACACGTTCGATCTTTCGGATCACCAGTACAGAATCGAGAACCGTTTCTATCGGACACGTCCGATCTTTCGGATCACCAGTACAGAATCGAGAACCGTTTCTATCGGACACGTTCGATCTTTCAGATCAGCAGTACAGAATCGAGAACCGTTTCTATCGGACACGTTCGATCTTTCGGATCACCAGTACAGAATCGAGAACCGTTTCTATCGGACACTTTCGATCTTTCGGATCACCGGTACAGAATCGAGAACCGTTTCTATCGGACACGTCCGATCTTTCGGATCACCATTACAGAATCGAAAACCGTTTCTATCCAACACGTTCGATCTTTCGGATCACCATTACAGAATCGAGAACCGTTTCTATCGGACACGTTCGATCTTTCGGATCAGCAGTACAGAATTACGAACCGTTTCTATCGGACACGTTCGATCTTTCGGATCACCAGTACAGAATCGAGAACCGTTTCTATCGGACACGTTCGATCTTTCGGATCAGCAGTACAGAATCAAGGACCGTTTCTATCGGACACGTTCAATCTTTCGGATCAGCAGTACAGAATCGAGAACCGTTTCTATCGAACACGTTCGATCTTTCAGATCAGCAGTACAGAATCGAGAACCATTTCTATCGGACCCGTTCGATCTTTCGGATCACCGGTACAGAATCGAGAACCGTTTCTATCGGACACGTCCGATCTTTCGGATCACCATTACAGAATCGAAAACCGTTTCTATCCAACACGTTCGATCTTTCGGATCACCATTACAGAATCGAGAACCGTTTCTATCGGACACGTTCGATCTTTCGGATCAGCAGTACAGAATTACGAACCGTTTCTATCGGACACGTTCGATCTTTCGGATCACCAGTACAGAATCGAGAACCGTTTCTATCGGACACGTTCGATCTTTCGGATCAGCAGTACAGAATCAAGGACCGTTTCTATCGGACACGTTCAATCTTTCGGATCACCAGTACAGAATCGAGAACCGTTTCTATCGGACACGTTCGATCTTTCGGATCACCAGTACAGAATCGAGAACCGTTTCTATCGGACACGTTCGATCTTTCAGATCACCAGTACAGAATCGAGAACCGTTTCTATCGGACACGTTCGATCTTTCGAATCACCAGTACAGAATCGAGAACCATGTCTATCGGACTCGTTTGATCTTTCAGATCACCAGTACAGAATCGAGAACCGTTTCTATCGGACACCTTCGAACTTTCGAATCACCAGTACAGAATCGAGAACCGTTTCTATTGGACACGTTCGATCTTTCGAATCACCAGTACAGAATCGAGAACCATTTCTATCGGACATGTTTGATCTTTCAGAATGATGGTTTGGATCAAAACTCAACATTGTATCAATGTCACCATGATATCAGGAACAACACAATCACACACAACACTGATCACAGCACACACACTAATAACACTATATCATTACAATCAACATCAATCTGTGTTTATGAAGAGAATGAGTCAGTGTTTTAATATGATCATCATGTTTTAGGTGTAATATATGATCCCTGTCAATCAAACTGAACAGACTGCATTCAGTCACTTCTGCTGTCTGGACGAGATGCTTTCCATTTGACCACAGAAAGATTTACATTCTTACACAATTACTGTCACAACGGACGATTCTTGATTTGAGATCATGTTTTTAATGATTTGTATGATATTTGTATATATTAAAGTTCAGCCCCTTCTGTAAATGTAAATGTGTAGCAGAAGTGAAAGTGGTCTGTTCCAGTCCAGATCCTGTAACCAATCAAAGAGTGAGACTGAAAATCCCATTTGCATTGTCAGGGTGGAGTGATTGTGATCCTCTCAGAATAGAGCAGCTCTGTCTCCAGAGACCATGTTCAAACCCCAAGAGCTTTATTTGACATTTACTGCTACATCAACCTTCTGAAAAGCACCTGCATCTTCATCTGTTAGTTGAATGATGTTGTCAGACACAAAGTGAACTTGTTGAGAAGCTTTATTGAATGTTGCAGCAAACACAGCAGATTGAAAGATCACACAGTGCTTTGACACACGCGAGCTCTCTTTCAGTATTGAGTTGTAAATCACTACAGCTGCAGCACTAGACTCATGTGAATCCTGCCTGACACAGGACACTCAGATACGGCTCATCTTCAGGAGAGAAACATCAGCACTCAGAGCTCTTGTGGAACGAGACCTCATGAGGAGGAGCTCCATCATGTGTTACTCTGCAGACGTACACCTCTCCCTCTTCCCAGCGTGCTTTGCTGAGGGTCAGGACGCTACTGCGGCTGTAGCGGCCATCGTCCTGCTGGCTCTCTGCGCTGGTCAGAACCCCCTCGGTGACCTCTGACCCGTCCAGTGTCCAGCTCACCAGCGCCCCCTGTGGAGAGTAAGAGCTGAGCAGGCAGAGCAGTGCGGCTGAGTCTCCAGAGATCTGCAGAGAAGAGGGCGGCAGCAGAGACACTGAGGGCTTCACTGTGGGACCAGCTGCAGGAGACAAACACAACACATTCACAAACACAAAGAACACACACTGCACTTTCATTCACAGCATTTCAACAGCAGGACAAATCACACTCACAATCTGATCCTTCATGTTCTTCAACATCACTACAGCTGATATATATATATATATATACAATATACAAACGACACAATCACTATATACATTTACATCAAACCTCATCAATCAAACTGAACATTGTAATACACCGACTGATTTCATTACAGCAGTTTTTAACTCACAACATAAAGTTCTTACATTTTACTGAGATATTCAACTCAATTTCAAACAGAATTAAAAGTCACACATAAATTGTGTTTGTATTATAAAGCACTGAATTATAATCACAACATGAGCAAAAGAGATTCAGTATCATTGACTGAACGACAGAAAGTACAACATTTACATTCTGATGTCAAATCTCTTTTCTCCATGTATGATATCTACAATAAAAGATGAACTATATATGAACTCAGTGTAGAAATAAATGAAGGAAAACAAACCTGTAATAAACTCAATAAACTCATAGTGAGACACTTTATGGAAATATGTTTAGATTTTGTTGTTGAAAGGAATAATGCCGTTCTTCTGAATGTATAAACATGACAATATCATTGATTCAGATTAAATAATTATTACACAATATCAGAAACACTTAAAGCCTTTATACACAATGCATTATAAAAGTATTTAATGCATTAATTATGAATTGTTATACACATTATAATGCATGTATGATCTCATGAATAATTGTAACCACAGTTATAACACATTATAATATTATCTATTCATTGTTACACCTTTAGAAATTATAATACATTAAAACTCACGACAAACAACCAATTTCAGACGCAACAAGGAATTTGCAAATATTATAATGCATTTTAACTTTGGCTACAATTATTTATGAAAAGATATAAGGCATTATAATCTCCATTATGAATATCTTTATAATGCATTATACATAAAGGCTTCAAGTAAAGTTTCAGCACAATATCTAATAATCATTATCATTAATAAATGTTGTTCTTGTTTCGACTGTAAAACACTTTCTGAAATCTAAACTGTATTTTTTTATTCGGTAATTAAATAGACAGACTTACCGATCACCAGTTTGGTTCCTCCACCGAATGTCCACCACAGTGATACAATCTAATGAAACGCTCGTACAAAAACCTCTATTCCACTCGAGTGAACACACACTCCAGCAGAGAGAGAGAAACAACACTTCAACACACTGATATTAGAAGCTCCTCAGCTCTTCTCAACACTCACTCATTCAGATTGACTCAATGATTTCTGATATAACACTGTTTAAAGAAATATATTTGATGAGCTGTGACCTCTGAGGTGACCTTTGACCTCTTTGATCATGGATGATGTTGTGGAGTTTCTCATAATGATGCTTCTGTTCTTCATATGCAGCTCAATCTTCAGGATTCACAGAAAAATCTAATAAATAATCAATAATTCTGAACCTTTCAGATGCTCATTGTTTAATCTAGTCTCATATGATCTGATTATGAGTCCTGATGAACTTCAGACGTGTGGGAAATAGGCAACATAAAAATATTCCCCAGATAGCGACACGTCAACATTGATTTCAAAGACCATAATGGACATTTTTTCTGGTTGACTCTAAATATAGTAAAATGGATTTATCTAGTTCATGATTTCTCATTGTTAGCGTGATCTTAAAGGTGTAGCACATAACTGAACTCAAACAGAAATAATTATTATTGTGTTTGACAAATATGTTTAATCTACACTCATGATTCTCATCATTTCAGTGGCCTAGAAAAATCTTCTTCTGTCTCTCCGTATATTGGCCATCATGTTGAGATCACATGACCAGCTGAAATCGACTCACTTTATCTCGATAGCATCATATCATCATAAACATTCACTGGATATAAATGAAACTGCATGACAGTGAGTAGATTATTTCTACAGCGGCACTGAAAGCTGAAAATGCTTCATCCACTGATAGATGACAATATAAAGTCAAACTCTAGTGTCTCATCAGCCTGAAAAACATAAACTAAATATATCACAACTAATAAATGTGTAAAATTATTTATTATATTATATTAATCACTGATTATTCTGAAATGAAATATTCTGTTGAGTGTGTGAGTGTGTTCTGAGCACAAGCTGTTGTAAATCCTGCCCACTTCTTTGCATTGTCAGCACATGCTTCAGTCTGAGAGTGTTTATAGTGCTGTGAGTTTAACACTTCATGACTGAGAGCAGAACAGAACACAATCTTCATCATCACACAAGACACAAGAACAACAATGAACACCATCATCATCTTCATCTGGACCATTTCACTCTTTATTCAAGGTAAATGTTTCAATATAATTTCACATAAAAACTATAATATCCTCAACAGTGAATGTTACACATATATCCTGCTTTTTCTAACTCTGTATTTCTAACAGGTTTCAGTGGACAGGTGACTGTGACTCAGACTCCTTCTGTAAAAATGGTTCAGATCGGAGAATCAGTGACGATAACCTGCAAAACAAACACAGTAGTGAGCAATGTCTGTACAGGTTCATATACATGTATGGCCTGGTACTCACAGAAACCTGGAGAAGCTCCTAAACTCCTGATTCAATCAGCAAACCAAAGAGTTTCAAACACTCCATCTAGATTCAGTGGCAGTGGATCCAGAACTGATTTTACTCTGACCATCAGTGGAGTCCAGACTGAAGATACAGGAGATTATTACTGTCAGAGTTATCACAATGATCCAGTGTTCACACAGTGATAAAGAGTCGTACAAAAACCTGTGTCAGTCAGACGTCACAGTGACTGCACTGATACAGCTGAGAGATACTGCAGCTGCTGATGGACCATCACACACAACACAATGACAGTGCTGAGCAAAGTTTTCTAAAGACTTATTATTAATTAATTAATAGAGTAAATATAAATGTATATGTAGTGCTTTATTTCAACATGTCCTCCAACCAATACTTCCTTGAAATACGACCCATAGGAGCGTTTACTAATGTTGTGCCTCTATCGACAATATTTTAATTTTTTAAATATAACGCACAGGTGCATTTTCTAAAGTTGTTCTCTTATTTACAGCAGGACACTTTCATTTTAAAGCATTTTTCCCTTTTATCTGCTTAATATTTCAGGTTTTGCATAGCTCAGTTGGTAAAGCATTGCACTACACACCAACAACAAGTGTTCATAAAGTGTGTATGATCTATAAATCACTGGGTAGGTTTAGGGATGGGGTGGGTGTAGTTGTAAATTTAAAAAAAAATATTTTTGCTAAATGGAAATGGTGGTAAGTGTTAAAAAGTCCACACATTGCATTAAAATGAACACCCATTTTGAGTAGTAAAGACAGTCATACGTCATTTCACGAGTTCACACTTACATCAATTAAATAGAGTAAAGATTATGCGTATTTGGCGTGCTGTCCGGGGAGGGCTCCGGGCTCGGAGAATTTGCCCGAACCCAGAGTCGCTCATGGCATCGGTGGACCAGCCTACTGGCTGAAAATTTGGAAGCATTCTTAGTTTAGAACACCTGGCCGGGAGGGCTCTTTCAACATCCGATGGGAGGCCAATGCTCACTGTATCCGATGGAAAAACTCTACCGGCCAGTAACTGGGAAGATAGATGGTTTTGAACGCCTGGCTGGGAGGGCTCTTTCAACATCCGATGGGAGGCCAATGCTCACTGTATCAGATGGAAAAACCCTACCAGCCGATCGCTGAGAAGCAGGATGGTTTTAAACGCCTGGCCGGGAGGGCTCTTTCAACATCTGATGGGAGGCCAATGCTCACTGTATCAGATGGAAAAACCCTACCAGCCAGTAACTGGGAAGCAAGATGATTTGAACGCCGGGCCGGAAGGGCTCTTTCAACATCCAATGGGAGGCCAACGCTCACTGTATCGGATGGAAGAACCCAACCAGCCAATGACCGAGAAGCGGGGTTTTTTTTTTTTTTTTTTTTTTTCAACATTAGATGGGAGGCCAATGCTCACTGTATCAGATGGAAAAAAAACCTACCGGTCAGAAAGGGGAGCACATGATTTAGTCCGTCCAGCTCAGCCGGGAGCGTCCCGGCTGGTGGACAGGGGGCGCGCTGTTTGGGACGGCCGATCGGGAAGGCTCAGCCCTCATCTGAGAGGAGATCAATACTCGTGATGTCAGGTGGGTGAGTCCTACCGACCAAAAGACGGGACGACGCAATTAAAAGAAACGACTGACCGAGGGGGCCCACCCAGCCTCTGCCAGGAAGAGAGGAGTGGGTGAGTGGGTCCTATCGGCCAACGGTACGGTGGAACACCCGGCCAGGAAGCTCTTGCCGAACATCTGATGGGAGGTCAATACTCGCTTTATCTGATGGGTAAGCTTCGCTGGCAGCAGGGTGGAAGGTAAAGCTTAAATGATCGTCCAGGAGAGGTTTTGCAAGCATCCGAAAGGAGATCAATACTCACGGTATCGGGTAAGCATCGCTGGACGATGAAAAGAAAAGGGATAGGTATAGATCTGGAGAGCTCTGTGGTGTCCAAAGGGAGATCAAGACTCACTGTATCGGACGAGCGAGCCTCGCTGAATGGAAAATGAAAAAAGGATTGACAGCAACCTCGAGGGCCCTCGCGGCATCCGATGGGAGAACAATTCTCAAGGCATCGGAAAGGGAATCCTTTACCGGTCAGAAAAAGAGAGGGAAGAGTGCTGGCCTAGAGGGTTTCACAGCATCTGACGGGAGAGCAAGCTTAGGGCGCCGGATGAGTGAGCCTCGCCAGACGAAGGAGGAGGGGGAAAAAATATGGTCCCGGAGAGCTCTTGCAAAATTCGACAGGAGATTGAACTCGCTGTATTGGATGGGTGAGCTTCGTTGGATGGAAAAAGAGAATATAAAGTTTTTTTTTTTTTTTCTTCCTCTTGCAATGAGGGTTGTTAATTTATAAGGGTTTGGTGAGCTCTCTTGATGTGATACCGGTCGGTCTTGATGTAGCTTTGGAAAGCTTGAGAAGACCATCTGCCGAGAGCTTGGATCTGCTGCTGGGAGAGGCCTTTTTGCGCTGCTGTTGTTGCTGCCCCTATGCGGAAGGAGTGGCTTGAGAAGTTTTGCGCTGAAGTGCCTGATAGCTGGAGAACAGATTTGAGTTGTTTTTGGAACCAGAAGCGTGTAATGGGTTTGTTAGACGCGTCTATGAAAAGAGGTTCAGAAAGAGATTTGGCCTGAAACTTCCTCATTTGGAGGTATGCGAGGACAGTTTGGAATGGTTGAATTGGGGAGGAGATGTTGAAAATGTAGGTTAGATGGCCTTTTTTAGCTTGGTCTGTCTTGCTTTGTTTGATTCGGTATGATATGGTTTCACCATCGAGAACTGAAAGGTCTGAGATGGTGGGGTGGGCTTTAGGGTCGAATTTGGAGGTAATCGTGATTTCTGAGCATCTAAGGAAGCCGAAGAAAGCTAAGATGAACATGGTATCGAGTGTGCGGGCTATATTAGGGGGCTGGTAGTTTGTACGAAGGGTGTGAATGCATTTTGTGAGTATATCTAGTGTTAGGGGTTACAGTTTTGACCCATAGACCAGATATGCGAAATGAAGACCAGGAGTCAGGATGTTCAATCATCAGAGAGAATTTTACTGAAGAATAGTTTGCAGTTTCATCAGTAGAGTCAGCTTCAGAGTCTCTCAGGGCGGTGTCAGGCCAGACTCTACTCTACACAAAATTACCACACCAGTTATACCAATTTCAAGGGCATGATTTACATCATTACAAACACGTGGAATATTACTGATTGGCATAAAGTCTAAACAATGTGTCACGCGAGAATAGATAGGAGATGTTGTTGTTGTTAATCAGGATGTATACATCAGACAGTCCCAAGATTGGGGTAGTGTTGACTTCAGGGGAGTCCTAGAAAGACGCCAAGAGGTCTAGGGTGTGAGAAAAGCGGTCCAATCCATTCCATAGACCTGCACAGAACATGTAACACACACACACACAAGACTCTAGGGCACATCTCTCCTCCAAGGTTAGCGCAGCAGTGAGCTTATCAACAGGACAAGATATCAACACCACATGACAAACACATCTCCAGAAAGAAAAGTATGACTAATATCATCTACTCATTCTATAAAGAAATATAAAGACAAAAATGTACTTCTATCAATGGGAAAAATCACTATATAAATGGGAAGAAATCACAATTGGGAGACTCAAATCCTCCCACCCCTTCCTGTCCTGGGGTTACCAACAACAGGCAGGATTCACCTCTTGGAAGTTCTAACTTTCTCTCCAAGGTCCTGTTGGTCAGGACCCAGAGATAGAGGTCAGGCTATCTATGTCAGGGCACATAGATAGGGTTCAGACTGTCTTTGTCAGACCGTCTCTGGAAAGCAAATTAGACACCATACAGCAGACATAGAGTCAAAATCATATTAAATAATAGTTAAATGTATTAATGATCACATAACATTGATTGTCAATAATTCATTATTTTGAAAGGATAATAACTGATTATTTAATTCATGAGGTTATTAAAAATCATTCAAAAGGATAAGATGCATATGATGAAGATGCATATGATGAAGAGGCAAGGGTGTCGGCCCACTCCCCCCTTCACTAGTGTTATGGGTTGTCTACTGTCAGGGCGAGTGGGCTGGGATCGCTGAATACCTTTGATCAATAGGGAGGTTTGGGAGTTATTTATCTCTGGAGATGGAGTGCCATAAATTAATTTGTGGAAGAATTGAATACCGCTCAGGTAGCCTTTGATGGACCCCACTTGTAAGGTCTTAATATTATTGAGATAGGAGACAAAAGAGGTGATTGAGAGGAGAGAAAAATCGGGGAACTGTAAGCTATATGAGGAGTGGAAAGACTTGAAACATCTCCAATCTGTCACATAGGATTGGATTGTTCTGGGGGAAACTGCTTGAAGGATAATGTTGAGTGATGCATCGAGAAGGGGTTTTAATGGGTGGTTTATGGAAATATCAGTTCTGAATAATGAGGAACTGGAGTTGGGAAAAGATCCGCTTCTGGAGCCAATGTCCTGAATTTCTGCCAGAATCTGTGCCCGGATGTTTTGAGCTACTGGAGGCGGCTCCGAGGCAACAGCGTTTGTGGGACGGGCATCTGAGTTGCTGTGAGGAGAGAGAATGAGGATTTAGTCTGCAGAAGGGGGTTACAAGATTGAAGAGCCTGGACTGTTTCTGGAGCTTGGAGAGAAAAGTTATTGAGAGCATGAGGAAGAGAAGAATGCATTTGGGGATTATATGCTTGCGCTGTCGGTAGGGGCGGTATTGTGTTTGCTGGTGCTGTAGGCCACTGGAAGGAAGAAGAAGAGTTAGCGAAAGGTGGTTTGGACTGATGGTAACCTTGCGCTTGGGCTGCTAGCGAGCTCGTGCTAGCTTCTGCATAGGGAGCTGGAGGCCACTGCAAGAAAGGGTTAGTAGCTGTAGGAGGAACAAAATGAGAGGCTGGAGGTGGGCCGGTGGACCCAGCAACCAGTGCCCCTGCAGCGGGAGAAGCCACGGTGTGAGGTAGGCCCTCGTTTGGAAGGGGGTGGGGCCTTGCTGCCGTGAAGTCTCGGGCACGTCCTAGGCTTGCTGATGGCCTGTTGTTGCGGCTCGTCGTTTGAATCAAGTTGGATCTTGTGCGGCGAGGAGAAGGTGTCGAGGGAGGCGATTCCGGAGCCCTGCGTGCTCGGTTATGCCTGTTGGCTGTTTTGGGAGCGGGAGTTGATTTTTTGGAGCGGCTGACTGGCTGCAAGCTGACATAGAGGTTGTACAGTTCTGCTTTCGTTAGCTTCCGCGAAAACTGCACTTCAGAGCTTGCCAGCGCTTGCCTTAGGCCTGCCACCGTCCACTTCCCGATGGCTGGGATCGTCGGAACAGCCAAGCTGTAAGAAGACGCCAGGGAGGAAGTTGGCCTTCTCTCTGGTGGAGGCGAGGGCTGGCCTCGACGTCTTGGTGAGCGTGGGGTTAGTCGAGTAGGCCGGCGACCACGCTGGGAAGCCTGGGATTCAGGTGCAATGTCTGGCGGCGGAGGAGTGGGCCTGGGCCTGGCAGATTGCAGCGGAGAGTCCCAGGGAGAGCTGGTATCACTGATAGGAGAATCTTGGAGTTTGGCCATCATAGCAGACAGTCAAAACCACAATGCTGAGAAACTGTCAATGACAGGAAGGTAAATTGGCTGTCTATATACACCTCCTATCATTGATTAACTGATTAGTTTAATGTGCTCCTCTTGTGTTCCAAATGGGTTAATTATCTGAGCCTGCTCCACCTGTGTTTAATTAGATTTAATTGTTTGCACGTGCTTCTCCCGAAATTAGTTTGTGAAACTTCAATTCATGACATCAGACGTAACACGACACTGTCATTATTTTTACGCCAGCTAGAAGGCGCATGACTTTAAAACGTCAATATAGGTCGTAATAAGGTGCTTGAAAAACGACCTATAGAGTCTTTATTTTATTGGAGGACAGGTTGCTTTATTTGTCCCTGAAATATCGGTCAGTGCTGATATTGATTATGGCAGCTCTGGGATGTTTTATTGTGTGTGTTCCAGATCACAGTATGAGAGCGATGCGAGTCGAGCAGAAATAGCAGTTGTTCTTCATGTGTTTTCTCTCACTCCAGGATTGCTCTCAGTGTTTTCTCTCACCAGTGCTCGTGGAAATAATCTGCAGACTAACTAATCAGATTTTGTCTGAAAGGTAAGACAGAAAGTTCTTGTGGTAACGCTTTAGATTACGATTCCTCAGCACACCTTGTGTGGTCTAGTGGAGTCCATGGCTCGACGGGTCAGGGCTGTTTTGCCAGCAAAATGGGAACCAACACAATATAGGAAGGTGGTCATAATTTTATGCCTGATTGGTTGTATATATAGTACAATAAATATATACTTTACTAACATTGTTACAAGTTTCATTCAACATTCAAAAAACATCATAAACTATTGTTAATGTAAAATAGGATTTACCATAAACTGACATCTCAACCGTACGGTAGAGTTTAAAATCTTATAGTTAAAGTTTTTTTTTTTTTTTTTTACAAAAAATCCTTTTTCATATGTTCAGTAATAAGAATTTTAAGAAAACATTTTTTTTCATTAGCTACTTCTAGGGTAATTATCTGCAGACATGGGGACTTGAGACTTGGTGACTTGGACTCGAGTCGACTTGAGTCGCTATTTTTATGACTTTGACTTGACTTGGCAAAATAGAAAATACTTGAGACTTGACTCGGACTTGGAAGTTAAAGACTCGGGACTTGACTTGACTTGAGACACGATGACTTGAATGACTTGAGTGTTAATCACATCATGTTGTCAGTTTGAATATAAAATATATAAATTATTTAATAAACATAAAGTTGGCCCAGCTGGAGCGCAGACTGAGAACAGCGCTGTCATGACTGGATCACGACACTATCATCAGTCAAGCCCTCTCGTACCTTACGCACACCACGCCCACTTATCAGATATCACATCAACATGTCAGCCGGAGGGAAACCATGTGGGGGTCATCATCTCTTTCGGCTTCAACAATTATTCGCAAGATGGCAAAAGTCTAATGTTACACACACGAGCGTTGCAAGACATGCAACATTAAAATCACGGACGGACAGCCAGACGACAACCTCCAATATCATCCGTCATTTGAAGAGCCAGTCTGCCCAAAAAGGTTAGTTGGTAGTCAGCTAATGTATAGCTAAAGTAACCACTAGCCATTAACCCTCGATTTATTTTTATAAAATACTCCCCCTGATCTGAGCGGGAGAGTTTGCCACCTGAACACACACACATCAAAAAATACCCGATTCTAACGTTACAATGTTAAGTGAGTGGGAAAAGTCACGTGTGCGAGTGTGTGTGTGTGTGTGTGTGTGTGTGTGTGTGTGTGTGTGTGTGTGTGTGTGTGTGTGGACTTTCGTCAGAAGTTCAGTGCTAATCCAAAACACTTTAAACACTGAAATATCAACCTCAACCAAAATGATGGTTTGGATCAAAACTCAACATTGTATCAATGTCACCATGATATCAGGAACAACACAATCACACACAACACTGATCACAGCACACACACTAATAACACTATATCATTACAATCAACATCAATCTGTGTTTATGAAGAGAATGAGTCAGTGTTTTAATATGATCATCATGTTTTAGGTGTAATATATGATCCCTGTCAATCAAACTGAACAGACTGCATTCAGTCACTTCTGCTGTCTGGACGAGATGCTTTCCATTTGACCACAGAAAGATTTACATTCTTACACAATTACTCTCACAGCGGCTGATCCTTGATTTGAGATCGTGATTTTTAATGATTTGTATTATATTTGTATATATTATAGTTCAGCCCCTTCTGTAAATGTAAATGTGTAGCAGAAGTGAAAGTGGTCTGTTCCAGTCCAGATCCTGTAACCAATCAAAGAGTGAGACTGAAAATCCCATTTGCATTGTCAGGGTGGAGTGATTGTGATCCTCTCAGAATAGAGCAGCTCTGTCTCCAGAGACCATGTTCAAACCCCAAGAGCTTTATTTGACATTTACTGCTACATCAACCTTCTGAAAAGCACCTGCATCTTCATCTGTTAGTTGAATGATGTTGTCAGACACAAAGTGAACTTGTTGAGAAGCTTTATTGAATGTTGCAGCAAACACAGCAGATTGAAAGATCACACAGTGCTTTGACACACGCGAGCTCTCTTTCAGTATTGAGTTGTAAATCACTACAGCTGCAGCACTAGACTCATGTGAATCCTGCCTGACACAGGACACTCAGATACGGCTCATCTTCAGGAGAGAAACATCAGCACTCAGAGCTCTTGTGTAACGAGACCTCATGAGGAGGAGCTCCATCATGTGTTACTCTGCAGACGTACACCTCTCCCTCTTCCCAGCGTGCTTTGCTGAGGGTCAGGACGCTACTGCGGCTGTAGCGGCCATCGTCCTGCTGGCTCTCTGCGCTGGTCAGAACCCCCTCGGTGACCTCTGACCCGTCCAGTGTCCAGCTCACCAGCGCCCCCTGTGGAGAGTAAGAGCTGAGCAGGCAGAGCAGTGCGGCTGAGTCTCCAGAGATCTGCAGAGAAGAGGGCGGCAGCAGAGACACTGAGGGCTTCACTGTGGGACCAGCTGCAGGAGACAAACACAACACATTCACAAACACAAAGAACACACACTGCACTTTCATTCACAGCATTTCAACAGCAGGACAAATCACACTCACAATCTGATCCTTCATGTCCTTCAACATCACTACAGCTGATATATATATATATATATACAATATACAAACGACACAATCACTATATACATTTACATCAAACCTCATCAATCAAACTGAACATTGTAATACACCGACTGATTTCATTACAGCAGTTTTTAACTCACAACATAAAGTTCTTACATTTTACTGAGATATTCAACTCAATTTCAAACAGAATTAAAAGTCACACATAAATTGTGTTTGTATTATAAAGCACTGAATTATAATCACAACATGAGCAAAAGAGATTCAGTATCATTGACTGAACGACAGAAAGTACAACATTTACATTCTGATGTCAAATCTCTTTTCTCCATGTATGATATCTACAATAAAAGATGAACTATATATGAACTCAGTGTAGAAATAAATGAAGGAAAACAAACCTGTAATAAACTCAATAAACTCATAGTGAGACGCTTTATGGAAATATGTTTAGATTTTGTTGTTGAAAGGAATAATGCCGTTCTTCTGAATGTATAAACATGACAATATCATTGATTCAGATTAAATAATTATTACACAATATCAGAAACACTTAAAGCCTTTATACACAATGCATTATAAAAGTATTTAATGCATTAATTATGAATTGTTATTCCAATCCAATCCAATCCACCTTTATTTATAAAGCACCTTAAAAACAACACTGTTGACCAAAGTGCTGAACACAATTCACAAAACAAAAACAGCAAAATAGCAATAAAACAAATACAACAATAACAAAGTCAACCCTCAAACTGATCCAAAAGCCAAAGAAAATAAATGAGTCTTGAGACAGGATTTAAAAACAGGGAGAGACTCAGCCAGTCTAATGTGCAGAGGCAGCTCATTCCATAGTCTCGGAGCTGCCACGGCAAACGCACGATCACCTCTAATTTTACGTTTCGTCTTTGGGACGACTAACAGAGCCTGATCTGCCGACCGGAGTGAGCGAGAAGGGGTGTAAGGCACAATCAGATCAGATAAATACTTGGGGGCCAGGCCATGAAGACATTTAAAAACAAATAACATAATTTTAAAATTAATGCGGAAATGCACAGGTAGCCAGTGTAGGGACTGGAGAACTGGTGAAATATGGTCATGTTTCCGGGTTCCGGTTAAAAGACGAGCGGCTGCATTTTGGACTAGTTGTAAGCGTGCCAGTAGTGATTTGTTAAGACCAGTGTAAAGGGCATTACAATAATCTAAACGAGTAGTGATAAAAGCATGGATTAAAATTTCAAAATTCTGTGGAGATACAAATGGTTTTACTTTGGCTAATTGCCTCAGCTGGAAGAAACTAGTCTTCACCACTGCACTGACCTGAGCATCAAATTTTAAGCAACCGTCCATCTTTACTCCCAGGTTTGTAACCACTGGGCTAATGACTCGGCTTAAACAGCCCAGATCAACAGGCACTCCAGCACCTGAGTCACTCGGACCAAATAACACAAACTCAGTTTTACTCTCATTAAAATACAAGAAATTCATAGCCATCCATGCTCTTACTTCATTTAGACACTCTAAAAGGGTTTTTGACTGGCTTAGCGGCACATATATTTGACAGTCGTCAGCATAAAAATGAAACGAAACATTGTGTCTTCTAAGGATTGACCCAAGAGGCAGCACATACAATGAAAAAAGCAGCGGCCCAAGGACAGACCCTTGTGGGATTCCGCACGTCAGAGGAGCCGAAGTGGACACAGCTTCATTAACTTGAACTGAAAAACTTCGTCCTTCCAAATAAGACATAATCCAGGTCAAGGCCATCCCCTTAATGCCCACATTGTTCTCCAGTCGAGACAATAAGATTTGGTCATCAACTGTATCGAACGCAGCCGTTAGGTCCAGTAGCAGAAGAGCAACAGTATCACCCGAGTCTGAAGCCAAAAGAATGTCATTGTAAACCCTTAGCAGAGCTGTCTCGGTGCTATGGGCTGACTTAAACCCAGACTGGAACATTTCGGTAATACAATTATCATTTAAAAATGTGCTCAGCTGCAGATACACAACTTTCTCAACAATTTTAGAAAGCAGAGGGAGCTTAGAAATAGGCCGATAATTAGAGAGCTCAAATCGGTCCAGACCAGGTTTCTTTAACAAGGGTTGAACCACTGCATGTTTAAAACTCACAGGCACAACTCCATTAAGTAAACTGCCATTAACAATATCAAGTATGCATGGAATCAATGTAGGAAGAACCTCTTTAAAAAGACGAGGGGGAATCACATCATTGGGTGAGCTAGTGATTTTCATTTGTCCAATAATTTTTTCTAGAAAAGGCAAGCTAACAGGCTCAAACTGGTTAAAAACAGCAGAACAGGTTACAGAGATGCCAGGGTCATACAGGGGTGGGCCGATAAGGGCCCTAATGCTCTCCACCTTATGGATAAAAAAGTGAAGAAACTCGTCACACATTTTTGATGGGTCATACAGACATGGGAGTTGTGGGACATTAAGAACAGTTCTTATGGTATTAAAAAGAACTTGCGTATTGTGAACATTAGAAGAAATAATTTCAGAAAAATGCTTGGTCTTTTCAGCTTTTACAACTATTTGATACGAACGCCAACTCTCTCTTAGTAACTGAAATGACACTTGGAGTTTGTCCCTCTTCCACTTTCTTTCCGCCCTTCTGCACTCACGTCTAGCAGCGCGGGTGACATCGTTCAGCCAAGGGGCAGGTCTCGGTTTAGATAGCCTGGTTTTTATGGGAGCTACTGTGTCTAATGCCACTTGACAAGCAGCGTTAAAAAAAGCACATTGATCATCAATAGTTGTGTTAGGACAGACAGATACATGGTTTAAATTAAAAACTGAAGAAAACTTAGCAGCAGTGGAAGGGTTAACTATCCGACCACGGCGCACAGGAGCGCACGGTTTAACTACGACACAAGAGAGGGGAATTTCAAATACAACAGGCATATGATCGGAAAAAAAAGCATCACAGACTTCAAGATTAGAAACACCCAAGCCATGAGTTAAAACCAAGTCAAGAGTGTGCCCACGTTCCTGCGTGGGGCCAGATACACACTGTACAAGATTAAAACATTCAATGACATCTAAAAAGGCTCTTGCCATTGGCTTTTCAGGACAACACACATGTATGTTAAAGTCCCCTGCAATAAGGAGGCAGTCATACATTGGCACAAACTCAGCCAAAAATTGAGAAAAGTCATTGATGAAATTCTTATTGTATTTGGGTGGTCTATATACAAGTGCACACAGCACTGGCGATGCACCACTCAGTTCAAACAAGCTCATCTCAAAGCTGGCGAAGGATGCAGCGAGTGCGAGCTGTTTACACTTAAAATTTGTTTTATAGACTGTTGCCAGTCCTCCTCCACGGCCTGACGACCTCGGGAAGTTAAAATACAAACAGTCAGGCGGTAAAAGTTCGCAAAAAACACTCGACTCACCCACCGGAATCCACGTTTCCGTTATACAGAGAAAATCCAGATCCCGCGACTCAAAAAAGTCCTTCAAGATGAAAGTTTTATTGGCTAGCGATCTAGCATTCACTAGGGCAAACCTAGCTGGATCCGGTGCTTTTGCAGCCAGTGTAGTCCGAGCAAGCCGCCGGAGATTCTTGTGATTCACCCCGCGCCAGCGGTGGGAAGTAGTCTGTACACGGCTGGCAGAGAGCCTCACGTCCAAACCAGCCACCGGAACCAAACAGGACTTGATCGGGTCCGCAGAACGCCACGGCGTGAGGCGGCGAAATTCCGAACGGGATCCTGGCGATGTCATGGAGAAAAACGCCAGCCAGGTCCTCTGTTTCACCAGCCAGCCACCACGTTTTCCCCGGCGTCTACGGCGCGCTCTGCGCAAAGGTGGAACTGACACACGGCGAAGGTGAGCTGGTATTCCCGCAAGAAACGGGGGGCAGAAGGTTTTTGACCATCATGCTCAAATGGTACCACGTTTGTAACCAAGGGTCGAAGGTCTAAAAGTATTTGACGGTAGTAGATTAGTAGAGAGTTGACATTTGCAATAATAATTGACAACAATAACATAAATACAAATAGAGAGCACAGAGACAGACGGCAGGCCATAAACACTGGCGCCATCTTGAGATGATTCTCTTGAGATGATTCTATTCACATTATAATGCATGTATGATCTCATGAATAATTGTAACCACAGTTATAACACATTATAATATTATCTATTCATTGTTACACCTTTAGAAATTATAATACATTAAAACTCACGACAAACAACCAATTTCAGACGCAACAAGGAATTTGCAAATATTATAATGCATTTTAACTTTGGCTACAATTATTTATGAAAAGATATAAGGCATTATAATGTCCATTATGAATATCTTTATAATGCATTATACATAAAGGCTTCAAGTAAAGTTTCAGCACAATATCTAATAATCATTATCATTAATAAATGTTGTTCTTGTTTCGACTGTAAAACACTTTCTGAAATCTAAACTGTATTTTTAAATAAGGAATTAAAAAGACTTACATTTAATCACCAGTTTGGTTCCTCCACCGAATGTCCACCACAGTGATACAATCTAATGAAACGCTCGTACAAAAACCTCTATTCCACTCGAGTGAACACACACTCCAGCAGAGAGAGAGAAACAACACTTCAACACACTGATATTAGAAGCTCCTCAGCTCTTCTCAACACTCACTCATTCAGATTGACTCAATGATTTCTGATATAACACTGTTTAAAGAAATATATTTGATGAGCTGTGACCTCTGAGGTGACCTTTGACCTCTTTGATCATGGATGATGTTGTGGAGTTTCTCATAATGATGCTTCTGTTCTTCATATGCAGCTCAATCTTCAGGATTGACAGAAAAACCTGCAGCTTCAGACTTCAATCTTCAGTGAAAATCTGCTCAAATCATGAGTTTATTGAATATTATAGCCAAAGTCAATAGAAAGTGTCAACAATGGAAATAGAAAAGGTATTTTGCATGTTCTCCACAGTCAAGCATGTTTTCATATTCAAGGTCTGTTCTAAAAGTATCTGGACTGGTTATGAATCTCCACACAAGATCATGAAACGTGAACAAGCTCTAATATGTCTCCATCTTTAACAGCCTGTTTCTTCTCCATCTGATGATTTCAGACACACATGAGGCTTCATGATAGATGGAGTGACACCATGAACTCTGATTAGAGATTCACAATCAGTCCTGATACTTTCTGAACAGACTCATGATTCATGATCTGACTTTAGTGATGGCGGTTCATCTAGTGGAAGTGTAGCAGTGATGATGGTCACATGACTGAATATGGACACAGAGATGGACGTTCATCTGCACATCCTCAGTGTCTCAGGAGTCACAATACAAATAAAACTACTGAACTAACTCAAATAACATTAGTCAGAATGGAAATGATCATTGTGTAACTCTAGTGTGTGTGAGTGTGTTCTGAGCACAAGCTGTTGTAAATCCTGCCCACTTCTTTGCATTGTCAGCACATGCTTCAGTCTGAGAGTGTTTATAGTGCTGTGAGTTTAACACTTCATGACTGAGAGCAGAACAGAACACAATCTTCATCATCACACAAGACACAAGAACAACAATGAACACCATCATCATCTTCATCTGGACTCTCACTCAGTTTGCTCAAGGTTTGGATACAATATTCAAAAGGATTAATCATTTCTTTAACATGTAAAATATATAATTTTCATTTCTGTTTTCTTTCAGAGTGTAGAGGACAGATCACAGTAACTCAGAGTCCATCAATAACAGCTCAACCAGGACAAGACGTCAGAATAAACTGTAAAACCAGCAGTAGTGTGTGGAATAGTGATAATTTATACTGGTACTCACAGAAACCTGGAGAAGCTCCTAAACTCCTCATATATCTTGCAACAACCCGTTATACTGGAACTCCATCTAGATTCAGTGGCAGTGGATCTGGCAGTGATTTCACTCTGACCATCAGTGGAGTCCAGACTGAAGATACAGGAGATTATTACTGTCAGAGTTATCACTATCCAAACAGTCAGAATGTGTTCACACAGTGATAAAGAGTCGTACAAAAACCTGTGTCAGTCAGACGTCACAGTGACTGCACTGATACAGCTGAGAGATACTGCAGCTGCTGATGGACCATCACACACAACACAATGGCAGAGTTGAGAAAAGTTTCTAAAGTTTATATTAATTTATTTAATCTAAATTCGAATTTACCTCTCAAAACCTGAATATCGATGAATATTTTTCAATGCTCAAAAATTCAGATACAATAAAAATTTATCAATTTACAGAATTTCAGATCAAATATATTCAGGTTGACCAAACTGTATTGCTCAAATTTAGATCGAATTAATTCAAGTTAAATATTCACATGTTAGCCTCCGGTCTGCCCAGAATAAGAAAAACTCGTGATTAAAGAAGTGGATCTCAAAACTGATGACTTCAGGGAAACGGGTACGTTTGCTGTTCGGTCGGACTAATTATGTTTCCAACACATAGCTATGGTTTGTGTGAATATTCTCTCTATGTACGCACTGCAAAAAACACTTTTCTTACTCAGTATTTTTGTCTTGTTTCGAGTCCAAACATCTAAAAATTCTTAAAACAAGAAGTATTTACTAGACAAGCAAAAGTAATTTTCTTGTTTTGGGGAAAAAATAATGTTGTTTTAAGATTATTTTTCTTACTGCACTGGCAGATTATTTATCTTATTTTAATCAAAAACTCTCTTCATTTAGAGTTATTTTCCCCCAAAACAAGACAATTACTTTTGCTTGTCTAGTAAATACTTCTTGTTTTAAGAATTTTTAGACGTCTGGACTAGAAACAAGACAAAAATACTGAGTGAATTGAGGAAACTATCTAGAAAGAAAAATCGGTTGTATCGTGAGTCTGTCACCAAGCCCACTCCGCATAGAAACATACAAACAATTTAGGACCCAATTCACAAGCTTAATTAAGGCGACTAAAGAAAAGTTTTATGCAGACCAGTTTAATCGTGTCTCTAATGACATTAAATCAACCTGGAACATTATAAATCAGGTGCTGTGTGGTAATAGGAAGCCCTCTGCACCCACAGAGATGAGGGATTATGATAGGTGTCTATCAGACCCCACTGATATAGCTGATTGCTTCAGTCATTGTTTTACCAAAATTGGTTCTGATTTAGCACACAATATCCAGAAGACTGATAATGATCCATGTAGCCTAATAAACGGGCGGTACTCTTCCCTCCCTAATCGTGATAACCCAACTACACAGGAGGTCCGATATATTTTTTCTTTAGAAAACTCAGCCCGTGGCCACGATGGCATTAAGAGTATCCTCCTCAAGGAGACCATTGATCATATTATTCAACCTCTTACTTATGTAATCTCTTTATCATTTCAATCCGGAATTATTCCCCAAGCTCTGAAAATTGCAAAAGTCATTCCCATTTTTAAATCAGGCGATATCAAGGTGTTTAGCAATTATCGTCCCATATCCATTTTGCCCTGTATCTCTAAAATATTTGAGAAACTCGTCTATGAACGATTAAACAAACATTTATTTGTTAATAATATTATTTATTACACGGCTCTGTGAAATACTTGATTCTGATTGGTCAATCGCACATTCCAGTGGTATGTTATTTCAGAAGTGTATTGAGAGTTGCTAGACGACACTTGCGGGCAGATTAGATTTGCTGCCGCTAGGGTGCGTCTAGATTTCTAGGCTAGCCGTCGCCAATAGCAACGCATTATAACAGCGCACATCATCACAGCGGCTCGACCGAACCGTTTATTCATTAACCCTTGTGTGGTGTTCATATTTTGTTCTTCAGCCAGTGTTCGTGGGTCTGGTGGACCCGCTGCATTTCTGGGTATTTAATTCAACACAATCAAACTATTTCATGTTAAAATACTCAACAGATGTTTACTTCATCCCAATTACAAGCAATATAAACAGCATATGTGGTTAACATCCGCCCCTTACCTTTGTTAGATCACATTTAGGTATTAAAGTGCTACTTTTTTATTTTTTATTTTTTATAAAATGTGATAAAACAAGAAAATCAACTATAATATTTAATAACATTTATAAAATGTAAGATATTTGTGGAAATAATTTAACAAATATACAAATGAATTTTTTTATAACTATTATTATTAACTACTATTATTATTATTTATTTGAAATTCATTAGAAATGTTACCCATTCAGGCCATACACACACACACACACACACACACACACACACACACACACACACACACACACACACACAGCAGGCCCAGACAGGAGGAGGACAGAGTGAAAGGTGAAGCTCTTCTTGGTTTTGGAACGAGCTGATGCTCAATCTCATCCTCTTCTTCAAACTCACTGTCAGACTCTGGGTGCGTCTCAATCAGCTCCCTAGTTCAGTAGTCAGGGCACTGATCAGGACACAAGTCAATGGGCTAACTTCCTGATCAGTGCCCTGACTACTGAACTAGGGAGCTGATTGAGACGCACCATCTGAATGTTCAGACATGTGATCCTCACGCTCTGAAAGCTCTTCCTCTACAGCCGGTCCTGGAGAGCCTCAGTCCTGAAGAGTTCAGCTCAACCCTGATCAAACTCACCTGCCTGTAGCTTTCTAGTAGCCCTTCAGGCCTTGCTTAGCTTGTTCAGGTGTGTTTGATTAGGGTTGAAGCAAAACTACGCAGGACTGTGGATCTCCAGGACCAGCGTTCGCCACCCCATCTCTTCATTCCCAAAAGCTTCACTCTCTTCCAAAATCAATTACAATGCCCTCTGAGCAGCAAATCTTTTGGCCATCCGGATCAGTTGGGATAAAGAACCACACTGGCAAAGCTATATTTGTTCTGTCCCGCCTCCAATCTGCAGCTGGGATAGAGTATGAGAAAATAAAGACTGGTTCCTGCAAGACAGAGGGGAAAATGTGCAGGAAAGTGAGAGAAGACCATAAAAACATTGTGCGGGAACAGCAGAAACACAAAACTTACACTTACACTCACTCACACACACACACTCACACACACACACACACACACACACACACACACGTCTGGATCACTATATTTGTGGGGACTCTCCACAGACGTAATCGTTTTTATACTGTACAAACTGTATATTGAATAAGTGCCTGGTGGCAAGTTATTCAGAATCTAGTGCACACTACACAATTTGTGTTTGTTTCGTGATGTACCCAGGGGATTGCATAGTTCAAATTCATCATAAAGTTAAACAAATTCACTACTCAACTGACAGGAGAGTGTTGTCCTTAAAGTCCACACCGTTACACACGATCTCTTAGAGAGCGATGCCGCTGCTTATCTGACGGGTCTGAATAACCTTCCTGTGTTCTGTGGAGACTGATAATGTCATTTCACACGGCAGGACCAGTAGATGCTGCAAAGACTGCAGTAATAGGAGACACTGAAAGGCCCTGCTCTTTTTTGGTCCAGAATACACTTCACTGGCTTAATAATATTTAACAATTCCTTAAAGCATTATGTTCTCTTATATGCTGTAGCAAGGAGACCATCTTTCCCTATTGCTTTCAATAAAATAACTAGTTCCCTATCTCGAGGGAACTTCGAGCTGCGTCGAAACGCTAGGGGACGCCTCTGCGTACCATGTCATGAAGCACTTGTGTAATCAGTCCAATAGCGGGACGAAACGTCATGGGCGGGTGACGTCATCGACCAGGAAGCTATAAAGCATGCCCGGACCAAACAGTCACTAGCTTCTGTGTCTTCACAAGCGCTCTGTGTGAATTGTATGTCCATTTATTGTGTGTGTGTTCAAAAAAAAATAAAAAAAGAAAGAAAGAAATATGGCAAGTCCGTATAGGCGTTGTGTTCCTCCCTGCCCACGTTACATCATGGGTGGGGATACGCACGACCTATGTGTGATGTGTTTGGGGCTCGAGCATGCCCAGTCAGCTCTCGAGGGGGTCGGCTGCGAGCATTGCGAGAGACTCCCAATGCGCATATTAAGATCACGCCGGGCACTCTTCGAGGAGAGTGCTTTGGCTCGCGGTCCTCAGGGCTCGGGTCCCGCTGTTGCCGAGGCGCGGCGAAGGCTCGCGTCCTGGGGATCGCAGTTGGATCTAGTGGCGGGGTTAGAGACGGGTGATCCCCTATCTCTGCCTTTACCCGCTGGATCTCATGCCTCAGTTAGCGAGCTGGAAGCACGCTCTGCGGTTTTCTTCTGCTCGCGCTGAGTCACAAACGCAGCAGCACTCCAGTTCCGAGGAACTGGATGTTGTTAGCGCTGATGATGATCTGCCAAAAGAAAACGACACACACACACTCATAAAAAGAGGAGCTATTGGTGTAACTCGCACTATGTCCAGGTTAAGTTTAGACTGGCCGGCCGAGTGTCAAGAAGTTAGCCAAAAAATAAATAAATAAAATAAGAAAGAGAAAGAACAATATAATGGCGAGCAGACAGCATGTTTGAGATTACGAGGGGCTGAATCTAGTGGCTCGGATCTCGCGTTTGCCGAGGCAGCGTGTAGATCACAGGTCTACAATATAGATTCTATGACTCGATCGCGGATCTCGCGCTTGCCGAGGCAGCGTGTAGATTACGGGGTTGAGCCTAGTGGCTCAGATCGCGTGTTTGCAGAGGCATCGCGTAGATTATGGGTCTGCATCTATCATTCAGAGGCGACGATGTCTCGGGGGGAAGAGACGCTTGCGAGCTATCTCTCCCCCGAGTCAGCATCGTCACACAGCCCCACAGCTGCCCACAACAAGCTGGTAAAAAAAAAAAAAAAAAAGTGGGCTTTGTGGGTAGGGCATATTCGGCAGCAGATCAGGCAGCCGCCGGTTTGTATACGGCGGTTGCCCTGCAAGCGTATAAAACAAGCAGACCTGATGGGGGATATTGATATTGAGTGTGAAATATAAATATATATATATATATATATATATATATATAAATCAAAATGTCCCTCTGGGGATGTCGGGCGGGGCAGCCTCAGCCGAGTACGTCCTTTCTCAAACCTACACCGAGCAAAACAAAGAGAGAGCGTGTGTGAGGACAGAGACGGGGGGAATCTTATGCAAGTAAAAGTTTATTAAAATAAATAGCGAGAAAGAGAGAGAAAGAGTCAAAATCCACAACGGGTCTCAGGAACTGTGATGTTGATGCTCAATCCTGACGGATCTCAGGAACTCAGATGTTGATGCTCAATCCAGAACGGATCTCAGATGTTGATGCTCAGTCAGAACAAATCTCAGGAACTCAGATGTAGATGCTCAGTCAGAACAAATCTCAGGAACTCAGATGTTCATGCTCGGTCAGAAAGAATCTCAGGAACTCAGATGTTGATACATAATCCAGAAAAGGTCTCAGGAATTCAGATTTTGATGAACAGTCCAGAACGGTGAGGAGCACCGTAATCACCCAAACGGATCTTGTCTAAAAACGAGACACACAGAAGAGCAGAGGAAAAACATCAATAGTACACAGAAGTGTACAGTACCAAGTTCAAGGTGTAGTCAGCCCCAGTTTAAAAACGAGACTCGTTGACAGTAGAAGAATCCAACTAGACCACAAGGAAATAATCCACAAGAAAGCGTTGCACAGTGTACTCACAAAAATACCGGGAGAGGGAGCAGAAGCCAAAGGAATTAACAAATTCCCACCGAGTCCTGGAGGAAAAACACAGTGGAAAACAAGAAAACCCGATCAAAGACCAACAATAGTCACACACAGCATGGCAGCAAACACCCAGGAGAAACACAACGAACGCGCACAGAACACAGCACACCTGGACCTTAAATAGAGGGAAACACACAACAGCTGTGGAAAACAATCAGGGATAACGAGAAGGGAGGAGACAAAGAGTGCACACAGGAACACAAAAGGTAAACACACAAAAAGAGCAACCAATCACACTGGGATCCTGACAGCGTGGCCGTGGCCCGAGGCCCGAGCAAGGGAAAACCGGCTTCAAAGCAGACGCTTAGCAAGTGGATAGTCGAGGCTATTTCGCTTGCTTATGAGTCGGCCGGACATCCTTCACCAATGAGGGTCCGCGCCCACTCCACTAGCAGTATGGCTGCCTCTATGGCTCTTATTTCGGGAGTTTCATTGTCAGAGGTATGTGATGCGGCTGGGTGGTCCTCTCCGCATACATTTGTGAGGTTTTACAATCTAGATGTAGCCTCTACACCGGGGTCCCGGGTGTTTCTGGGTTGATTCACACATACAGACATTTGGGACTCTGGCGGCGTGGGTATTGAGGTCCCCTAGCGTTTCGACGCAGCTCGAAGTTCCCTCGAGATAGGGAACGTCTCAGGTTACGTATGTAACCATGGTTCCCTGAGAGGGAACAAGATGCTGCGTCGCTATGCCATACTCCCGGCATGCCTGTGATCGACTTGTTCGGCTTTTTCCAGAAGCTAGTGACTGTTTGGTCCAGGTGTGCTTTTTAGCTTCCTGGTCGATGACGTCACCCGCCCGTGACGTATCGTCCCGCTATTGGACTGATTACACAAGTGCTTCATGACATGGTACGCAGAGGCGTCCCCTAGCGTTTCGACGCAGCGTCTCGTTCCCTCTCAGGGAACCATGGTTACATACGTAACCAGAGACGATTTGCACAGTATATCATCTACACTGTAAAAAAAAAAAATTCAGGTCTCCAATTGAACATTTTCTAGTGACTGATCGCTTCTAAATATTTCAGTTGGCCAAATTTAATTTCTGTGATTTGATGCAATTTAATCACAGAAATTCAATTTGGCCAACTAAAAAATGTAGATGTGATCAGTCACTAGAAAATGTTCCATTGGAGACCTGAATTTTGTTTACTGTGTAGTTTACGTAATATTTAAACTATCAACTTCTAGTCTTTTGTTTTTGAAAGATTTGAAAGACTGCTGCAAGTTACACACACACACACACACACACACACACACACACACACACACACACACACACACACACACACACACACACACACACACACACACAGCACTTAAGAGGAAGTGTAGTTCATCAAGTAGTTCATCAATGGCTGTTGATGGCACATAAACATGTTTTCCAACTCCAGTAAAACTACAGCTATTGTTTTTTTCTACTTTTGGAAGGTCTTCTGAAGTATCTATATCAATATCTATAACAATATCTGTGACAGCAGAAGATGAGGGGACATCATCTACAGGACTGTCAGATTCATCTGACCGAGCGAGAAGGTCCTCACTGCAGAATACAAGATCCAGATCCAACCAGAAGAATCCAGAAGTTGATTTGACTTCTTCACCAGGTAAAGAGGTTGCCCTGGTTCAGCTTGAGGAACTGACAGACTGCTGTCCTCTTGTGGCCTATACAGTTTTTTCCAAACGTATGGTAACCCTGAAGAGACACATCGTCATCAGACTTTATATGCTGTGCTTCTTCGTCAGGTGAACCAGCATGTTTGTGGAGTTGGTCGATGGTTGACGGTTGACCGTGGTATGTAGGACGAGGAAGAAGGGGGGAACTTTTTTTAATTATTAGTGAAGATGTCCACCCAGACTTCTGCAGCGAGGTTCTGCCAAATCTGTGCTGACCTTATTTGAGTGTTGTGTGCATGATGTAATGCCCTGGTAGATCTGAAAGTGTGAAAGGATGAATGAGTGATTTATCGGTGTTGTGTTTTTTTCTTCTTATGTTCCGTGTTAAGTTTCCCTACTGTATTCAGTGTCTGTTTTACCTTGTGTGTTAATAAAGTTAGCTTCAAGATATAGAGAACGCGGCAATGACTATTGGCGTCGAAGACTTGCATCTCACGCTCCACCCTGCCGCGCGGGCGTAAAGTGGAGGCGATCGCAACACACTATTGCCATTCACTTCGGAGAGAGAGAACGAGAGAAGAGGCTTCTTTGAGTGCTGGTGGGATGGCACGATCAGCGGTGGCCGTGAGTTTTCACAGCACTGTTTGGTCTGTTGGTTCGGTGAGGGCGTCCCAATGGTGAGAGCACACACAGGCCTGCACATCTCTCCTGTGTTTTCCCGCAGTCGTTCCTGTGTGCTTCAGCACATTTAAGGGTTGAGTCCCTTCGCTTAAATCCTGATCTAGTTTCTTTTCTGGTGCTCTGGAAAAGGGCTACTTCGGCTGATGAGTCTGGGTGATCTGAGGATTACAGTGGGGCCACCCTGCCGAGTCAATCTCCGTGGGCCCCCACTCCTCTAGCGCATCGCAGCATGCTGAGACTGTGTTCGTGGGTGGTTCATGTTCTCTCAGAGACTGACCCCGTCGGCGTGTTGTTCACTTGCCTTTTTCATAAGTGTTTGAGTGTTCAGCGCGCCGTTTGCCGTCTCATGGCCACACTTACTATCTCTTATGCTTGCTGGTAGCTTACAGACGGGATTGCCGGACCTTTAAAAAAAAAAGGGGACCTAGCGTTTCATTTGGGGCTCTGGGAGAGGACAGATGTCAACCGCTGCATCAGAGAGAGGGTGCCCAGAGAGGATGTGTGCTCATGCTGAATCAGATTCATACTTGACAGCCATACTTTCCCGGCTGGTGGAGGCGTGGTGCGACGCGTAAATTGTCTTGCCTTTTTCCCCTTATGTTTATTCCAGGATTTGCATTGGGAAGGCTTTGGCAGTGTGGAGCACCATTGGGGCCATAATCTGTGTACAGTTTTTCCTCTCTCTCACTGCCCTCATCGGTGGTTATTTTATTTATTTTACATTACAAAAAAATAAAGCAATGTTAAATCTGTTCGCAATTTTTTTTTTTTTTTTCATTATCAACTCAAAGTACCGATAAGAATACTGTTAAAACCTTAACTATACCCATCCCTCCTCAGGAGTCACAATACAAATAAAACTACTGAACTAACTCAAATAACATTAGTCAGAATGGAAATGATCATTGTGTAACTCTAGTGTGTGTGAGTGTGTTCTGAGCACAAGCTGTTGTAAATCCTGCCCACTTCTTTGCATTGTCAGCACATGCTTCAGTCTGAGAGTGTTTATAGTGCTGTGAGTTTAACACTTCATGACTGAGAGCAGAACAGAACACAATCTTCATCATCACACAAGACACAAGAACAACAATGAACACCATCATCATCTTCATCTGGACTCTCACTCTGTTCGCTCAAGGTTTGTGCTACAATATTCAAAAGGATTAATCATTTCTTTAACACGTAAAATATATAATTTTCATTTCTGTTTTCTTTCAGAGTGTATAGGACAGATCACAGTAACTCAGAGTCCATCAATAACAGCTCAACCAGGACAAGAAGTCAGAATAAACTGTAAAACCAGCAGTAGTGTGCATGGTGGTAGCTACTTACACTGGTACTCACAGAAACCTGGAGAAGCTCCTAAACTCCTCATATATCACGCAACAAACCGTTATACTGGAACTCCATCTAGATTCAGTGGCAGTGGATCTGGCAGTGATTTCACTCTGACCATCAGTGGAGTCCAGACTGAAGATACAGGAGATTATTACTGTCAGAGTCAACACTTGATCAACAGTCAGTGGGTGTTCACACAGTGATAAAGAGTCGTACAAAAACCTGTGTCAGTCAGACGTCACAGTGACTGCACTGATACAGCTGAGAGATACTGCAGCTGCTGATGGACCATCACACACAACACTGATCACTGATGGTAGGGGTATATCATAAAATACCACTATAGAGCTGTATTTTCTGTAAAATGAACAAACTACAAATTTTACTTATTCAATTCAATCCTGACCAATCGCCCCGTCCCCACTGAAGAGAAACACCCCCACAACATTATGTTGCCACCACCATGCTTCACAGTAGGTATGGTGTGTTTTGGGTGGTGTGCTGTGTTTGCTCTTCGCCATAGCGCTTGGAGTTCAGTCCATCAACATCAGTTTTGGTCTCATCAGATCATAGCACCTTTGGTCAGATGGCATCAGATTCTTCAAGGTGTGTTTTTGCATAGCACAAATGAGATGAGTGTGGCACTTTTTCAGGAAAGGCTTCTTTATTTCAGCGCTATGTTTGGAGAAAAGCACACAACCCGGTGAAATATGGTGGTGGCAACATGATGTTCACTTTGATGATGAAGGATATAATGTGTACATACAGACTTATTTTATTTTCCAGGGTGTAATATGACAAAAGGTGAAGATTTTCACAGTGTAAGAGCCATATATTATTTGTTTCTTATGTAGATGTGAGTTAAATAATTGTTTGCATTAAGCAATTGTTAAATAATTATGAGTAAATAATAATTAAGTGTAATTTAATATTACATATTGACAATGACGTAATTTCCGGCTAGGACCGTTAGTTTTTGTGTGATGCAATATTGGAGCGATACAGCTTTTTGACCGTGTAACATTTTTTCCAGTTGATTTTGTTAATAAACATTCATTGAAAAGAAGTTACTGGACTAATGGATGTTATTCGCGTTCAAATCCTGCTCACTTACAAAGAAGAAATGCAACCAGATGAGAATATAGACGGATTGCATGCACATTGAAAGTCAAAAAACTCGCTCGCGGTGGATATGGAAAGTGAAAGTGGAAGTGCGCGGACGGCGCACTTTTGAATCGACGACAAGGACATCGTTGATAAAGGTTCGTCTTTAAATAAACACTGAAAGGACATCAGCAATAAGGGACCGTTGGTGAATGACCACTGAAGTGTTTCATGATCTTGGATTATGAATAGCGGACTCTATAGTGCTTTATTCTATGGTGGGGGAAAAACTGCGTCACAGAGAAGAACGTCGTCACTCATTAAAGTACCCTTCTTTGAATGAGGTAACTGACTTTAAATCAGCTATAAAGTTTACACAATGCATGTATGAAGAAGCTGAAATGCACACGTTTGATCCAGAAAGGTATTACGTATACTTTTAATCTTCTGCAAACAGTTTGTGCATTAGTGGAATTAAGATGGCTGAAGGAGGAGAGGATGACGTTACCGTTTTTGAACACAAGAGGGCGCCTAAACCCACTAAAAAAGCATTAGAGGAGCAATTACACAGACGGATTGGATAGGCTCTGTGCACAAAGCGTAGTGACGAACTTCCGCTGTCGCCAGAAGTCGGCATTTCTGTTTCCGGTTTTCTAACGCATCGGCCAGAATGTCTTGCTTTACTAGATGTCTCCAGGACCTTCCAAAAATTAGCGTCAGCGATGTTCATCGCATCGTCGATGCCTGGTCTCCTGCTCCGACAAGCAAGAGGGACAAGGGATTTAAACTTTATATATCAAGTTACCTGCACAACTACGAGGGTAAGTAGTTTAATCTAATGTGTTATGCCGGCAGATAGCGGCTAAGCTAGTTACCCAGCAAACACAAAACGTTTTTACAACTTTCCACAACGTTGTATTCTGGTTGCAATTAGGTAATGTTGTAGTACAACGTTTTAAAGACGTTTTAAAAACGTTTTTTAAAATAGAAAAATAATGTAACCAAAATAAAACGTTTTAAAAACGTTGTGAAAATACCAACCTGGGACGTTTTCTTTAAGTAGTCAAAAAAACGTAAATATCACGTTTGTCTACTACGAAAACTAAACTAGACGAAACTACAACCTTTGGTAGACGTTTTATTCAGGTTTTAAAATAACGTGATCTGAACCTTTTAATAAAACGTTTTAAAAACGTCATGGTAGTACCAAAATACAACCATATGCCAAACCTCCAACGGTAGGCTACGTTCTGTTTGTGAAAAATATACACAGAATATAAACAGAACGTGACAGTAACATTTTAACATCAACGATTCAGTGACTGATCGAGTAACAGATGAGGCTGATGCAGAGCTGAGCATTCGATATCAATGTTGTGAATATACTTTAAGGTGCTCATTTAACTGATAGAATAGCTATATTAGAGTATTATATTATATTATATTATAGTATATTATATTATACAAGCTTTCATTCTCATTCCATTTAAAGTTTTACGTAGGCATAGGCTGCAGTTTCCACTTAAACGGTGGCCTACTTAACTATCGGGACATTATACTTCAGTATAAAAATATGTATTCATGTAAACGCAACACTGCACAAATTACGCATGACATTTAATGTGCGTGCGTGTTGAACATTCGAGTCGCTTTTAAACAAACTGGAGCGGATGGAATTACCATGGAAACGGGGCAGCTCGTCTGACAACAAGCAGCAAAGCTCCGTCTGTCACTGTTGTTTTCACTAATTTCAGGTAAGTTTAGTCCCTAATATTACACATATAATACATACAACTGTTCTTGACACTTTCTAACACGCTTCTGTTGAATATTTACTGTAAATAAATGGTTTAGTGTCTTCGGAAAAAGTCCGTTAGCGTCTTAACCGTTAGGCTAATTGAGAGGTAACGTTAGGCTAACTATAGCCCTGAGCTCTTATTTATGAAAGTTTGGGCTTTTAATCACATATTATGTGTAGATAAGAGGTTTTGTTAATGTTGTGCTGGCCATTTGTCAATGGTTGAATGAAAGGAACGTTAATTTAAGTCTTTAACCAAACAGTTTGCACTTTACGTGACTCGGTGACGTCACTCACATGCGCTATTTCAAACATGTTTGAGCTTTCATAGTAAACAAGTATTGACCACGTATATAACCATGCATCTGTAAAACCTAAACGTAAATTCTGGTATCTTACGATATTATATATTGTATATATCCTGTATATTAATCTTTTTTTTTTTTTTTTGCTGCATTTTCACTAGTTTATTTATTTCTAATAAACCTACCTGAGTGACATTGTATAGTTTACCACTTATTGTTGGCTCTGTGACAAATTGTTTATGTTCCTAGATTGTGATGGCTGTTCAGCACTATGAACCATCTGACTTGTAAGTAAAACATACATACATACATACAACCATACAAACATTCCTGTGTGTATATGTTGATCATTCTAGCAAATTAAATGGTTAAATGTTCATTAATTAACTCTGAGATCAACTTTGCAGATGCAGTTCATGTGTGCGTATAGGGAGACAGTAGATACTGAAATCATCACGAGTGTCTGACGTGCTTCGGTTTAAGTAGTAGTAGTTATTTAAATACTATAGACATGGCAGAACAAAGACTTCAGATTTCAGTTCCAGTCTTTTTGAGCTTTAATATTCAGACACTAGTCTGTATCAATATCTGATTCATTGTGGAGCCCTTATTTTGATTTATACATAAAGAATATTTCCAAATTCTGTAACGTTCTGCTTAATAGAGTAAGCTCCATTTGTGACTGGATTCTGTGATTTCATCCATGTTTGGCTCTACGTGGTATTTGCAGTATTAAAGAGAGGTAGTTTTGAGAGTGAATTATTGTTGTGTTATAAATTTGTTACCATTAGTATAAGAAGGGTAAGACTAAAAGACTAAATTTCAGTCCGGCAGAATTTTCTGCACACTTCACCACCAAGGCCAGATGAGCATTGTGAATGTACGAACCTCACATTATATTTATAACAATCCTTGTTGATGTTTGAATTGTATTTCAGGGCAGTTTGTGAAGACGGATAAACAAGAGATGTTGTGAAAACCAGGACAGAAGTCGGTTCCAGATCCACCTTCCAGACCAGACTTCTGTCTCATATGGATTGCTGTCTAATGGTGTATTATATGTTCTCTGCAGAATTAGGTGCATGCAGATATTACTCAGGAACACGACTAAACTTTATTTGCTATAATACATCTATTTAGTGTACCAATGTGAAACAGACTAAAACACTTGACTGTTTCTCAAAATCAGGTATGCCAATATTATAAAATATTATTTATTGAACAATAATAGAGACAGAGTGTATTTAGGCCACGCCCACACCGGGGAGGAAACATTCCAACGCTCTCCATTGATTTTGTGTTGCGTGAAGCGGTCACCTCGTCTTTTTTTACTTATAACAAAAACGGCAATGTCTAAAAGCTCATATGTGACAAGGTGTGCAGCACACAAGGTAAAAAACACATAACTAACTTTTTATAAGCTGTCGACCCCAAAAAACAAACGTTTAAGGACAAAAGTGGATACAGGCAATAAGACGTGAAGCTTCAGCAAGAAGAATGGTTCAATTTTGGGATCCTGACACTCCATTCTCTCAGTGTAATATAGCATGACGCGCTCTGTCTCAAGTGCCTGTATCCACTTTAGTCTTTAAACACTCGTTGTTTTTTTGGGGTCAACAGCTTATAAAAACTTCTGGGTTTTGTTCCTGGGGTTTTTAGCTTGTTTTCTGTACACCTTGTCACATATCAGCTTTTAGACATTTTTTGTTTTTTGTAATAGGTCTGAAATGACAAGGAGGTCGCTTCCCGCAATAGAAAGTCAATGGATACGGTTGGTCCCCCCCCCCCCCCCCCCCCGGTGGGCGTGGCTTTCATATTATGACGTATGTCGCTCTGTCTCTATAGCTAATATAAATTTTACATAATAATAATATATATTAATAAGTTGTAAATTGTATTTTGGATGCCTTATCTGTAATTTGTGTTGAAAAAAAATCCTTAAAATATAAGTATTGGTTTTAGATTAGATTAGATTTAGATTAGAAAAAAAATAGATTGCAGTAAAATAACATATGCAATAACATAATCTGTAATTAGTTAAAATGAGAATTTACATTTTATAGATTAATCTCTTTTGTTATAACATCTGTGCACTGAATTTTTATGGATTTTTCTCTACATTTTTTTGTTCATGTTTTTATTTAAATTCCCAGTCATTGCATGATTTGCATGTGCTGTACTTTATTTGTACCATTTTTGTTTTATTGGCATACCGGTATTTTTATTTATCTGTTTAGAATTTTTTTCTTATTATTAATGAGAGCTTTAATTGTAGTCTTCTAGAATTATCTCAAGGGTTTCAATTTACATTATCTCTACTAAAAATGAAAAAGCTGTTATCATGTAACTTTTCTGTTGTTGTTCCAAACTTGTATGACTTTGTTAGACATTCGAGTTAATGTTTCTTATTCACCATTCACTTTCTTTTGTTCAAAAAAGTGAGTAGTGTATAAGGAACATTATGCTTAATATCTCCTGACTTAAGGTTAACATTAACACCTCCCTTTGTGTTTAACAAAGGAAAGTCAGACAGATTTAGATTGGAATAATGCAAGGGTGAGTAAATGACAGATTTTTCTTTTTTTGTGAACTTACCTCTATCATATTGCTTTTTATATTGTGTGAATAAATACAATGACTGACAAATGTTGTGTGTAGTATAAATTATTAGTACTACATATGTTTATGTAGTTTAATAAAATGGGAAACAAACAGAGGTAAGGCCTACAGGTAAGGTGAAATGTAAAAAGCGTTATTAATAAGCTGAATATAAAGATTGACAGAATTATTATAACGTGTGATTAGCCTTGACAAATTATACAGAGATCTAAAAAGACCACAATATATTTTTCTTACTGTAGTTATAATATTGTTTTTATATTAAAGATAACAGTAAAAACAAAAAAACATTTTGATTACAGCATGTGTGAAGTGAAGAACCAGTTTGAATGTGGTGCGTTTCTACAACATTGGAAGGAGATGGACGTGGTAGGTGACAAAAACGTTATAAACACATTTTTGCCATGTTGGAAGGAGAGGATATGGTAAGGTGATAAAAAACGTTATAAATATGTTTCTGCAACGTTGTAAGTAGACGCGGTAACGTGATAAAGACGTTTCTGCAACGTTACAAGGAGACGTGGCAACGTGATAAAGACGTTATAAGAACGTTTCTGCAACGTTGTGAAAAAACGTATTTTTAACGTGAAAAAAAACCCGACATCTGTCGTATTAAATACGTCGGATAAAAACGTTATCGCGACCTTTTCACAACATGAAAAAAAACGTTTTTACAACGTTGCTGTGTTTGCTGGGCAGGTGGAAGAAATCAAACACTAATCAAATAACAAGAGGGAGGAATCAGACAGAGACACGAGCACATGGCCCAAAAGAACAAAACACCACATGTGCTACACGAGACAGGACAGGATGTGGCGCTCACTCCAGATTCTGCTTTATTAACTCTTAAAAAGACTATTTTGAAACACCTCTTCCTAATATATGGGGGATTCTTAGACTATGGGCACTCTCATGTTCTTTGGTCATATATTTTTTTTAATACTATTTTGGACAGAATTTTTCATTCCTTGTCAAGCTAACAATAAAACCACCTTAAAAAAAATCACTTCCTCTTTATTATGATTTTTATACTGAAAGTAAAATCTATGTCGAGAGTGTGTGAGTGTGTTCTGAGCACAAGCTGTTGTAAATCCTGCCCACTTCTTTGCATTGTCAGCACATGCTTCAGTCTGAGAGTGTTTATAGTGCTGTGAGTTTAACACTTCATGACTGAGAGCAGAACAGAACACAATCTTCATCATCACACAAGACACAAGAACAACAATGAACACCATCATCATCTTCATCTGGACGCTCACTCTGTTCGCTCAAGGTTTGGATTAATTTTTTTTTTAACAATTATTAATTCTTTAAAAATGTCAAATACTTATCATTTGTTTTCTTTCAGAGTGTAGAGGACAGATCACAGTAACTCAGAGTCCATCAATAACAGCTCAACCAGGACAAGACGTCAGAATAAACTGTAAAATTAGTAGCAGTGTTGGCTGCTGTTGTGGAGGAACTGCATGTCTCAGCTGGTATCTACAAAAATCCGGAGAAGCTCCTAAACTCCTTATTTATGGAGCAAATGAACGGCAGTCAGGAACTCCATCTAGATTCAGTGGCAGTGGATCTGGCAGTGATTTCACTTTGACCATCAGTGGAGTCCAGACTGAAGATACAGGAGATTATTACTGTCAGAGTTATCACAGTGGTCCAGTGTTCACACAGTGATAAAGAGTCGTACAAAAACCTGTGTCAGTCAGACGTCACAGTGACTGCACTGATACAGCTGAGAGATACTGCAGCTGCTGATGGACCATCACACACAACACAATACAAAAATAAAAATATAACACAATAATAATATTATAAGAAAACGAACAATAGAAAGAAAATATTGAGCTAGTTCTGTCATGAACCTCTAGATGGCGCCGGTCTTTGACTCGTTTAGAAGCGATCGCATCATCATCTACAGAGCAGCTGATTGGTTAACTGCGTCGGGCTGAAACTAGAAAAACACACTTGTGTCGGGTGTGTGATGAGGTCCAAACAGTATATTGTATAAAAAATACATATAAGTGTACTTAATAGACAATATTAAATGAAATACTTAAATGATGACATAAAATGAACAGATTAGATGGACCTGTAAGAAGATAATAATAAATGTATTAACATTAACCCCTAGAGGTCGTCCTACTTTTGAGAAAGTTCTGCAGCGCCACCTGGTGTTACAGCGAGTCCATCTCCAGAGCACTGATCACACACACCTTCAGCTCATCATCACCGCAATCACTGCCAGCACTGAAGCTCACACTCACTCTCAGTCACTGTCCGGTCTCGTTCACACCTCAAGCTTATGCTAACCTCAAGGACTCTTCCACGATACTCCAACTCTCCAGTGTGTCTCCTTGTTCTGTCTCCAGTGTGTCTCCTCGTTCTGTCTCCGGTGTGTCTCCTCATTCTGTCTCCGGTGTGTCTCCTCATTCTGTCTCCAGTGTGTCTCCTCATTCTGTCTCCAGTGTGTCTCCTTGTTCTGTCTCCAGTGTGTCTCCTCGTTCTGTCTCCAGTGTGTCTCCTCGTTCTGTCTCCAGTGTGTCTCCTTGTTCTGTCTCCAGTGTGTCTCCTCGTTCTGTCTCCAGTGTGTCTCCTCGTTCTGTCTCCAGTGTGTCTCCTCGTTCTGTCTCCAGTGTGTCTCCTCGTTCTGTCTCCAGTGTGTCTCCTCGTTCTGTCTCCGGTGTGTCTCGTTCTGTCTCCAGTGTGTCTCCTCGTTCTGTCTCCAGTGTGTCTCCTCGTTCTGTCTCCAGTGTGTCTCCTCGTTCTGTCTCCAGTGTGTCTCCTCGTTCTGTCTCCAGTGTGTCTCCTTGTTCTGTCTCCAGTGTGTCTCCTCGTTCTGTCTCCAGTGTGTCTCCTCATTCTGTCTCCAGTGTGTCTCCTCGTTCTGTCTCCAGTGTGTCTCCTCATTCTGTCTCCAGTGTGTCTCCTCGTTCTGTCTCCAGTGTGTCTCCACGTTCTGTCTCCAGTGTGTCTCCTCGTTCTGTCTCCAGTGTGTCTCCTTGTTCTGTCTCCAGTGTGTCTCCTCGTTCTGTCTCCAGTGTGTCTCCTCGTTCTGTCTCCAGTGTGTCTCCTCATTCTGTCTCCAGTGTGTCTCCTTGTTCTGTCTCCAGTGTGTCTCCTCGTTCTGTCTCCAGTGTGTCTCCTTGTTCTGTCTCCAGTGTGTCTCCTCGTTCTGTCTCCAGTGTGTCTCCTCATTCTGTCTCCAGTGTGTCTCCTCGTTCTGTCTCCGGTGTGTCTCCTCGTTCTGTCTCCAGTGTGTCTCCTCGTTCTGTCTCCAGTGTGTCTCCTCGTTCTGTCTCCAGTGTGTCTCCTCATTCTGTCTCCAGTGTGTCTCCTCGTTCTGTCTCCAGTGTGTCTCCTCATTCTGTCTCCAGTGTGTCTCCTCGTTCTGTCTCCGGTGTGTCTCCTCGTTCTGTCTCCGGTGTGTCTCCTCGTTCTGTCTCCAGTGTGTCTCCTCGTTCTGTCTCCAGTGTGTCTCCTCATTCTGTCTCCAGTGTGTCTCCTCGTTCTGTCTCCGGTGTGTCTCCTCGTTCTGTCTCCAGTGTGTCTCCTCGTTCTGTCTCCAGTGTGTCTCCTCGTTCTGTCTCCGGTGTGTCTCCTCGTTCTGTCTCCAGTGTGTCTCCTCATTCTGTCTCCAGTGTGTCTCCTTGTTCTGTCTCCAGTGTGTCTCCTCGTTCTGTCTCCAGTGTGTCTCCTCGTTCTGTCTCCAGTGTGTCTCCTCATTCTGTCTCCAGTGTGTCTCCTTGTTCTGTCTCCAGTGTGTCTCCTCGTTCTGTCTCCAGTGTGTCTCCTCGTTCTGTCTCCAGTGTGTCTCCTCATTCTGTCTCCAGTGTGTCTCCTCGTTCTGTCTCCAGTGTGTCTCCTCGTTCTGTCTCCAGTGTGTCTCCTCGTTCTGTCTCCAGTGTGTCTCCTCATTCTGTCTCCAGTGTGTCTCCTTGTTCTGTCTCCAGTGTGTCTCCTCGTTCTGTCTCCGGTGTGTCTCCTCGTTCTGTCTCCGGTGTGTCTCCTCGTTCTGTCTCCAGTGTGTCTCCTCGTTCTGTCTCCAGTGTGTCTCCTCGTTCTGTGTCCAGTGTGTCTCCTCGTTCTGTCTCCAGTGTGTCTCCTCGTTCTGTCTCCAGTGTGTCTCCTCGTTCTGTCTCCGGTGTGTCTCCTCGTTCTGTCTCCGGTGTGTGTCCTCGTTCTGTCTCCGGTGTGTGTCCTCGTTCTGTCTCCAGTGTGTCTCCTCGTTCTGTCTCCAGTGTGTCTCCTCGTTCTGTCTCCAGTGTGTCTCCTCGTTCTGTCTCCGGTGTGTCTCCTCGTTCTGTCTCCGGTGTGTCTCCTCGTTCTGTCTCCGGTGTGTCTCCTCGTTCTGTCTCCAGTGTGTCTCCTCGTTCTGTCTCCGGTGTGTCTCCTCGTTCTGTCTCCGGTGTGTCTCCTCGTTCTGTCTCCAGTGTGTCTCCTCGTTCTGTCTCCAGTGTGTCTCCTCGTTCTGTCTCCAGTGTGTCTCCTCGTTCTGTCTCCAGTGTGTCTCCTCGTTTTGTCTCCAGTGTGTCTCCTCGTTCTGTCTCCAGTGTGTCTCCTCGTTCTGTCTCCAGTGTGTGTCCTCGTTCTGTCTCCGGTGTGTCTCCTCGTTCTGTCTCCAGTGTGTCTCCTCGTTCTGTCTCCAGTGTGTGTCCTCGTTCTGTCTCCGGTGTGTCTCCTCGTTCTGTCTCTAGTGTGTCTCCACGTTCTGTCTCCAGTGTGTCTCCTCGTTCTGTCTCCAGTGTGTCTCCTCGTTTTGTCTCCAGTGTGTCTCCTCGTTCTGTCTCCAGTGTGTCTCCTCGTTCTGTCTCCGGTGTGTCTCCTCGTTCTGTCTCCAGTGTGTCTCCTCGTTCTGTCTCCGGTGTCTCCTCGTTCTGTCTCCGGTGTCTCCTCGTTCTGTCTCCAGTGTGTCTCCTCGTTCTGTCTCCGGTGTGTCTCCTCGTTCTGCCTCCGCTGTGTCTCCTCGTTCTGCCTCCAGTGTGTCTCCTCGTTCTGTCTCCAGTGTGTCTCCTCGTTCTGCCTCCGCTGTGTCTCCTCGTTCTGTCTCCGGTGTGTCTCCTCGTTCTGTCTCCAGTGTGTCTCCTCGTTCTGTCTCCAGTGTGTCTCCTCGTTCTGTCTCCGGTGTGTCTCCTCGTTCTGTCTCCGGTGTGTCTCCTCGTTCTGTCTCCAGTGTGTCTCCTCGTTTTGTCTCCAGTGTGTCTCCTCATTCTGTCTCTAACGTCTCCTACGCTCCAATCCTCTGATCTCCATCACCATCTGCAAGCAAGTCTAGTATTACCCATGATCCTCTGCATTAATCTGAACTCACCTGAACCGCTCACTACTTGGGGTCCGTTCTTCATACCTCGCTTAATACATCTGAGATGATTTGACAGATCCCAGATCTAATCGTGATAACTGATCTCTGGCTAATATGGTTCTTTGAACGATTTTGCAGATTGGATTAAAATATCTAGATTAAGTTATCTGAGATAACTGCTCGTGCCTGTGTTCCCTGAAGAGGGCAGTGTCGTGGCAGATTCTAAGTTCTTGAGTGCCTTCAATTCTTTAAAGAAATTCTCTCAGAGTCGAAGTTCCAGGTCTCAGAAGAAATTAACTTTATTGTTGGGACAACAAAGTGAGATGCAGCTGTTCATCTGACTCTTTCATGGTAAAGCTTAATTTCTTATATTCTTTTCTTATCACCTTTTATCCAATTAGCGCCCTTTTCTTTTTGGCTCCACCTTTCAGTTTCGCCACAATTATACGCAAACTTTGTCACGTACCATATTTATTTGTGGAAAATCCCCAGCTTTCTTATTTTTTAAAAAAACACTTATATAACCGTTTCCCAGCAATATATACCAGTAATATGACAGTTTCCCAGCGCTTCCCGCCAGTTTTTCCCATACAACCAATTTAATATCTCTTGTTTCTCACGCCTTGATGTTTTTGACGAGCGACAGACCTTGAAATTTGGTACACAGCCGAGGCCCGCTTATACTGCAGCTAAGGCCTAGTGAGGCCTACTAAGGCCTAGTGAAAATGAATTTCTTCTACACATCCCCCCTTTGGGACTTAGTCTGAGTCCCACACCTATTCCCTCATACCTGGAGTATGTCCCCATAAATTCAGCCTTCTTTCAGTTAGTCTGTCTATGGCTAATGATCAGCCATTCCTGCCTTTATTCCAACAGACCTCCTTTATGTGAACATACTCCAGCTGGACAATGAGACCAAACATCTCCCCTCTGTTTTAGCTAGAAGGGAGTAAAAGATCCCATTTCCCTAACTAATACAGTCATGGGGAGCTTGATTGTGACGAATCATTCGATAAATCAGTGCACTATATTCATTTCAGTGATATACAATTTCACAGCTTCATTAATTCAGTGGATTAACATTTTCAGTGATTATATCATAAATGTATTAGCTACATATATCCCTCGATGCCAGAGGAACTCTCAGACGCTTCCGGTGGTCTGGAGCGCTATCTGGGTTGCTCCACCGTTGCCAGGTGTACTCCGGCCCAGCCTAAAGTGCTACCTGGTGTTGGGGCTGACAGCGGGTTTTTAAACCTCCAGTAGAGTCTAGCCCAGTTGCTAAGCACTGAGGTGCTCGTCGATCCCTCCTTCTTTGTTCTCATGGGATTTCACAACACACTTTAAACTGCAGTAAATGTAAAAAGTCTCCCCTTTTCTATGCATATATGTGTATATGTATATATAGTGATTATAAAACCTTTCTAAACATTCCCTTTTATTCTGGTTGCATCATCTCGTACCACGGATAATGACCTGCTTCAGACCCTTAGTCGTCCCCTCTCTAACACAATTTTAAGAATAAATGCGTATATGAATAACAGATAAAAGTAATAAATGATAATAAGTATATAATATGGGAAGGAGGAATTTTCTCAAAAATAACAAACAGAACCCCTCCTATCTTTTCTTCCTATTCTACCCTCTTTAGTAAAAATGTTCTGCTTCACCCAAATTAAAGTACAGAGTGGGATTAACTCCCTGATTCTTGAAGAACACAGTTTCAAAGAAAATAAAATGAACATAACACTCTCCTCCCCTTACATCACCTCTGGTCTTTACAGAAACTCATCCAGCTCATCTAATCCCGGGCCTATCGGATAGATTCCAGAGCTAGTGCCAATGTCCACTCCTGATCTTTTTACTGATATGTTGACCATCTGCTTGGCAGCGGCATTGGCCATCATTGATCTGAGAAAGGGCATAACACAACAAAACACCAAAACAAAAGCACCAAATCCTATTGCTAATATTACTCCCACCTGTATTAACCAGTCCTTCCAAGAACCAAGTAATGAGTCAAACCACTCTCCAACTTTTCGCTGGCTGCCTGCATTTTCTGCAACCTCTTGTCTGAGTTCCTTCAATTTCTTCATGGCTCTAGTAAATGATCCGTCTGGGGCTGTATTATTCGGAATAAAAGTGCAGCAATCAGCTCCAAACATTACGCACACTCCTCCTTTTTCGGCCAATAACCAATTCAACGCCTGTCTATTCTGCCAGGTCATTTTGCTCGTATACTTTAGCTGATGTCCCAATGCGTCTAGGGCCTGATCCGTATGATTAATAAACCTCTGTTGATTATAGTAAATGTAATTTATCCACTCAACGTTTTTATTCGGGGTTATCCATACGAGTATAGATTCAAATCCTGAGGCTACTTCACTTCTCGCTTTGTACTTATGAGGTATTCCTCTTGGCTGTCCTACAGCGTCTATTTTTACATTGGGATCTGGTTCATATGCTCTTTTTGCTCTGTGGCCTTCAACAGGAGGCTTACTAGGTTGTTCTAGCGTTATTTCCTTGTCTGTGTCCCACTCTACAATCCCCACTTCTTGGGCCAATCTTACTCTTATGCATAACCCCCTCCACCCTATAGGTAAGGTTGGTCTTAGTTTCCTTCCTCCACATATCCAAAAATAATCCGCTACTGCCTCACTCTGATCTTCCAATGGTTCAATTAGTGGAAAATGTAAAGTTGCATTGTCACAGTCTTCATGATTTTGGATCACTTCCATCTTTTTGTTTATGGTTGCAGTTGCATATATTATGCTGGTGGACTTATACACGTATGGATCCCCATACATATCTTGATCCAGATGCCAGATTATTGTGCATTTGCCTCTAAACCTTCCTACATTTATATGCCCTTCAGTTCTATTGTAGCACTCATATTCCAACGATGGATCCATTATGTAATTCTGTGGTGTCTCCCTTTTTCGCGGGTCTATTCTAACATCTAGCTTTTGACACTCATCTCCCCATCCTGCCTGGTAATAAAATTTCTGGTAGTTTGAATTCCCCAGCATAGTCAGACATTCCGCTGGGCAGTATGGGACATTCTTTCTAGCTTTTTTGCAGTACCTTGAGTAAAATTTGGCACAATGCTTACTATCATATTGATTTGGTAGTACTGTTAACTTTTGCAATGGTGATGGCGCACAAAGCATACAACTTTCTTGGTTCACCTGTTTGGTAGTGTACTCCGCCCACTTGTACCAGTCGTTATGATGCGCAATGTCCAACAGTTTTTCTTGTTTTAAGTCTATGTCCTCTTCATATCCTATCTCAGTGTAATTATCTTCCGCATCTCTACCCCATCCCCAAGATCTCTTCTTAATGTGTTTGGGTGCAACATTACCTTGTTCTTGCTCAGTCACACTAGGATGAATCACTCCAGTTAAGGTCAGGTATGTCAATGTCTCTGAAGTCGGTCTCTGGGAGGTCAATGTCTGGGAACTCAATGTCCTGTAAGTCGAGCGTGGAGAATTCTTCATGTTGTGGTGACCTGCTTGTTGAAGGTCTCGGCTCTGGGGAATGATCTCTTGGGAGCCCTGGGTCTGAGGAAGGCACTGTAGCAAATGTATCAACAGCATGAACAGTGCTAGTGTCTCTCTCACCTTCCTGTTCCGTGTCCACTGGGAGGGGTGTCCCATCCTGTGTCTGCACTTCATCTCTTGCTTCAGTTCTTTCAGCAACCCTAGAATGAGGTTCATCAGCATCATTATTTTCTCCTGCAGACACTGTATCCACTCCATGTTCTTCCTGGACATCTTGTTCTATCTCTTCCCCGTCCCCCTCTGCACCATCCACCTGTTCTTCCCTTCTTCTTTGTCTTAGTCTCGGTACTCTGGTGCAGTGATTCAGATGGTACCATGTGGTGCTACCTTCTACCTGTACTGCTGTTGGGGTCGCTCTTACTACAGTGTATGGTCCTTCCCGTCTTGGCTCATTCCACCTTCTTCTAAAGACTCTCAAGTACACCTGATCTCCTGGAGTTACAGGGCAAGGTGCCTCTTCTTCTTCCCTAGTTCCCCTGCTCTGCTCCTGTGTGTAAATGGCCTCATGTATGTTAGTTAGCTGTCTTATGTATGTTCTTAGCTCATTTTGGAGCTGTTCCAGGGGCGGTCCTTCGTATGGTCCTCTTAAATGAGGAGCTGGCATGGGTCTACCTGTTAGCATCTCATGTGGGGTTAGATTAGTTATTCTACTTGTTTGCATACGGTAACTCATTAGAGCAAGGGGTAGAGCCTCGACCCAATTCAGCTTGGTGTCGGCGCAAATTTTGTTAATTTTGGCCTTCAGAGTTCCGTTAACCCTTTCAACGATACCCTGACTCGTTGGCCTATAAACGCAGCCTAGCCTTTGTTTTATTCTTAATTGTTGTAAAACTGTCTTGACTGCCCTTTGGATGAATGCTGAGCCATTGTCTGAACTGATTTGGGATGGTATGCCAAATCTCGGGATCACTTCTCTGGTCAGAAACTTGATGACTGTTTGAGCTCCCTGATCGGCTGAGGGCTCCGCCTCTACCCATCTACTAAATCGATCAATAATCACCAGCATATATCGTTTTCCTCTTACTGACTTTATCATGTCAACATAATCTAGTACCAAGTGTTTAAATGGTCCTTCTGGAACAGGAATTGAGCCAATTGGTGTTGTGGTGCCTTTTCTTACATTGTTTTGGGCACAAATTTCGCATTCACTTAAAAATTCATCAATTCGTTGTTGTAGGTATGGTGACCAAAATCCTTGTCGTTTAATTTTTCTGATAATCTCCCCCCTTGCGCAATGGTCAAATCCATGCGCATCTGTTATTAGGATTGTCAATAATTGATTTGGGGCTATCATATATCCCTCATGGGAGCGATAAATCCCATTGACATCTCTTGTTGCCCCCCTTTGCTGCCATAAAGCTATTTCATATGGTGTTGCTCTATTCTGCATGTCTTTTATACTGTCCATAGTAGGAATAGGTTGAATCAAAACTGAGGGTGCCATTACAGCAAGTTGGCATCCTGAAGCCTGCTTAGCATGCAGATCAGCAGCATTATTTCCTTTGATGACAAAATCATTGCCTTTCTTGTGGGCTTGGCATTTAACTATAGCCAATTTTGTTGGGTACATCATTGCTGAAATCAATTTAATAATCTGGTCTCCATGTTGAATTGGAGTTCCATCACTCTTTTTAAATCCTCTCTGTTTCCATACTGCTCCAAATAAATGGCATACTCCATGTGCGTATGCAGAGTCAGTGTAAATGTTAGCTGTCTGATTTTTTGCTAGTAAGCATGCTTCAGTTAGGGCTCTCAGTTCTGCCAATTGTGCCGAGCACGGTTGGTCACAATGCTGCACCACAACTGGAACAAATGAGTCACCCTCCCTTTTAACTACAGCAAAACCAGCATGGTTCCCCAGATGATCTCTAAAGCATGAACCATCAACAAAATAATCTACTTCTGCATCTGTAATTGGGGTTGACTCTAAATCTGGTCTCAGGCGTGTAAATGCTAGGGAATCTGTTATACATTCATGTGGTTTTCCTTCACCTTCTAAAGGGAGGTAGTTTGCTGGGTTTACTGTTGAACATTTCTTTATGGTGACATCCGGGTACGTTAGTAAGGCAGAGTATGTTAAACTTCTTGCTTGGGTTAGTACAAACCTTCCTCTCTCCAGCAGTTCAGCTACTTTGTGATGTGTGTATATTATGACTGGATAGCCCATTGTCACAGAGGATGCCTTGTCATATCCAAAATATACGGCAGCCACTCCTTGTTGATAGCAAGGTGGATAGCCTTGAGCTACACTATCCAATTTTGTGCTATAGTAAGCGATTGGCTGCTTTTTTCTTCCACTGCATGTTTCTTGCATCAGGACAGCGGATGCAAAGCCATCTTTTCTGTTTGCTACAAATAAATGAAAAGGCTTTTCATAATTTGGGGTAGCCAGTGCAGGAGCTGTTTGCAACTCCTTTTTTAATGTTTCGAAGGCTACCAAGGCTTCGGCATCCCATGTTAACTTTTCTCTAAGATTTTGCTGGCCTGTTTGTTTCATCAAGGCCCTTAGGGGAGCTGTTTTAATGGCATAATCTTCTATCCAATCTGCACTAAATCCTGTCATTCCCAAGAATGTCATCATTTGTCCTACTGTTTGAGGTTGTGGTGCTTTACTTATACCTTCTAATTGGCTAGGAGAAATTGACTTTGTCTCATGTGCAATAATCCTTCCCAGGTATTCAACCTGTGGTAAACAATATTGTAACTTTTCTTTTGAGGCTTTATGGCCTCCTTCTGCCAATTTGGTAAGCACCTTAATGGAATCTTGATGACATTGCTCTAAAGTCGTTGAGCATATTAACAAATCATCTACATACTGTATCAGTGTGCTATCCAGCCTCAAATCTTCCAAATCCATCTTTAACACCTGGTTAAATACATGAGGGGAGTGTCTGAACCCTTGTGGGACCCGCGTGTATGTGTATTTTTTACCTTGATAGGTGAAGGAAAAAAGGTATCTGCTCTCTTCCGCCAATGGAATGCTGAAGAAAGCTGATGTGAGATCAATGACAGTAAAATAGTTAGCAGCAGGTGGAACATTTGTCAACAATGTATGAGGATTTGGAACTTCCGCTGGCCAATCCTCTACTACTTCATTAACTGCTCTTAAATCATGTACCAATCTCCACTTATCCTTATTTGCTTTTTCTACTGGCAAAATGGGAGTATTACAATAACTGTCTGTCTCAATCAACACTCCTGCTCTTATCAATCCTTCTATTGTCTTCCTAATGCCCTCTACTGCTTCTGCTTTTAATGGATATTGTTGTTTTCTGGGTAATACTGCTCCTGGCTTCGTTCTTATTGTAATTGCACTTGCAGACTTTACTAACCCTACATCTGTGTCATGCTTTGCCCATAATTTTGATGGGACTTTCTGTTCCATCTCCTGTATTAGTTCTTCAAATTTTGATTTCATAGATTTCTTTTCTGAAGTACTTTTTGCTTCTCTACTGTTCTTTTCTTCATCCATTACTACTTTCGGTGTACCTTCCATAACTGTATGGCATAAAATTTTTAAGTACGTTACATCTGGTGTTTGATGAATGTAAGGATTCTCTGTAGCCTCCCACTCCTTTTCCTTAGCTTCTTTCATCATTGGCCCTAAATCTCTAGCCTGTCCTCCTTCTTTTACGTATAGAGTGACATGTGGGGTTGATCCTCCTATTTTAAACCATTTTCTTGTGAAATCACATTCCTCTATTTGCAGTGCTGCTCCCATTGGTCCTACTACTAAATAGTGTGAAGTTAGGGATATCTGTTGCTTGTCTGTGTGTTCTAGCCAGTCTTTTTCTAATTCAGGGTTTCTTGTTGGATCATATATCATTGTGCAATGAAACTCAGTCTTTGGTTCTTCTGGGTTCCTCAGCTGTTCTTTTATATATCTCCCCCATTTACGTAATGTGTTTTCTACCCCTTCCTTTAAATCCCCTATCCAAAATATATTTGCTTGTGGTCCTATGGGGTTGTCTTCTTGTGTGACAGTCATTTGTTTTACTGCTCTATTGTCAATGTATATTCCTTCAGGGGAGCACCAAATTTGCAGATTTAACTTGCATATTGCGTCTCTTCCTAGCAGGTTGACTGGTGTCTGTTCTGATATTAGGATTGGAATTCTTACTTCAGAGTCTTTTACTTTTATGCTGACTGGAGCCGTCATTGGAACCAATTGTGTTTGTCCCGAGAATCCTACTGTCTTGACATATTTTCCAGACTTGGGGAGGTGAGAGGCGTATTCTGGGCTCAGACAACTGAAGGTGGCTCCTGTATCAAGCATCATTGGTGTTGCTTTGTCCTCTATTATCACCTGCATCATTGGTTCTTGATCAGCATTGCTAGATATTATTGGCAGCTGATTCCTCCCCGTAGGATTCTCTGGGCACCTCTAGTATCCCACCTCTGGACCACGCCATGGGTTGACTGGTCCTTGGACTTGCATTTGCTGGTTTTGTGCTTGGTTCATTAGTTGCATTTCTTGTGGCCATGGGTTAGTGGGACAGTTTTTCTTGATGTGTCCTGGTTGATTACATCCCCAGCAAAATCCTGATGGATTATTCATTCGCTGTTGATAGTTGTTGTTCTGTCTTCCTCTTCCTCTTCCTCGCTGTTGTTGCTGTTGCTGTGGGTTATATCCACTGTTTCTTTGTTCTGGCACATAAATGACAATCGGTGTATTTGGCTGTTGCACATTGCTTGATGTTGTATTCAGCTGTGTAGATGGGGGTGTCATCAGCTGGACAGGTGCCGCTGTCGGTACAGCTGCTGGTGCTGGTGTCATTGTTGTATTTTGGACTGGTGTCATAAGCTGGGGTGGTGCCACTGATGCTTGTGTGGGCACTCCTGGGGCATTTACTGCTGCCATTATTGCTGAATCATCACTGTCTCTTATTGTTGTCTGTCCTCGCTTCTTTTTTGTTGTCAGTTCTTCAAGTTGGAGTTGTGCCAGTCTCCTCTGAAGCTCTCTCTCTTGATTCTTTAACTTCTGTTCACTTTTCCTGTATTGTTCCACAGCATGAGTCACATGATCGCAGAATTCTTTCGTTGTCTTGGAGTTCAATCCCACTACATCTTCCAGCTTTCCTTTTACCATCGGTGGCATAGCTTCCACTATGGCGTTCCTGAACAGTGCAGTCATTATTGGATCTTGTTCCGGGTCTCTTTCTAAGTCTTGTTTCCATCTTCTTAATTGGCGCTGGACATAGGTAGTGGGATTTTCTGCCTCCCCCAAAGGTTCTCCTTTCAGGAGCTTGGGGTCCATTTGTGCTGGGTACATGTCTCTCAGGGTTCTCCACATCCTGGCACGGCATCTGTCCAACGGAAGGGCATCAAGCCCTGTTTGTTCAACGGCCGCACGCAGTCCCGTTTCCATAAGGATTTCATTTGTTCTGGCTCCCCCCACGCTTCTTGCCAACAGTGCCTTGATATCTCCAATGGCCAATATCTTTCCCATTGTTTCCTCTTCCACCTGCCTGATCCATCTTCCTGCTCCCTCATGTATGTCTGGCAGTCGGGCTATCAAGCCTTCAAGATCTTGTCCTGCCCATGGAATATACTCTCCTTGTCGTCCTTTAATAAGGATTGGGCACTGTACAGCTTCTTCTTCTAGGTGTTCCTCGTGAATTTCCCTTTCTTCCATCGTAGCACTTGGTGGTCTGGTTCTTAGAGTGGCATCTCCTGTTACAGCGCTTGATGGTCTGTTTCTTAGTGTAGTGCCTCTTCTCCAGCGCATCTCAGGTTCCGCATTCTCTAGCAACAGCGTTCCAGAAACTCGCTTGTATTCTCGGGAAGGGCTGCTGGAATGAGATCGTGATTTAGGTGACTTTTTCTTGCTCATTTTGTTCAGGCTCTTCCGCATTTCTTCGGTTTCTTGCAGTATTTGTTTTCTTATCTCTTCAGCTTCCTCCCTCATCAGCTCTAGTTCCTCCGCCCGTCCATCTTTGAATGCTTCTTGCACTATTTCATTCACTTCTGTTGCTGCAGTGTTTAGTGTAAGCTCTCTCAGTGCTTGGTTTGCATAACGGTATGGGTCTTCTGCTGTCCAGCTTGTGGTGCCTCCCCCTCCTCCATTCTTTTTCTCTGAAAGTCCTTTTTTCAATTGTACTGGGGCTTCCCTTCCCTTTTTATCATGGAACTGGTCCAAGTAGCTTCCTCTCATTTCCTGGCCACTGGCCATGGACAGTTCACTCCTTCTTGTGAGGGAATCATCTCTCACTCCTGGAGGTTCCATCTCATTATGTTCTCTGTCTTCCCTATAGTATAGTCTGGTCTGATTTCCTGCTATTCCCCCTTCTTCTGACTCTTCTTCAACTGTCATTTGTCCTGTCACATGCAGCTGAGCATCTATCAATGGCAGTTGCTTAGTAGTGGCTGGATATAGTGGTGCATATGGGGGTGGTCTCTCCTCTCTCACTACCTCCTTTTTTCCTTTCATCATCTCACTTTTCTTTTCCTTATTCAGCTTCACCCCCCAATCTCTAAATAATTTAAGAACTTCCTGTTCCTTCATTCTTTTTCCCTCCCTTTTTTTAGTCTTATCATGGGCCTTGTGGTTTTTTATTAGAGCCTCCATTTCTCTGCACATGGGCAGATCAAATGTTCCCTCTGCCGGCCATTTTGTGTTTAACTTTTTGGTCCTTTTTTCCCACTTTCTGGATAAGTTTCTGATCGTATCTCTGCATATTGGGTATTGTGTTATTATTTGTTCTACAGGGGTTTCTTCTTTTTGTGACGTCGAAGCCATTGTCTTAAGGTTACTTTGTTACTCTTTCTCAAGGAGCTTGATTCTGTTTTGATGTTGAAATTGATTAATCAATTAACCAATTAATCATTCAATCTTATCAGCTCTGCTGTTCTGATCTCAAAATAGTAGCCTTTTAGCCTTGGGGTTTCGTATGTATTTCAAAACTGCTTTTATCTGTACCTCAGTCAATGGCTTCGATGACACACCTTCCAGCTCTAGCCAATTGTCGTTGTTGCGCTTCCAAAGAATATCTTCCCCCAAGCAGATCAGTTCAAAGTCCCAGAGCTCGTTCTCATCAACCTTCCGACCCCTCAATGTAACTCCTCCTGCCCAATATGAATAGGTAAGGCATGGGGTTAGTTTAGTATCAAATCCTCCAACTATTGTTATTGAAATTTGCAATTCATTTCTCATGCATTTTATAAAATCCAATGGCTCAAACACTTCAATCAGGGCTTCCCTTTCATGTTGTTTTAAAATCTTTCTCCCTCTGCATCCTCTCCTACTCTTTTTCTTTTCCCTCTTGGTATCCATTCTCTTATGACTTAGGCTGAGCTTCTGCTTCTCCCTCAGTGTTATGCGTTTCAACCAGTAGGTGGTGTATGTGTTCTGGGTTGCCTCTAAAAATTACCAACACTGCCAATCTGTCAAGTGTCCAATTTGTAGTGGGGAGGGGTCTAACCCCTCCTTCTCTTCTGTGTTCACAGAGGATGTCACTCTCCCACTCTACTGGTCTCGCCCATGGGCTCACTCTGATGTAGATGTTTTTTAGCACAGTTGCTCCTCCCAGACCTTTAGGCCAGCGCTGCCTTGCTTTCAGTTTCAAATATGGGACAAACACTGGAGGCAACTTCAACTCTGTCTCTGTCAGCAATATCTCTAAGAGAAGCACTCTCGTGGAGCAGAACTGGTTTAGGAATGCTCCCAAATTTTTCAAATTTATTTGTTTCTTAATCTCCTCATGCCAGTCTATTTGAGGCCATTCACTTTCAATTTGTTTTATGTTTGTAATCTTTGTGAGACTTTGCAAAAGCTCATCCTTCTTTTCACTTGTTAAGACTCCTCTCTGTCCTTCAGCATTCACATACTCATGCTCTAACCAAAAATGCCTTTTAATTCCTTTTGACTCAATTAGTGCTTTCTGGTAATTTTGGTATTGTCTCTGCTCTATTTCTCTCCTTCTATATCTTTCCCTATTGTTACTGCCCACCTCATCACACATACTGGAAAAAGACAGAATTTCACTGTACCTCAGCACACACTATACTTCCTCTGGTACACTTATCTTCCGTATTCAAACAATCACATGCTCATTCACACCTCACATTCACACACCCGGGTTTTCAGACACACTTTTTCTAATTTATAATATTTTAATGGCTTTTGGGAGGGCAAAAAGATATTTCATTCTCCTATTTTCTTCTCAACAGTGGCTGTGTCTCTCTATCTGGATCACAGCGTTTGCAAGTTGGAGAATGTCCAAACAGACAGCAAAGCCAATTTCTAGGGATATTTTTAGTTTTTTCGATTCTTTTTACAAATATTATTTCTTTTTGCTTTTCGTTCTTATCTTTCATTTGTACTCACTTAGCCCCCTTTTTTAATTCAAAGGGTACCATGCAGAGGCATACTGCCAATGCCCATGCAACAGTTTTGTGGGAGTTAGGCTAATTTCTCCTGTTTTTCTATTCAGTCTGGGTCTCCAAGACGGAACACTAAAAGCTACTACAATTGTCTGTCCTTCAGTTAAATGTGAATTTATACCAGCAGTTGCAAACACAGACAATATAGCTGGGTCTGACAACAACAATTGTTTGATTTTCTGTTCTTTATGCCTTCCCAACAGCCTTATACAGCAGCGCGCTCCCACTGGAGCAAACAAATATATCTTATTCCACACAGTCCCCTCCAGTCCTAACCTCTGCTCCTCTGATGTGATTGGAACAACTCTTTTCCACGGCACACAAACTTGTCCAATCATGTATTCCCACAAAACCCTTAGCTTATGTACAAAGCAATTTTAAATACAATTAGACACTTCTGTAATTTTCCTCTTATTCTACAGATTATATACATACAATTTACACTTCTTTATCTATCTTCTTCTTTGAATTCACTTCACTTTTACAACACTCTCCCTATCCTGACAGCTCAGGCGCTTCTCGTCTGGCTCAATCAAACTTGGATCACTTCCCAGACAAGTGCACCCTTACAGACACACACACATACATACACACACACATCTGCTTCTTCTGCAGATGAGCACAAAGCACTTCTTGCTTGTGCTGAATGCACCTCTTGCATTCATTCAAACGCACTTCTTGCGTTTGTTTTCACACAGCACTTCTTGCATGTGTTGAATGCACTTCTTGCATTCAGACGCACTTCTTGCGTCTACTTTTACTTCACACAGCACTTCTTGCATGTGTTAGTCTACGCATGCGCTTTCTCTAAGACCTGGAAATTACTTCTGTCTTTTCTCACATTATTCATGTGTTTCAAACATTTATTCAGTAATAATTAATTATAGGTTCGTTTAGTAAGGCAACAGGTATTTACCCAAGGCAGCGGCTCACAAGGGACCACACAAAACAAAATATAAGCAAAATTGCTTACCTTGTATTTGTTTGGCGCGCCTTTTGTTTTGTGAGGCCTCGTGCCAGCCCGCCACGGGCTTCAACCCAGCCCTTTCCTGCTCCTGGCAATTGGATCGCCAAATTATGTCGTGGCAGATTCTAAGTTCTTGAGTGCCTTCAATTCTTTAAAGAAATTCTCTCAGAGTCGAAGTTCCAGGTCTCAGAAGAAATTAACTTTATTGTTGGGACAACAAAGTGAGATGCAGCTGTTCATCTGACTCTTTCATGGTAAAGCTTAATTTCTTATATTCTTTTCTTATCACCTTTTATCCAATTAGCGCCCTTTTCTTTTTGGCTCCACCTTTCAGTTTCGCCACAATTATACGCAAACTTTGTCACGTACCATATTTATTTGTGGAAAATCCCCAGCTTTCTTATTTTTTAAAAAAACACTTATATAACCGTTTCCCAGCAATATATACCAGTAATATGACAGTTTCCCAGCGCTTCCCGCCAGTTTTTCCCATACAACCAATTTAATATCTCTTGTTTCTCACGCCTTGATGTTTTTGACGAGCGACAGACCTTGAAATTTGGTACACAGCCGAGGCCCGCTTATACTGCAGCTAAGGCCTAGTGAGGCCTACTAAGGCCTAGTGAAAATGAATTTCTTCTACAGCAGATGATTGATCCTCGAAACCACGATCAGCAGCGATTGGCTGGCGTCAAGACAACGCAATGACATCATATTATTAAAAAAGCCACCTGGAAAAAAACTTGACAAATTAAAAAAAGAAAAAACACGATTTCTGGACCTTTATAAGGAAACAGACAAACGAACAAACCAACATAAAAGTTCCATTAATTAAATGTTTTGATGAACACCCTTCCCAATTATTTATATTCACGATTTTGTAGTGTTTGTACGTCCTTTATATTTAATTTCAATGTTGTAATTTCATTTTTAATTCAATTTGAAGCAGATTTGTTACGTGGCAGTATTAATTAAAGTTTCTTAACAGTTAAGATCAAATGATCAGCATCTCTTGAGCTGCATCAGCCATCCCATAATATCCGTCATCACTCACATTAATGCACGACGCAGACTAACTGCACAATGTGTGTAAACCTCCAATACAACTATAAAGAAATTATTCCATCACAATTCACAAATAAATCTCTCAATCAAGTGACTGTGTCTATAGGATTATACGCAACTTTTACACAACATTATAATATTATTTTCAAATAAACTTTTATATTATCATTATTATTAATACAATTATTATTGAACTGTTGATATTAAAGCAGTGGCTGGGACAGATTTTAAGGATCAGCTCAAGATGCATCTAATCCTGTTTACATGAAATAAGCCGTTGCTATGACAGCAAGTCCAGGATGAGCGTCAAAGAACCAAACAATCGGAGATCGCCAACAATCAAATCCAGCGAACTGAGTTAGCCACGAACGAACAACGGACCCCTGGTTCTTCAATAAACGCTGATATTAGTCCATCATCTGTACACTTTAAACACGGAAATATCAACCTCAACCAAAATGATGGTTTGGATCAAAACTCAACATTGTATCAATGTCACCATGATATCAGGAACAACACAATCACACACAACACTGATCACAGCACACACACTAATAACACTATATCATTACAATCAACATCAATCTGTGTTTATGAAGAGAATGAGTCAGTGTTTTAATATGATCATCATGTTTTAGGTGTAATATATGATCCCTGTCAATCAAACTGAACAGACTGCATTCAGTCACTTCTGCTGTCTGGACGAGATGCTTTCCATTTGACCACAGAAAGATTTACATTCTTACACAATTACTGTCACAACGGCTGATTCTAGATTTGAGATCATGTTTTTAATGATTTGTATGATATTTTTATATATTATAGTTCAGCCCCTTCTGTAAATGTAAATGTGTAGCAGAAGTGAAAGTGGTCTGTTCCAGTCCAGATCCTGTAACCAATCAAAGAGTGAGACTGAAAATCCCATTTGCATTGTCAGGGTGGAGTGATTGTGATCCTCTCAGAATAGAGCAGCTCTGTCTCCAGAGACCATGTTCAAACCCCAAGAGCTTTATTTGACATTTACTGCTACATCAACCTTCTGAAAAGCACCTGCATCTTCATCTGTTAGTTGAATGATGTTGTCAGACACAAAGTGAACTTGTTGAGAAGCTTTATTGAATGTTGCAGCAAACACAGCAGATTGAAAGATCACACAGTGCTTTGACACACGCGAGCTCTCTTTCAGTATTGAGTTGTAAATCACTACAGCTGCAGCACTAGACTCATGTGAATCCTGCCTGACACAGGACACTCAGATACGGCTCATCTTCAGGAGAGAAACATCAGCACTCAGAGCTCTTGTGGAACGAGACCTCATGAGGAGGAGCTCCATCATGTGTTACTCTGCAGACGTACACCTCTCCCTCTTCCCAGCGTGCTTTGCTGAGGGTCAGGACGCTACTGCGGCTGTAGCGGCCATCGTCCTGCTGGCTCTCTGCGCTGGTCAGAACCCCCTCGGTGACCTCTGACCCGTCCAGTGTCCAGCTCACCAGCGCCCCCTGTGGAGAGTAAGAGCTGAGCAGGCAGAGCAGTGCGGCTGAGTCTCCAGAGATCTGCAGAGAAGAGGGCGGCAGCAGAGACACTGAGGGCTTCACTGTGGGACCAGCTGCAGGAGACAAACACAACACATTCACAAACACAAAGAACACACACTGCACTTTCATTCACAGCATTTCAACAGCAGGACAAATCACACTCACAATCTGATCCTTCATGTCCTTCAACATCACTACAGCTGATATATATATATATATATACAATATACAAACGACACAATCACTATATACATTTACATCAAACCTCATCAATCAAACTGAACATTGTAATACACCGACTGATTTCATTACAGCAGTTTTTAACTCAGAACATAAAGTTCTTACATTTTACTGAGATATTCAACTCAATTTCAAACAGAATTAAAAGTCACACATAAATTGTGTTTGTATTATAAAGCACTGAATTATAATCACAACATGAGCAAAAGAGATTCAGTATCATTGACTGAACGACAGAAAGTACAACATTTACATTCTGATGTCAAATCTCTTTTCTCCATGTATGATATCTACAATAAAAGATGAACTATATATGAACTCAGTGTAGAAATAAATGAAGGAAAACAAACCTGTAATAAACTCAATAAACTCATAGTGAGACGCTTTATGGAAATATGTTTAGATTTTGTTGTTGAAAGGAATAATGCCGTTCTTCTGAATGTATAAACATGACAATATCATTGATTCAGATTAAATAATTATTACACAATATCAGAAACACTTAAAGCCTTTATACACAATGCATTATAAAAGTATTTAATGCATTAATTATGAATTGTTATACACATTATAATGCATGTATGAGCTCATGAATAATTGTAACCACAGTTATAACACATTATAATATTATCTATTCATTGTTACACCTTTAGAAATTATAATACATTAAAACTCACGACAAACAACCAATTTCAGACGCAACAAGGAATTTGCAAATATTATAATGCATTTTAACTTTGGCTACAATTATTTATGAAAAGATATAAGGCATTATAATCTCCATTATGAATATCTTTATAATGCATTATACATAAAGGCTTCAAGTAAAGTTTCAGCACAATATCTAATAATCATTATCATTAATAAATGTTGTTCTTGTTTCGACTGTAAAACACTTTCTGAAATCTAAACTGTATTTTTAAATAAGGAATTAAAAAGACTTACATTTAATCACCAGTTTGGTTCCTCCACCGAATGTCCACCACAGTGATACAATCTAATGAAACGCTCGTACAAAAACCTCTATTCCACTCGAGTGAACACACACTCCAGCAGAGAGAGAGAAACAACACTTCAACACACTGATATTAGAAGCTCCTCAGCTCTTCTCAACACTCACTCATTCAGATTGACTCAATGATTTCTGATATAACACTGTTTAAAGAAATATATTTGATGAGCTGTGACCTCTGAGGTGACCTTTGACCTCTTTGATCATGGATGATGTTGTGGAGTTTCTCATAATGATGCTTCTGTTCTTCATATGCAGCTCAATCTTCAGGATTGACAAAAAAACCTGCAGCTTCAGACTTCAATCTTCAGTGAAAATCTGCTCAAATCATGAGTTTATTGAATATTATAGCCAAAGTCAATAGAAAGTGTCAACAATGGAAATAGAAAAGGTATTTTGCATGTTCTCCACAGTCAAGCATGTTTTCATATTCAAGGTCTGTTATAAAAGTATCTGGACTGGTTATGAATCTCCACACAAGATCATGAAACGTGAACAAGCTCTAATATGTCTCCATCTTTAACAGCCTGTTTCTTCTCCATCTGATGATTTCAGACACACATGAGGCTTCATGATAGATGGAGTGACACCATGAACTCTGATTAGAGATTCACAATCAGTCCTGATACTTTCTGAACAGACTCATGATTCATGATCTGACTTTAGTGATGGCGGTTCATCTAGTGGAAGTGTAGCAGTGATGATGGTCACATGACTGAATATGGACACAGAGATGGACGTTCATCTGCACATCCTCAGTGTCTCAGGAGTCACAATACAAATAAAACTACTGAACTAACTCAAATAACATTAGTCAGAATGGAAATGATCATTGTGTAACTCTAGTGTGTGTGAGTGTGTTCTGAGCACAAGCTGTTGTAAATCCTGACCACTTCTTTGCATTGTCAGCACATGCTTCAGTCTGAGAGTGTTTATAGTGCTGTGAGTTTAACACTTCATGACTGAGAGCAGAACAGAACACAATCTTCATCATCACACAAGACACAAGAACAACAATGAACACCATCATCATCTTCATCTGGACTCTCACTTGGTTTGCTCAAGGTTTGGATACAATTTTTTTTTAACAATTATTAATTATATAAAAATGTCAAATACTTATCATTTCTGTTTTCTTTCAGAGTGTAGAGGACAGATCACATTAACTCAGAGTCCATCAATAACAGCTCAACCAGGACAAGAAGTCAGAATAAACTGTAAAACCAGCAGTGGAGTGTATGATGGTGATCGTTTAGCCTGGTATCAGCAGAAATCTGGAGAAGCTCCTAAACTCCTGATTTATTATATAAACAACCTCCAGTCTGGAACTCCATCAAGATTCAGTGGCAGTGGACCTCGATATGGAACTGATTTCACTCTGACCATCAGTGGAGTCCAGACTGAAGATACAGGAGATTATTACTGTCAGAGTTTACACTGTTCTAGTAGCTGTGTGTTCACACAGTGATAAAGAGTCGTACAAAAACCTGTGTCAGTCAGACGTCACAGTGACTGCACTGATACAGCTGAGAGATACTGCAGCTGCTGATGGACCATCACACACAACACAATGGGGGATCAAACCTTTCACACACTTTATTTAGTTATGATGATGGAAGTGAACATGTATCACAATCTTATATCCCATAATTAGTCTCTGTTTCAGACTCTCTCCCCCTCATACATTCACATAAACACAGCTGCTCACAGACGTGACCTGTTTTCTGAATCCAGCGTATCATTAATAGTTTTGTGGATTGAACTCTTGGAGCTCTTCCTCTCTAACCGAGTCAAGGACGATCTCAGCAGTCCAGAGGCTTCAGACACTGACAGTGGACAATGTACTGTTTATCTGTTTCATATCCTTCACTTTATTTTTCTAAATAATAATAATTAATAATAATAAATCTTATTTTTCACTGCCCCAGGGACTGTCTGCACGCTCCCATTGGCCAGACGTGGCTCCATCTTCATGGGCTAAAACACATGAATGAGCCTGTGACTAATGTGAAAAGTTATCATTATCATTAGTACACAACACATTATCATGATTTGGGGTGGCTCTTATAATGAATTGTTACAATTTTATGATCACTTGAACAACAATGATAGGAATATAAAATTGAGCATGGAACATTCCAAAACGGCGATTAACTCTTTAGATCTAACCATTTCTATTGGCAAAGATGGGAAACTCCATACTACTGTATATCGTAAAACAACAGATAGGAACACTATGTTGAAAGCAGATCGTTTCCATCCAAATTGGCTAAAAAATAATATACCTTTTGGCCAGTTCCAATGTCTTAGACGGATTTGTGAAACCGATAATGAATATGAAGTGCCAGCTAAAATCCTGTCCAATCGAATTTTAGAAAGGGGCTATCACAGAAATTGTACAAAATGTTTATAAGAAAGCCGAGTGTATTTCTAGACCAGAGCTATTCGAGAAGAAGACAAAACGATCCTGTTCACATAATCAGGCTTATTTTGTGACAGCATATATCTCTTTAGCCAATCCCATAAAAAGGAGTATACACTCAAATTGGAATCTCATTAAAAGTGATCCTGTTCTTAGAGAAGTGTTTTCTGCATCTCCAAAAATTAGTTTCAAGAGGGCTCCAACTCTACGAGATAGGCTAGTATCTAGTCATCTTCCTGCTCAAAAACAGACCACTTGGCTTAACAGACAATTAAAAGGTACTTATAAATGTGGGTCTTGTAACCATTGTTCTAACATTAAAGATGGCAAAGAATTCTGTAATTTTAAGACAGACAAGAGGTATAACATAAAGACATTCGTTAATTGCAATAGATTTCAGCTCCTTTTTATGATATGCCTTTCGTTGCTATGTAACCTCCTAGTGGACCTTCTCTGTATGTGCATGTGATTTGTCATTCAGGTGTTTCTGATCAGCATCTATAAAAGAGTAAATTGTTTGATTGTAATACATACCCTGAAGAAGGCTGTTTGGGCCGCTACGCGTGGGTTGGTTTTTTCTCCCATGGCTTTTATACTTTCTATCATGAAATAGTCAGTTTAATAAAGGCTTTTTATAATTTTCTAAAGAAGAGTGCCTTGGATTTCCTTCTACATTATCAAGCTTCTTCAGTTGTCATCAGTACTCACACGTATTGAGCAACATGTTGGTGTCCTCAATGGGCTGCAGCTTCCTTGGTGTAGTAGGGAAGGGTGGTAGCTTAACGCCTATACAGAGGAAATAATGTAAGACTAAGAATATCCATCTCCAAAAATATATAATCTTAAAGAATCTGATTCATTTAGAAACTGGAATTGTAAATTAATTAAGTGAAAACATTACCCCTTACACTCTCGTCCGAATCCGTTAATTCTGCAAACATTATTCATAGACATTGATGTCTCAAATTTCAGGCCCAATTTGAACCAATTTTATATTTCAAATGTATAACGTATTTGAGAATGAGAAACACATCATTTCTAACAAAACCCTTTTTTAGTGCGCTTCCTCGTCGATCTAATCTCCTCATCGTTCTCCTCCTCTGACAGACTGGTCGGGTTTAGTGTCACATTCAACACAAAATATTTCCACATGGTCATTTATTTCATTTTCTATTCAAATTTTTCATTTTTATATTGATTTATGTGAATGTCATCCAGTCATTCTGGGGGTTAATTTTGTCCTTTATAGCTTTGTTCTGTTTTTGTAATGCTCATTTTATGTGGCCATTGTTACATGTATGGTCTGTTTCGGTTGTGTTTTTCTCCCTGTGGTTCTTGCTTTGAGTTCTCACATGTTCCTTTGTTCTCCGTTTCCCGCCACTTGTCTGTTCCCATAGTTACCCTCATCAGTTTAGTTCCTGTCAGCTGTGTTTAGTTAATTGTCATCGTTGTCACCTGTCCCCCTCCTTTAGTTAGTCATCAATGACTACGTTTACATGGACAACAATACTCCGATATTAATCTGATTAAGACAATACTCTGATTAAGAGGCTACCACGTAGACAGCGATTTCTAATTACCTTAATCTGATTAAAGTCATAATCTGACTAAACATAAATCGGATTACGTTTTTTGTTTAGTTTCATATCATCAATGAATAACGCATTCGGTGACAGTGAGCTGCATTACACGCGGGACTGAAATGCTGGCTACAAAGAAATCTCTAGCTCTCGTTTTGGTCATAGTTCGTCTTGAAACACCGAGATATTTGACGGTCGTCGTAGGAGAAGTCACACCGCAGGATTGTGTGCCAAATCTTCTGACACTGCCAGAATTTCGCGTGAGGTAAAATTTGATCGCAGCGCTCATTAATCGGCTGCCGGTGAACATGTCAAACTAACGATCAAAGACGTCAGAGTTTAGCCTCGGATCAGAGGAATCTTTTAGGATCTTTTAGGATTTGCTAAATTTGTCTCAGACGGCCAAATCGTGGGCAAAATCGCACAGTGTGCACCCGGCTTTAGTCGCATTATCGGAGAGCATTATAGACATGTACACACCTTAATCTAACTATTAATGTCGTGTCGGAGATTTCGCCGCATTTTGTGACAGGACACATAACGTTACACACACCAGGGAAGTGCAGAGGGGGGGCTTTGCGGGTTCGAGCCTCTGCCCTTTCTGAAAATTAATCAAAAGTGCCCTTCTCAACAATCATCGATAATATTGTGGCCAATAAAACAGAATTGGAATTATAATTAATATAACAACGTCTACAAACCAGTAACAAATGGCGGAAAAGTCCCGTTTATCTTTTACGTATCTGTCCGTCTGAAATATAAAACTATAACGCGTCTCTATGGGTGGTGTGTGTTTTACTTGACTGATTATTCTGAACACTGCGTCCTCTCTCTATATTTTTATTTTTGTTGTAATTATTATGCTGATTGTAAAAGTAAAATACAATAATTTTGTATCTGTAATCGCGAACGAGATGGGTCATTCAGTGAACGCCTGTGGCTCGACGGCAGGAAAAACAATCCAAACAGTCACGAGTTTTAAACCTTTTTCATCATTAATCAAATGATTTACTTATGATGATTGCTCAGATGGTTGCTGCGGCTTTATCTCCATCAGCTCATCGTATCTATTGTTAATGAGAACGGCTGTGTGTGTGTGTGTGTGTGTGTGTATGTGTGTGTGTGTGTGTGTGTGTGTGTGTTTATGGCTGTAGTGTCTATTTCTTCTATTAACCTGTACAGGGTGAAAAGATGCTTTACACTTTTTTTTAAGTTTCGGAGCTGCAAATATCTAAAAAAATGTGAACTAGAGAGAGCAAATTTTTGTTTCAACTGAGAAAAGCAGGGAAACATATTATTGATGTAAATATCATTGACCACTGAAATCCCTGCTCTCTGCCAAATATGAAATGCCTTGTCATTAAGTGAAGGGGGAAATAAAGGGTTACGATTTATAGGTGAAACCACTGGCAATATATCCAATATATTTCATATCCTCTTCTTTATTTTTCTTCTCTTCTTCCTTTTGCTTCTCGATGTTGTCATGTAAATAATGGCTAAGTGGCTAAACGCATCTCTTTGTCATGTAAGGGCCCTGTTCATGTTGGACAGACATTTTAATTGCATTTTGTGTCTGTTAAGAGGCACACAGACACCCGTTACGTTTATGCCCCATAACTGCCGCTTTAGCTGAGTGAGAGCTCTGGGCATTAACTGTTACAGCTCTGTGTTGCAAGCACCAATCCGGTTCGTTTTTTGAGAATTTACCCTTTCTTTTCAAGTAACCGATAGCATTTGTGGATGGCTGTCTGATTCCACATGGGTCCCATCCACGGCACCGATGCACTGCGGGATGCCGTGGGCTCGGTGAAACCTGCTACAAGTTCCTCTACTTTTGAATTAGTGAAAGGTAACTGTATACACACAGGGCCCAAGTGGACTGTTATAGCTTCACACACTTGCCTTACTATTTTCTAGAGGTCCAACCGGGTCTCGTCCAAAAACCAGCGACGATGGCAGCAAAATCTGTGTCGTGGGAGTTTTGTCATAACCAGCGTCCTGCATATTATTGCATTCTAGCGCCTCTCTTCTGCAATACAATAAGCTAACTGTGCATGTATCTGTATGTGATAACTGCTGTTAGCAGAGTAATTAAAAGCTATATTTTGTCTACGTTAGCCATTGCATTATCTCGACTCATGTAAACAAAAGAGAAAAAGGTGAAAAGGAGAGAACGGCGCCACACTTCGACGTCACAAGCTGAAATCTCCGGTTTCACCATCTACACGACAACGCTGCAACTGGAGTTTCTAAAATCTTCACCCTGGCCGGAGTTTTCATTGAGGTACCGGATTCAGCGTTTGCGTGTGGACGAGCAGCCGAACCGCGTAGAAAAAGTTGCAGTTTTGAAAATACCCGTGTTCATGTGGACAGGGCCTTAGAGGGTTAATGTGACTATGGTTACCATGATTATGAGCTTAATCGCATTAATTTGATCAAAGTATTGCGTTTACATGAGGTAAAGTTTAAAAGCAATATTGCCAAAGTCCCATTATAATCGCATTATGAGGGTGCAAACTAATCTAGAAACAGACATGAACACAAATCGTAACCGTCATAAGGTGAACTCATATCTAAACTTTATGCCAATGTAGTATATTTAGATCTCACATTATGAAGAAGAGACTTGGTCACATGACTCAATATGGACACAGAGATGGACGTCCATCTGCACATCCTCAGTGTCTCAGGAGTCAGCTAGCATGTGATTGGTTGAAATGTGACCTGTAAAAATAAAATAAAAACCCTGACTGCATTTCAGTTTATACCCAGAGCTTGACATTAACTTTTTTTGCTCACCAGGCTAGTGGTTTTCCTAAGTTACTAGCCACTCAGCATTTCTGGCCACAATATTGTTGTTGGGAAACTTGTTTTTGGCTATATGTAAATGAGCACTGTGCACACCAACTTTATAACATGACATGTCATCAAATAGGTCTATTTAGCTCTGATATGGTTGTGTGTAGAGCTCCTAGAGAAAACAAGTGCTTGTCTGAAAAATATAAGACTTTTTGGTGTTATTATAATGTATTATATTATATATTAGCCTATATATGATATTTATTCTCAAGCAATATTCTCATCTGTGTTCTATCAGCCATAACATATTTAAATCTAGCATATTTAGTGTATGAGCCCGTACAGTAGCCTAGTGAAATACATATTCATGTGATTTTATTTGATTAAATATCAAAATTCTACACTTTAAAATGAAATTGAACACTTTACAGTTGGTTTTATGACTGTAAGTCATTCTCTTAAAATGCTTTTGAAGTTAGAAACGTGTATGCCAATGTCGTATGAAACTTTAGAGATGGTCCCTAAATTCATTCATTTCTAACTTTATGCCAGTCACATCAGATGTTCTGTGGTTCTGCTGTGAGCTTTCTTTGAAAGTATTTTCGCTGCTGAACATAAACAGTAAATTACTGTATGATGAATGAATCTCCTACGTTCATCGCACATAGGCTACAGCTCTGCTTTGTGTTTTATGATGATAGTTATGATGTTATGCTGAAGTTATGATGATAGATATCAGCGAGTCAGAGCCGCTCTCAAACAAAAATAATTGTGTGTAATTGGTTATAAAGTCCAACACGATTATAACTGCCTTTTGAGAAGACTACAATAAAATTCAACCCACCAAAGTGGCTAGTGGGAGTGTGTGTGTTACACGCCACAGCTAAAATCCACCCGCAAATGACGGGTTAGCAGGTGTTAATGTCAAGCCCTGTATAAAAGACCTGAAACCCTTAAACTGCTGCTGAATTTAATTATATTATTTTTGTTTTGAAATATCTGAAGAACTGCTACAAGTTACAGACATAAACATGTTTTCCAACTCCAGTAAAACTACAGCTATTTTTGGTTGTACTTTTGGAAGTTCTTCTGAAGTATCTATATCAATATCTATAACAATATCTGTGGCAGCAGAAGATGAGGGGACATCATCTACAGGACTGTCAGATTCATCTGACCGAGCGAGAAGGTCTTCACTGCAGAATACAAGATCCAGATCCAACCAGAAGGATCCAGAAGTTGATTTGACTTCTTCACCAGGTAAAGAGGTTGCCCTGGTTCAGCTTGAGGAACTGACAGACTGCTGTCCTCTTGTGGCCTATACAGTTTGTTCCAAACGTGTGGTAACCCTGAAGAGACACATCGTCATCAGACTTTATATGCTGTGCTTCTTCGTCAGGTGAACCAGCATGTTTTTGGAGTTGCAGTCGTGGTTGACGGTTGACATGATGTAATGCCCTGGTAGATTTGAACTGGCTTACAGATGGGATTGCTGGACCTTTAAAGAAAAAAAGGGGACCTAGCATTTCATTCGGGGCTCTAGCAGAGGACAGATGTCAATCGCTGCATCGGAGAGAGGGCTGGTATGTGTTGAAAATGATGATGCTGAGATTCCCACTATAATAGTAGGAGCTCATGGTGAATCAGATTCATACCTGACAGCCATGCTTTCCCGGCTGGCGGAGGTGCAACGCGTAAATTGCCTTGCCTTTTTCCCAGATGTGCATTGGCAAGCTTTGACATTGGTGCCAGAATATGGAGCATCATTGGGGCCATAATCTATGTAAAGTTTTTCCTCTCTCTCACTGCCCTCATCAGATATTTTATTTATTTTACATTACAAAAAAAGCAAAGCAATGTTAATTCTGTTCTCAATGTTTTTCTTCTTTTCATTAAAAACGCAAAGTACGGATAAGAATACAGTTAAAACCTTAACGATACCCATCCCTACTCAGGAGTCACAATACAAATAAAACTACTGAACTAACTCAAATAACATTAGTCAGAATGGAAATGATCATTGTGTAACTCTAGTGTGTGTGTGTGTGTTCTGAGCACAAGCTGTTGTAAATCCTGCCCACTTCTTTGCATTGTCAGCACATGCTTCAGTCTGAGAGTGTTTATAGTGCTGTGAGTTTAACACTTCATGACTGAGAGCAGAACAGAACACAATCTTCATCATCACACAAGACACAAGAACAACAATGAACACCATCATCATCTTCATCTGGACTCTCACTCGGTTTGCTCAAGGTTTGTACTAAACTATTCAGGGTTAATCATTCCTTTAACTTTCAGTAATTTTCATTTCTGTTTTCTTTCAGAGTGTAGAGGACAGTACACATTAACTCAGAGTCCATCAATAACAGCTCAACCAGGACAAGACGTCAGAATAAACTGTAAAACCAGCAGTAGTGTCTATAATAATAATTACTTAGCCTGGTATCAGCAGAAACCTGGAGAAGCTCCTAAACTCCTCATATATCTTGCAACAACCCTTAATACTGGAACTCCATCTAGATTCAGTGGCAGTGGATCTGGCAGTGATTTCACTCTGACCATCAGTGGAGTCCAGACTGAAGATACAGGAGATTATTACTGTCAGAGTTTTCATGTAATCAACAGTCAGTATGTGTTCACACAGTGATAAAGAGTCGTACAAAAACCTGTGTCAGTCAGACGTCACAGTGACTGCACTGATACAGCTGAGAGATACTGCAGCTGCTGATGGACCATCACACACAACACAATGGGGGATCAAACCTTTCACACACTTTATTTAGTTATTATGATGAAAGTAAACATGTAACACAATCTTATATCTCTTACTAAAATGTGGAAAAAATGTGAGTGGTGAGAATAAGAAAGAGGTTTATTTATCAACTATCCAGTGCAGGAGGAAAGTGCAGACATACAGAGGTATAACACAATAATAATATTATAAGAAAACAAACAATATAAAGAAAATATTGCGCTAGTTCTGTCATGAACCTCTAGATGGCGCAGGTCTTTAACTCGTTTAGAAGCGATCGCATCATCATCTACAGAGCAGCTGATTGGTTAACTGCGTCGGGCTGAAACTAGCAAAACACACTTGTGTCGGGTCTGTGATGAGGCACAAACAGTATCTTGTATAAAAATACATGTAAGTGTCCAAAATAGAAAATAATAATAATCAGAAGTTGGCCATAAATGCAACATGTTTTGTTATAAATGATGTGGGTGTAATAAAAGTGCCAAAAATGAATGAGATATCTATGGATGATCTTCTGGTGGAGTGAGACGAGAGAGTACACCAGGCAGCTCCGGAAGGCTGAGAAGAAAGAGAAACAAACTTTTTAAACAGCAAGAAAAGAGAAGTTCTCCCGGAAGAGAATTGACCAGGAGAGGAAAACACATGTTTAATCTCTTTCGACAAATGAAGAGACAGTTGATGAATGGGATTAAAAATCTTATGTTGGAAAGTGAATTTGGATGCTTAAATTGTGAAATGTTTAAGCTGCGAGAGAAGGGGAATATTTGTCCATTCTTCCTTGCAGAATTTGTCAGGTTCAGTCAAATTCCACGGTGAAAATCAATGAACTGCTCTCTTCAAGTCCATCCTCAGATTTTCTATCAGATTTAGGGCTCTGGCATAGCCACACAAGAACATACACCTGTGTTGAAAGGTGGAACGTCTAGCAGAGGGACGCAGGTTTTCCATCCATTTTCCCTTCAATTCAATCCTGACCAATCGCCCCGTCCCCACTGAAGAGAAACACCCCCACAACATTATGCTGCCACCACCATGCTTCACAGTAGGCATGGTGTGTTTTGGGTGGTGTGCTGTGTTTGCTCTTCGCTAAACATAGCGCTTGGAGTTCAGTCCAACAAGGTCAGTTTTGGTCTCATCAGATCATAGCACCTTTGGTCAGATGGCATCAGATTCTTCAAGCTGTGTTTTTGCATAGCGCAAATGAGATGAGTGTGGCACTTTTTCAGGAAAGGCTTCTTTATTTCAGCGCTATGTTTGGAGAAAAGCACACAACCCTGTGAAATATGGTGGTGGCAACATGATGTTCACTTTGATGATGAAGGATATAATGTGTACATACAGACTTATTTTATTTTCCAGGGTGTAATATGACAAAAGGTGAAGATTTTCCCAGAGTATGATGACTCTCTATAGGCACTGTAATTAAGGATTGTTTAAGGTGAGTAAGTCCTTAAACAATCCACGCAGTTAACGCAGCCGTCTACAAGGACATTTTAGAGCACTTCATGCTTCCTTCAGCAGACAAGCTTTATGGAGATGCTTACTTAATTTTCCAGCAGGACACACTGCCAAAAGTACCAAAACAGGATTACTGTGCTTGATTGGCCGAGTTTGCTGGCCAGTCATCTTCCTCTTCATCATAAGTGCCATTTGTGGACTAAATGTGCTCAGAGCGCCCTCAGGCTGCCAGTGTTCTGTGAACATTTAGTCCACAAATGGCACTATGATGAAGAGGCATATCATGTGACATTTGACTCCCTGACATTAAAAAGATTCCAGAAATCGCGATAACATACAGAGAGTACGAAGCCCCTAAAGGGACGTGGTGGTGGAAAAAAGTTAGGATGGGAGGAAAAAATGTTTTTTTCAAAACTTTTCCCTTACTGCAAAACCTGCTGTGAGTTAGGAGTGTAAACACTTCCTGTTTAATGTCCCGATGGCAGTGTGCGTTAACAATGGAGCAGTTCATAGAGTTTTATTTTGAACTCCGACTACGAGCTACAACCTAATTTTCCTCAAAAAGAGCCTTGAGAGACAAGACCGTAGGGACCTTCTGCAAAGAAATGTGCCTCTTTGTACCTCTAAAACAATTGAACATTCCCACAGAGCCCCAAACATGACATGCAGGTAAAAAATAGTATGCTAAATCGGGCGCACAATTTGAACATCAAGGGAACAAAAATTAGTAAATCGTGTGGATGATTTAGCAAATCAAGGGAATGAAAAAGCAAATTTCCACCTGGGATTTTTTCAGAAGCGGGGGTGCTGGCTAACAGGTTAAGTGACTCTGGGTCTGCCTGTCACTTGAGTGATCACAAACAGGAAACAGGAAGTAGACCAGCATAAAGGAGCAGCATGGCATTCAAACGGGGTCGCTAACACAATGGCCAATTGGTGATCACCAACCACCTGGACTGTGGAGTTCCCTTTGAGGACTTGCCTTCTCAGAAAGCTCAATGAAGGTGGTGGATGTATGCCTCTTCTTGTATTATATAATGAATTGGAAATCATAGTCATATTTTATAGAAAGAGAAATGTGAGTTTGAACTACACTCCCCGGCCAGAGAGTGAGTCAGTGTTTTAATATGATCATCATGTTTTAGGTGTAATATATGATCCCTGTCAATCAAACTGAACAGACTGCATTCAGTCACTTCTGCTGTCTGGACGAGATGCTTTCCATTTGACCACAGAAAGATTTACATTCTTACACAATTACTGTCACAACGGATGATTCTTGATTTGTATTATATTGTTATATATTAAAGTTCAGCCCCTTCTGTAAATGTAAATGTGTAGCAGAAGTGAAAGTGGTCTGTTCCAGTCCAGATCCTGTAACCAATCAAAGAGTGAGACTGAAAATCCCATTTGCATTGTCAGGGTGGAGTGATTGTGATCCTCTCAGAATAGAGCAGCTCTGTCTCCAGAGACCATGTTCAAACCCCAAGAGCTTTATTTGACATTTACTGCTACATCAACCTTCTGAAAAGCACCTGCATCTTCATCTGTTAGTTGAATGATGTTGTCAGACACAAAGTGAACTTGTTGAGAAGCTTTATTGAATGTTGCAGCAAACACAGCAGATTGAAAGATCACACAGTGCTTTGACACACGCGAGCTCTCTTTCAGTATTGAGTTGTAAATCACTACAGCTGCAGCACTAGACTCATGTGAATCCTGCCTGACACAGGACACTCAGATACGGCTCATCTTCAGGAGAGAAACATCAGCACTCAGAGCTCTTGTGGAACGAGACCTCATGAGGAGGAGCTCCATCATGTGTTACTCTGCAGACGTACACCTCTCCCTCTTCCCAGCGTGCTTTGCTGAGGGTCAGGACGCTACTGCGGCTGTAGCGGCCATCGTCCTGCTGGCTCTCTGCGCTGGTCAGAACCCCCTCGGTGACCTCTGACCCGTCCAGTGTCCAGCTCACCAGCGCCCCCTGTGGAGAGTAAGAGCTGAGCAGGCAGAGCAGTGCGGATGAGTCTCCAGAGATCTGCAGAGAAGAGGGCGGCAGCAGAGACACTGAGGGCTTCACTGTGGGACCAGCTGCAGGAGACAAACACAACACATTCACAAACACAAAGAACACACACTGCACTTTCATTCACAGCATTTCAACAGCAGGACAAATCACACTCACAATCTGATCCTTCATGTCCTTCAACATCACTACAGCTGATATATATATATATATATACAATATACAAACGACACAATCACTATATACATTTACATCAAACCTCATCAATCAAACTGAACATTGTAATACACCGACTGATTTCATTACAGCAGTTTTTAACTCACAACATAAAGTTCTTACATTTTACTGAGATATTCAACTCAATTTCAAACAGAATTAAAAGTCACACATAAATTGTGTTTGTATTATAAAGCACTGAATTATAATCACAACATGAGCAAAAGAGATTCAGTATCATTGACTGAACGACAGAAAGTACAACATTTACATTCTGATGTCAAATCTCTTTTCTCCATGTATGATATCTACAATAAAAGATGAACTATATATGAACTCAGTGTAGAAATAAATGAAGGAAAACAAACCTGTAATAAACTCAATAAACTCATAGTGAGACGCTTTATGGAAATATGTTTAGATTTTGTTGTTGAAAGGAATAATGCCGTTCTTCTGAATGTATAAACATGACAATATCATTGATTCAGATTAAATAATTATTACACAATATCAGAAACACTTAAAGCCTTTACACACAATGCATTATAAAAGTATTTAATGCATTAATTATGAATTGTTAAACACATTATAATGCATGTATGATCTCATGAATAATTGTAACCACAGTTATAACACATTATAATATTATCTATTCATTGTTACACCTTTAGAAATTATAATACATTAAAACTCACGACAAACAACCAATTTCAGACGCAACAAGGAATTTGCAAATATTATAATGCATTTTAACTTTGGCTACAATTATTTATGAAAAGATATAAGGCATTATAATCTCCATTATGAATATCTTTATAATGCATTATACATAAAGGCTTCAAGTAAAGTTTCAGCACAATATCTAATAATCATTATCATTAATAAATGTTGTTCTTGTTTCGACTGTAAAACACTTTCTGAAATCTAAACTGTATTTTTAAATAAGGAATTAAAAAGACTTACATTTAATCACCAGTTTGGTTCCTCCACCGAATGTCCACCACAGTGATACAATCTAATGAAACGCTCGTACAAAAACCTCTATTCCACTCGAGTGAACACACACTCCAGCAGAGAGAGAGAAACAACACTTCAACACACTGATATTAGAAGCTCCTCAGCTCTTCTCAACACTCACTCATTCAGATTGACTCAATGATTTCTGATATAACACTGTTTAAAGAAATATATTTGATGAGCTGTGACCTCTGAGGTGACCTTTGACCTCTTTGATCATGGATGATGTTGTGGAGTTTCTCATAATGATGCTTCTGTTCTTCATATGCAGCTCAATCTTCAGGATTGACAGAAAAACCTGCAGCTTCAGACTTCAATCTTCAGTGAAAATCTGCTCAAATCATGAGTTTATTGAATATTATAGCCAAAGTCAATAGAAAGTGTCAACAATGAAATAGAAAAGGTATTTTGCATGTTCTCCACAGTCAAGCATGTTTTCATATTCAAGGTCTGTTATAAAAGTATCTGGACTGGTTATGAATCTCCACACAAGATCATGAAACGTGAACAAGCTCTAATATGTCTCCATCTTTAACAGCCTGTTTCTTCTCCATCTGATGATTTCAGACACACATGAGGCTTCATGATAGATGGAGTGACACCATGAACTCTGATTAGAGATTCACAATCAGTCCTGATACTTTCTGAACAGACTCATGATTCATGATCTGACTTTAGTGATGGCGGTTCATCTAGTGGAAGTGTAGCAGTGATGATGGTCACATGACTGAATATGGACACAGAGATGGACGTTCATCTGCACATCCTCAGTGTCTCAGGAGTCACAATACAAATAAAACTACTGAACTAACTCAAATAACATTAGTCAGAATGGAAATGATCATTGTGTAACTCTAGTGTGTGTGAGTGTGTTCTGAGCACAAGCTGTTGTAAATCCTGCCCACTTCTTTGCATTGTCAGCACATGCTTCAGTCTGAGAGTGTTTATAGTGCTGTGAGTTTAACACTTCATGACTGAGAGCAGAACAGAACACAATCTTCATCATCACACAAGACACAAGAACAACAATGAACACCATCATCATCTTCATCTGGACTCTCACTCGGTTTGCTCAAGGTTTGGATAAAACATTTTTTTAACAATTATTAATTCTTTAAAAATGTCAAATACTTATCATTTCTGTTTTCTTTCAGAGTGTAGAGGACAGTACACAGTAACTCAGAGTCCATCAATAACAGCTCAACCAGGACAAGACGTCAGAATAAACTGTAAAACCAGCAGTAGTGTGTATAATAATGATTTCTTAGCCTGGTACTCACAGAAACCTGGAGAAGCTCCTAAACTCCTCATATTTTACGCATCAAGCCGTTATACTGGAACTCCATCTAGATTCAGTGGCAGTGGATCTGGCAGTGATTTCACTCTGACCATCAGTGGAGTCCAGACTGAAGATACATGAGATTATTACTGTCAGAGTGTACACTACATCAACAGTCAGTATGTGTTCACACAGTGATAAAGAGTCGTACAAAAACCTGTGTCAGTCAGACGTCACAGTGACTGCACTGATACAGCTGAGAGATACTGCAGCTGCTGATGGACCATCACACACAACACAATGACAGAGTTGAGCAAAAGTTTCTAAAGTTTATATTAATTTATTTAATCTAAATTCGAGTTTACCTCTCAAATCCTGAATATCGATGAATATTTTTCAATGCTCAAAAATTCAGATACAATAAAAATGTATCAACTTACAGAATTTCAGATCAAATATATTCAGGTTGACCAAACTGTATTGCTCAAATTTAGATCGAATTAATTCAAGATAAATATTCACATGTTAGCCTCCGGTCTGCCCAGAATAAGAAAAACTCGTGATTAAAGAAGTGGATCATAAAACTGATGACTTCAGGGAAACGGGTACGTTTGCTGTTCGGTCGGACTAATTATGTTTCCAACACATAGCTATGGTTTGTGTGAATATTCTCTCTATGTACGCACTGCAAAAAACACTTTTCTTACTCAGTATATTTGTCTTGTTTCTACAGTAGTCCAAACATCTAAAAATTCTTAAAACAAGAAGTATTTACTAGACAAGCAAAAGTAATTTTCTTGTTTTGGGGAAAAAATAATGTTGTTTTAAGATTATTTTTCTTACTGCACTGGCAGATTATTTATCTTATTTTAAGCAAAAAATCTCTTCATTTTGAGTTATTTTTCCCCAAAACAAGAAAATTACTTTTGCTTGTCTAGTAAATACTTCTTGTTTTAAGAATTTTTAGACGTCTGGACTAGAAACAAGACAAAAATACTGAGTGAATTGAGGAAACTATCTAGAAAGAAAAATCGGTTGTATCGTAAGTCTGTCACCAAGCCCACTCCGCATAGAAACATACAAACAATTTAGGACCCAATTCACAAGCTTAATTAAGGCGACTAAAGAAAAGTTTTATGCAGACCAGTTTAATCGTGTCTCTAATGACATTAAATCAACCTGGAACATTATAAATCAGGTGCTGTGTGGTAATAGGAAGCCCTCTGCACCCACAGAGATGAGGGATTATGATAGGTGTCTATCAGACCCCACTGATATAGCTGATGGCTTCAGTCATTGTTTTTTACCAAAATTGATTCTGATTTAGCACACAATATCCAGAAGACTGATAATGATCCATGTAGCCTAATAAACGGGCGGTACTCTTCCCTCCCTAATCGTGATAACCCAACTACACAGGAGGGCTGAGATATTTTTTCTTTAGAAAACTCAGCCCGTGGCCACGATGGCATTAAGAGTATCCTCCTCAAGGAGACCATTGATCATATTATTCAACCTCTTACTTATGTAATCTCTTTATCATTTCAATCCGGAATTATTCCCCAAGCTCTGAAAATTGCTAAAGTCATTCCCATTTTTAAATCAGGCGATATCAAGGTGTTTAGCAATTATCGTCCCATATCCATTTTGCCCTGTATCTCTAAAATATTTGAGAAACTCGTCTATGAACGATTAAACAAACATTTAATTGTTAATAATATTATTTATTACACGGCTCTGTGAAATACTTGATTCTGATTGGTCAGTCGCGCATTCCAGTGGTATGTTATTTCAGAAGTGTATTGAGAGTTGCTAGACGACACTCGGGGGCGGATTAGATTTGCTGCCGCTAGGGTGCGTCTAGATTTCTAGGCTAGCCGTCGCCAATAGCAACGCATTATAACAGCGCACATCATCACAGCGGCTCGACCGAACCGTTTATTCATTAACCCTTGTGTGGTGTTCATATTTTTGTTCTTCAGCCAGTGTTCGTGGGTCTGGTGGACCCGCTGCATTTCTGGGTATTTAATTCAACACAATCAAACTATTTCATGTTAAAATACTCAACAGATGTTTACTTCATCCCAATTACAAGCAATATAAACAGCATATGTGGTTAACATCCGCCCCTTACCTTTGTTAGATCACATTTAGGTATTAAAGTGCTACTTTTTTTATTTTATTTTTTATAAAATGTGATAAAACAAGAAAATCAACTATAATATTTAATAACATTTATAAAATGTAAGATATTTGTGGAAATAATTTAACAAATATACAAATGAAGCAATGTTTTTTTATAACTATTATTATTAACTACTATTATTATTATTTATTTGAAATTCATTAGAAATGTTACCCATTCAGGCCACACACACACACACACACACACACACACACAGCAGGCCCAGACAGGAGGAGGACAGAGTGAAAGGTGAAGCTCTTCTTGGTTTTGGAACGAGCTGATGCTCAATCTCATCCTCTTCTTCAAACTCACTGTCAGACTCTGGGTGCGTCTCAATCAGCTCCCTAGTTCAGTAGTCAGGGCACTGATCAGGACACAAGTCAATGGGCTAACTTCCTGATCAGTGCCCTGACTACTGAACTAGGGAGCTGATTGAGACGCACCATCTGAATGTTCAGACATGTGATCCTCACGCTCTGAAAGCTCTTCCTCTACAGCCGGTCCTGGAGAGCCTCAGTCCTGAAGAGTTCAGCTCAACCCTGATCAAACTCACCTGCCTGTAGCTTTCTAGTAGCCCTTCAGGCCTTGCTTAGCTTGTTCAGGTGTGTTTGATTAGGGTTGAAGCAAAACTACGCAGGACTGTGGATCTCCAGGACCAGCGTTCGCCACCCCATCTCTTCATACACACACACACACACACACACACACACACACACACACGCACACACACACACACACACACACACACACACACACGCACACACACACACACACACACGTCTGGATCACTATATTTGTGGGGACTCTCCGCAGACGTAATCGTTGTTATACTGTACAAACTGTATATTGAATAAGTGCCTGGTGGCAAGTTATTCAGAATCTAGTGCACACTACACAATTTGTGTTTGTTTCGTGATGTACTCAGGGGATTACACAGTTCAAATTCATCATAAAGTTAAACAAATTCACTACTCAACTGACAGGAGAGTGTTGTCCTTAAAGTCCACACCATCTCTTAGAGATGCCGCTGCTTCTCTGACGGGTCTGAATAACCTTCCTGTGTTCTGTGGAGACTGATAATGTCATTTCACACGGCAGGACCAGTAGATGCTGCAAAGACTGCAGTAATGGGAGACACTGAAAGGCCCTGCTCTTTTTTGGTCCAGAATACACTTCACTGGCTTAATAATATTTAACAATTCCTTAAAGCATTATTTTCTCTTATATACTGTAGCAAGCAGACCATCTTTCCCTATTGCTGTCAATAAAATAACTAGATTTGCACAGTATATCAGCCACACAGTAAAAAAAAAAAAAAATCAGGTCTCCAATTGAAAATGTTCTAGTGACTGATCGCATCTAAATATTTCAGTTGGCCAAATTTAATTTCTGTGATTTGATGCAATTTAATTCACAGAAATTCAATTTGGCCAACTAAAAAATGTAGATGTGATCAGTCACTAGAAAATGTTCAACTGGAGACCTGAATTTTGTTTAATGTGTAGCTTACTGAATATTTAAACTATCAACTTCTAGATTTTTGTTTTTGAAAGATTTGAAAGACTGCTGCAAGTTACACACACACACACACACACACACACACACACACACACACACACACACACACACACACACACACACACAGCACTTAAGAGGAAGTGTAGTTCATCAAGTAGTTCATCAATGGCTGTTGATGGCACATAAACATGTTTTCCACCTCCAGTAAAACTACAGCTATTGTTTTTTCTACTTTTGGAAGTTCTTCTGAAGTATCTATATCAATATCTATAACAATATCTGTGGCAGCAGAAGATGAGGGGACATCCTCTACAGGACTGTCAGATTCATCTGACCGAGCGAGAAGGTCTTCACTGCAGAATACAAGATCCAGATCCAACCAGAAGGATCCAGAAGTTGATTTGACTTCTTCACCAGGTAAAGAGGTTGCCCTGGTTCAGCTTGAGGAACTGACAGACTGCTGTCCTCTTGTGGCCTATACAGTTTTTTCCAAACGTGTGGTAACCCTGAAGAGACACATCGTCATCAGACTTTATATGCTGTGCTTCTTCGTCAGGTGAACCAGCATGTTTGTGGAGTTGGTCGATGGTTGACGGTTGACCGTGGTATGTAGGACGAGGAAGAAGGGGGGGACTTTAACTAAGTGATACGACTAATTATTTTTTCAAACTGAGACTCATTGGCCTTGGCTCATTTTCTGTGAGGAATATATATCAGAACACATTTTCAATGACCACACACTGTCCACCCCCCTACACATTTATATTACACACAGGCTGTTCGGCTCCACTGGACCCGGGGCTCATAAAAGTGTGGGAATTGTTGGTCCTGTCTACCTTTACTCTGTCCTTCTCCTGTCAGGGCTGCTGTTAGTGTGTGTGTGTATATGTATATGGTTTATGAGGACACAAAAGTGTATAATGACATGGATATTACAACGTAAACATGGTTTATGACGACATCTGAGTCCTCACACTAAAACATACTAAATTGTGTTTTTTGAAATTCAAAAAATGCCAAAAGTTTTCTGTGATGGGCAGGTTTAGGGGTAGGGTTAGTGTAGGGGGATAGATTATACAGTCTGTACATTAGAAAAACCAGTGTGCCTATGGAGAGGAACCATACACCACATATCCAAGTGTGCGTGCGTGTGTGTGTGTGTGTGGGGGGGGGGGGGGGGGGGTTGCATGTGTGTGTGTGTGTGTGTGTTATGGTTGTTTGTGTGTGTGTGTGTGTGTGTGTATGTGTGAGCATGAGTGTCTGTGTGTGTGTGTGTGTGTGTGTGTGTGAGAGCATGAGTGTCTGTGTGCGTGTGTGTGTGAGAGAGATTGTGTGAGTGTGAGAGAGTAGCTACAAGAGTGAGTTTTGTTTCTACCCCTGCCGTTCCCACACGAGGTTGCTCTTCTAAAATGTGATCTAACAAAGGTAAAGAGAAAATATTAACCACATATGCTGTTTATATTGCTTGTAATTGGGATGAAGTAAACATCTGTTGAGTATTTTAACATAACATTTTAGATTGAGTTGAATTAAAAACCCAAAAATGCAGCGGGTCCACCAGACCCACGAACACTGGCTGAAGAACACAAATATGAACACCACACAAGGGTTAAAGTATTAGTGAAGATGTCCACCCAGACTTCTGCAGCGATTTCTGCCAAATCTGTGCTGACCTTATTTGAGTGTTGTGTGCATGATGTAATGCCCTGGTAGATCTGAAAGTGTGAAAGGATGAATGAGTGATTTATCGGTGTTGTGTTTTTTTCTTCTTATGTTCCGTGTTAATTTTCCCTACTGTATTCAGTGTCTGTTTTACCTTGTGTGTTAATAAAGTTAGCTTCAAGATATAGAGAACGCGGCAATGACTATTGGCGTCGAAGACTTGCATCTCGCGCTCCACCCTGCCGCGCGGGCATAAAGTGGAGGCGATCGCAACACACTATTGCCATTCACTTCGGAGAGAGAGAACGAGAGAAGAGGCTTCTTTGAGTGCTGGTGGGACGGCACGATCAGCGGTGGCCGTGAGTTTTCACAGCACTGTTTGGTCTGTTGGTTCGGTGAGGGCGTCCCAATGGTGAGAGCACACACAGGCCTGCACATCTCTCCTGTGTTTTCCCGCAGTCGTTCCTGGGTGCTTCAGCACATTTAAGGGTTGAGTCCCTTCGCTTAAATCCTGATCTAGTTTCTTTTCTGGTGCTCCGGAAAAGGGCTACTTCGGCTGATGAGTCTGGGTGATCTGAGGATTACAGTGGGGCCACCCTGCCGAGTACATCTCCGTGGGCCCCCACTCCTCTAGCGCATCGCAGCATGCTGAGACTGTGTTCGTGGGTGGTTCATGTTCTCTCAGAGACTGACCCCGTCGGCGTGTTGTTCACTTGCCTTTTTCATAAGTGTTTGAGTGTTCAGCGTGCCGTGTGCCGTCTCATGGCCTCGCTTACTATCTCTTATGCTTGCTGGTAGCTTACAGACGGGATTGCTGGACCTTTAAAAAAAAAGGGGGACCTAGCGTTTCATTTGGGGCTCTGGGAGAGGACAGATGTCAATCGCTGCATCAGAGAGAGGGCTGTTATGTGTGCTCATGCTGAATCAGATTCATACTTGACAGCCATACTTTCCCGGCTGGCGGAGGCGTGGTGCGACGCGTAAATTGTCTTGCCTTTTTCCCCTTGTGTTTATTCCAGGATTTGCATTGGGAAGGCTTTGGCAGTGTGGAGCACCATTGGCAAGGCAAGGCAAGGCAAGTTTATTTGTATAGCACATTTCATACCCAATGGCAATTCAAAGTGCTTTACATAGAAATGAATTAAAACAGTGGTAACAAATGCATGAGAAAAAAAAGAGTACCATATGGACGGATAAAAATTTAAAACAAGCATAGTTAAAAATAAGTTGTAAAGACAATAATAATAATAATAATAATAATAATAATAATAATAAAAATGGTCAGATCCACAGTAATGGTCTGATATAAAAATAAACATTGGGGCCATAATCTGTGTACAGTTTTTCCTCTCTCACACTGCCCTCATCGGTGGTTATTTTATTTATTTTACATTACAAAAAAAATAAAGCAATGTTAATTCTGTTCTCAATTTTCTTCTTCTTTTCATTATCAACTCAAAGTACCGATAAGAATACTGTTAAAACCTTAACTATACCCATCCCTCCTCAGGAGTCACAATACAAATAAAACTACTGAACTAACTCAAATAACATTAGTCAGAATGGAAATGATCATTGTGTAACTCTAGTGTGTGTGAGTGTGTTCTGAGCACAAGCTGTTGTAAATCCTGCCCACTTCTTTGCATTGTCAGCACATGCTTCAGTCTGAGAGTGTTTATAGTGCTGTGAGTTTAACACTTCATGACTGAGAGCAGAACAGAACACAATCTTCATCATCACACAAGACACAAGAACAACAATGAACACCATCATCATCTTCATCTGGACCATTTCACTCTTTATTCAAGGTGAGACAAACATGTTGGCTCTGGTTTTGGTGTTCTTGTAAAAGTATATGATGATAGTAGTTTTAAACACTGATTGATTTTCTTTTCTCTTCTTCAGGATCCAGAGGAATCACTCTGACTCAACCTGAAGTTAAAACTGTCCAACAGGGTCAAACAGCTTCAATAGAGTGTCATATAGATGTAGGAATATACAGCAACTACTTAGCCTGGTATCAGCAGAAACCTGGAGAAGCTCCTAAACTCCTGATTTATTACATAAACAACCGTTATACTGGAACTCCATCTAGATTCAGTGGCAGTGGATCTGGCAGTGATTTCACTCTGACCATCAGTGGAGTCCAGACTGAAGATACAGGAGATTATTACTGTCAGAGTAGACACAGTGGTCCAGTGTTCACACAGTGATAAAGAGTCGTACAAAAACCTGTGTCAGTCAGACGTCACAGTGACTGCACTGATACAGCTGAGAGATACTGCAGCTGCTGATGGACCATCACACACAACACAATGGGGGATCAAACCTTTCACACACTTTATTTAGTTATTATGATGTAAGTGAACATGTAACACAATCTTAAATCTCTTACTAAAATGTGGAGAAAATGTGAGTGGTGAGGATCAGAAAGAGCTTTATTTATCAATTATACAGTGCAGGAGGAAAGTACAGACATACAGAGGTATTACACAAAAATTAAATATAGCAAAATAATAATATTATAAGAAAACAAACAATAGAAAGAAAATATTGCGCTAGTTCTGTCATGAACCTCTAGATGGCGCCGGTCTTTAACTCGTTTAGAAGCGATCGCATCATCATCTACAGACAGGGCCGGCGTTTGCTATAGGCGAGCTAGGCGGTTGCCTAGGGCGACAATTGTGTTAGGGGCGCGAGCGCGCTCTAGTGCCGCCCATTACTTCCCATTAAGCATAGAATCGGAACAAGCGAAATACAACATAATATTCATTAAACATGATCATCATAGGGCGCCCCCTCAGCCACACGTTTAATTACTTATCAACCTGATTATTAGATTGAATTGATGGTGATTATTGATTATTAGTTCAGCCGTTAGGTCAGGCAAGTGCTCATCTTGCGCGTTCATCAAAAATGAGGCGCCTAAACCCGCGGATGCACAGCACAGGGACGGAAAAAAAGAAAAGAAGAAAATCGAAAGAAAGCCCAGTATAGAGGTTAGTCTTCTTATCTCAGCCAATAAGTTGTCAAACAAAATAAAATTACTTAGTATCAATCTTATCAACTAATATTTATTTTATAAATATTATTAATATTGTCACTAAGCTATCACTTGCTAGTTTTCTACATAATTACTATACGTATTGCAAACATAACTTCACTGACAATAATCTACAATAACCTACATGGATGTCATTTAAATATCAAAAGTCCAGTTGAATATGGATAACGTATGCATGTTATTTATAAAAAGTACAAGCGCTCATCTCTACGTGGGCGTCGGAAGGAAATAAATACAGCCTCTCGGTTTTTTTTTTTTTTACTGGAGAAACTAACGATAGATGTCATATTATTTACATTAAACCCAAATATGCTGTGTTCACCAAATTCTTTACAGTGACTGTAGTGTAGTGGTAAGACGCATGGCATCAAGATTTGATGCTGATCGCTCAGAGGTTCGATCCCGCCTTTTGCCACACTCGCTCTATTACCTTTTCCCATTACATACCAGATCGGAAAGGCATTTATTTTCAATAAAAAGTGAGAAAATGTTTGAAAAGTGGAAATAAAGTGTCGAACGTGTTTAATAATAAGTGCTTCTCGGTTAGGGGTAGGCCTAGGAAAACAGACATACGCTGAATTAGAATAGAGACGATAAAAGTGAGTGGGGTGGGGGGCGCAAAACTCTCTCTCGCCTAGGGCAACCAAAGAGCTAGAGCCGGCCCTGTCTACAGAGCAGCTGATTGGATAACTGCGTCGGGCTGAAACTAGCAAAACACACTTGTGTCGGGTGTGTGATGAGGCCCAAACAGTATCTTGTATAAAAAGTACAGGAAGTGTACAACATAGAATATAATAATAATCAGAAGTTATTTGTCTTATTTCCAGTTGGCTATAAATGCAACATGTTTTGTTATAAATGATATGGGTGTAATAAAAGTGCCAAAAATGAATAAGTTATCTATGGATGATCTTCTGGTGGAGTGAGACGAGAGAGTACGCCAGGCAGCTCCGGAAGGCTGAGAAGAAAGAGAAACAAACTTTTAAAACGGCAAGAAAAGAGAAGTTCTCCCGGAAGAGAATTGACCTGGAGAGGAAAACAAATGTTTAATCTCTTTCGACAAATGAAGAGACAGTTGATGAATGGGATTAAAAATCTTATGTTGGAAAGTGAATTTGAATGCTTAAATTGTGAAATGTTTAAGCTGCGAGAGAAGTCATCTCCAGTCAGGATATGTGCTTTAATCACTGTCTTTGACAGTGGCGCTCCAAGACGAGAGACTGCTTGATGGAGTGGAAGCATTCGCCGCTTCTCACGAGTGCCACACTGCTGCCAGATCTCCTTCATCCCAAGTTCTTGGAAGTATGGGCTGTAGTGGAGAAGCAATGCAAAGGTATCTGTGTCATTGGAGACTATAACAACTCTCTTGCACTGCTTTACACGAACAGCCCACTGAACATGCACCAGCAACCTGGCATCAGCCTCCTCAATCCAATTCAAGAGGTCTGGGATCTCTTCACCACCAGCTGCCTTTGCTGGTAGTAACTCATCATCAATGACAATAGAGCTGACAATGACAGTAGCATTGGCACTGGCTCGATTGCACACCATATCTCGAGCTAACAGTTGGAGATTCTGCTTGTTCTCCTCAGATGCCCAGAACTTGTCAAGTTGCTGAGGGATGGGTGTGTGTCTGTTCATATCAATGATGTTAATGCATGTTGTTGAGTCAATGCAGTCGACTTCTCCAGGAGTAACTCCTGAGTGAATAAATTTAATCATTTTCCCTTCTACATCTGCAATCTCCACCTCACTCCACTTTCTCTTCCTAGGAACTAATGACAAGAAAATTACATTAATTGCACTGCATGTGTTGTAGGTGCAAGACTGGATTACCACCCCAAATCAGAAAAAGTTGGGACAGTTTGGAAAACGCAAATAAAAAAAGAAAGTAGTGATTTCTAAATTTACTTTGACTTGTATTTCATTGCAGACAATATGAACACAAAATATTTCATGTTTTGTCTGGTCAACTTCATGTCATTTGTAAATATGCATCCTTTCCTGTCATTCAGACCTGCAACACATTTCAAAAAAGTTGGACAGGAGCAATTTAGGGCTAGTAATGAGGTAAAATGGTTAAATAATGATGTGATTTGAAACAGGTGATGTCAACAGGTGATTGATCTAAGAAAGGTCTAATCCTTTAGGAGCAAAGATGGGTAGAGGATCGCCAGTTTGCCAACAAATACGTGAGAAAATTATTGAAATGTTTAAAAACAATGTTCCTCAAAGAAAGATAGGAAGAGATTTGGATATTTCACATTCAACAGTGCCTAACATAATTACAAGATTCAAGGAATCTGGAGGAATTTCAGTGCGTAAAGGACAAGGCCGCAAGCCTAAGCTGAACAACCGTGATCTCCGATCCCTCAGGCGGCACTGCATCAAGAATCGTCATTCATCTATAAGCGATATCACCACATGGGCTCAGGACTACTTTGGCAAACCTTTGTCAAGTACCACAATACGTAGTTACATCCACAAATGCCAGTTAAAACTGTACTGTGCCAAAAGGAAGCCTTATGTTAACAGTGTCCAGAAGCGCCGTCGACTTCTCTGGGCTCGGAGGCATCTGGGATGGACAGGAAAAATTGTCCTGATGTTACTTTCATGACCTCCCATGTCCTCTCTGGAGATCCTTTAGAAACACAATCATATACATTTCTAAATCAAACTACTAATTACTGATAGGCTGTTTGGGGGAATTCTTGATATTCTGATTGCATTAAACATTGATCTGCCTGTTCATACATCTTATCTTACTTTGTGTTTACTGGCCTGCTGCTATTCACTCCTGAAGTGCCTGCTTGAAGGCATGATTTAATTATTATTTAACTAATGGAAATGACAAACATCTTTAAAAAAATGTGTTTACAAATCTTTACCTGGCTCACTTGATGTCACATCATGAATGATCTGACAGTTCTGTTTCACTCTCCATCCCATCATCAGGCTCAACACACTCTGAAATATAGTCTTAGTATTCAGAGATATGCACAGATTCTTCCAAAGTCACTAGGACACGCTTGACAGGTAGTTTAAACTCGATTAACAGGTTACATACCTGTTGGAGTGATGTTGATCTGGTCAAGACCTTTCCCTCTGAATTCGTTAAGCCTTCCCTGCTCCATTGCCATCAAGACTTTGGTGATTTTTGCCAGCTGGAGTGTTCCCTCTGGTAATCTGTAATATTTCCTGTGGATACGAATATCATGTCCCAGGAAATCAGCAAGTTGGTCCATTTCGGTGTCGTTCATGTTAAGAACTCTGGACATTGTAGAGATGTGTTTGCGCAACTTGGTGGACGATGGGGCTTTTGGACATTTATCACCACACTCCATGGCAAAGCAGCGAGGCAGTCTGATCCACGAAATGATGTCTCGCAGCCTGGGATCGCAAACATGTAGATGTTCTCCTTCAGAACACCGCAAACCAGCAACTCCATGGTTTTTTTCATTTCCGGTGCCAAAAGTACATTTTCCTTCCGCGCTTTCCACGGATTTCTACACAACGTAAGTACTTGCATAGTGCTTGTTCAACTTCTGCGAGAGAGTCAGCAATATCAATATTTAAAGTAGAGTTGTCTCGAGACTCGAATGATTGTACTGGCATCAGACAGGCTTCCCCTTGCCTTTTTCTGTTGAAGATGATCATTTGTGCAATAGTGACTTTGGCCAGTTTTGCCCAGGTCTTGGTGTTCGTTGCATTAAAAAGTGTGCTGTAGTATTCTTGCTGTTTCTCCTTTAAATATATATGGAGTTTCTTGACATCATCTGCAAAAGGCAAGATCAGTGGAGCGTTGTACCTTTTTCCTTCCACTTTTCTTGTGTCACCGCAGATCCTTGCATCACAACTTACAATGTCGGCAACCTTTATGAGGCTCTGACCAAGTTTCTTGGCTAGCGTTGGCACCACTCTTATTTGTCCACATCTTATTTGTCTCACACTGAAAGCATGTAACAGCTTTAACTGCATTAACGGTGTGTTGGAAGTTGGCTGGATCAATGTATTCCTCAAGTGATTGGAGAGGGGACACCTGCCTTCCTTTCCAAACTAGTCTCCCTAACTCACGCATTTTCTGACGGATCAGTTCATGATCAGAACGCCGGTGTCCCACGATGTTGTGTTTCTGCTCGCCATACTTGAGAATACAATGGTCACTCTTTATGACATCTACCACTTCACCTTGTTTCATGTCACTGATAAGTTTCCACAGTCCCTTGCTAACTCCTTACTGCACAGGTTGCGTAAAAGCGCAAATCGATTGGGCTCAAGTTTTACCAGGTTTTGGAAGAACACCTCGAAGTGGGCACCTTTTCATATGTTTCCAAAGAAATCTTTTTTTGAAAAGTCCTTGGCAATTTGCACAATGTCAGAATTTATTTGGATTGACATTTGGAGAACTTGCTTGTTTACATGGAACAATGACACCTTTTCCCTTTTCTAATGACATCTACATTGTGTGCTCTGTCCCCATGTGTCCTTAGTATAGTCAGTTGGAGCTTTCTTTCCTTGGAGTTCTTTGGAGATGAAATGGCCTTAGCGACTTCAGATTGATCTTTATGAACAAGTTCCAGATGCCTGCCGATTTTGGATTGTGGTTTCTCACAAAAGAGACAGTAATGTTTTTTGGTGTATCTTCTAGATCCATCGTCATTCTTTTGACTGTGCATGACTGTAAGTGAAGTTAAGGAGCTTTCCCCAGATTTGTCAGATTCAGAGTTTCGGTTTTTAGGTCCCCTGTATGTTTTTCTTGTTCCATCTTTAACAGCAGGACTGGCCATGGTGGCAGCATTTTTTTTAAAAGGGTTACTTCAGCAATTAGCATATGGCTTTGTATGAGTAGAAACCCTATAGTAAATTAAAATGATCATACTTTTACCTCAGCTCTCATGACGAGAGCTCATTCAGCTCATCAGGAATGTATGTAATTTGACTCCTGCTGCGTTTGTTCTGACACTTTCTCAGCGGCTTAATCACATATTGAACAGACACGTTCAGTTTTTAATTGTAGTGTCTGTTCTCTAACTGAACTGATTTTATGAAAATGAACGCGGTCGCGGTGGGAAAGTGAAAGTGATCCAGTAATCCAGTAGCGGTGGCTTTGGGAGTGGCCTCATAGGGCAGCGAAGCATTCTGGGAATTGTTGTCATTCATCCCCATGAGACAAAAATACATTTTCTGTTTTTTTCTCAGTCTAGAAAGCACCAAATTAAAAAAAAAAAAAAAAATCACATTTCTACTATATTAATGACCCAGTTTAAATACAGCTTCATCTTCCCAGCGCTGAAGTGCCCCTTTAATATACTGCCTCCCTCTGAGCTGGTCTCACTTTCACAATCTGACCCTGGCACATATTCATCCTCTGTTATTTCCATGCTGTTTAGTGAGTCTTCAGAATCATATCCAAGCATTTGTTTTTTAAACTGAAATCAGAATTCAGCAAATTAAATTTCCTAAATACAAGGTCTGTGTCACTGAAACAGAACTACAATATCTCCCAATGTCTGTAGAATAAAAGTATTTCCTTCTAACATTCACTAAAAATACCCTATATTTTAAACTGCTTAAAAAATGTAAAATCAAGCATTTTTGTTACATGCACGCAATTACTCTAGTTTAATATCTAATTGCATAAATAAATGCTAAATTAAATGCAAGTTATCAAGTTTGAATGGGTCTAAAGTATCAAACAAACATTGAAAGGGTTGCCTTTAAAACCGTTACGAAAACCGGTCAAGATAAAATTAATGAATTTTAAATAAATAAATAAATAAATTTTACCTTGGGATTGGAGTGGGACACATTCCCATCTTCTGCAGAGGTGGAATCTGTGTTCATGTGGTTTTGGAAGGCAACCTGTAATCAGTCAAGCATGACAATGTAGCTAATTAGCTCTTAAGGGAAATATTAATAATTATTCATAACTCATTATGATTAATTATGAATATTTGAATCATTTAAATAGATTAACTTTATGTAGCTACATTAATATTGCAATCAATCAATCAGTTCATTTGTGAACATTTAGTATTGATTATTACTTAATTCTAAGAAAAGGATATTTTGCATGGCTACAGAAAAAATATTCTTCCTTTGTATTTATATAAGCGCTTAGAGCGCATAACTAGATCAATCATTTAAGGGACAATTTGTTTGCAGGCAGGGAGTTAGAACCAAACATATATTGTGCACAAAATTTAATATCTATAAATCACGAACGAGACATGAAACACATACATACACAAAACATACATAGCAATTTATGATAACATTAACATTTGTCTGAACAAAGGGGTTTACAGTTTTACTCACTACACAGCAATTTGTTTTGCGTACGATACTTGCATATGGCTTGAGCCGTAGAAGACCGTCCAGGTGAAAATCGCAGAAGAAAGTTCGATGGTTTGGTCTGATGGGTTTTACTATGCATGATTCCTTCCGTGGTGAGTGAAGGAACGACAGTGAACTTGCAGAGTCTCTGATGGTCGAAGAAGGTCCATATGAAATGTGGATGGCCGTGTGTGGGCCTCGGGTTTCTGGTCCCACACAGCACATGGCTCTGTGTATGGAGGCCCTCCCTGCTTGGAGGGCCTGCATTGGTGGCCTGGCTCAAGGGCCAGAGAGAGAAGAGAGAGAGCGGGCATCCGATCACCTCTCTTTTTAAGGTCTGGGAGTAGTCACACCCTCCTGGTTGACTTGACCAATGAGATTGTTGGGATTTCCAAGCGGGAAATTCCTCTGGAGATTTTATGGCTCTTTGTTTCAAGCTTGAATCAATGGGTCTCTGCCCATTCATACTCTAATTAATGCAACAAACACACACTGCATTCTCTGAATAAGTGACACACATGGAAGTGTAAGTCGTGAAGTGAGCATTAATTTGATAGGAGACATATATGAGGTTACCTGAGCTAGTAAGTTGTTAAGACAAAGACAAAAAGATGCAAAATACCATACAGAAGAAACATTTTACAAGACAGTTATGTGTTTACATACAATGTCCTGGGGTGCATGTTCATTTACAGATGGTTGTCTATAATTTGAGGCAAAAGCGTGTGTTTTACAAGCTTTGTGTCTTTAACTCTGGACTTTTCATGTGGCCAAATTCTTTTGGGCCGTAAAACGTCTTATCAGATGGTTTCCAGGGTAACGGAGAATCTTTCTCTGTTGTGTTGGGGGAAGGTCTGTTACTAAGCACAAAGCATTCAAAACATATTTGTTAAATGTAACTGGCGATTGTGTGTTTGAGTCGCCTGAGTCGCTACAACAAATATAAAGGAAGAAGGTATTGAGAATTTTACACAAATTATATTAGCAACAAAGGAGCCCCCATAAGGACAGTTAAAATACAGGTCAATGTCCCCAAAAGCCATCATAAATACTCATCACTGCCTATGAGGTTAAAGTGCCGACCAAACTTTCAGGTTTGTTTAGAAGGTGTTTGTCACGTCACAGACAAGGGAAAATGGTGCGAAGACTGATGTGCAAAAGAAGTGGTAATTTATTATAAAACGAAACAAATACAAAACAAAACTCACAAGGGGGCAAAAATACATAATCAAAACATAAACTCAAAAACATACCAGAACAGAATCACGGGGAGGACGGGAGACGCAGACATTACAACAATACCACAAAGACTGACAAACACCAGGAACCACAAAGACTGACAAACACCAGGAGCTTATAACAGGGAACAAATGAGGCAGGGACCGAGGAAACACAGGTGGGAGAAATCAAACACTAATTAGATAACAAGGGGGGAGGGATCAGACAATGACAGAAGCACAAAGGCCATACTGACAAAACCCACATGTGCACACAAGACAGGACAGGCATGTGAAATTACATCCCTCCTTAAGGAGCAGCTACCAGACGCTCCACTAGGGACGGGTGGGACGGGTGGGACGGGAGGGACGAACAGGGGAAACAGAGAAAGAAGGAACAAACAAAGGGGGGGTCAACAAGGAAGAATGGGGAAAACAAAATTTTCTGGAGGCCATGGAGGCCCACAAAGTTCAGGCGTCCAGGGAGGCGCGGTCAGGGCAGGGCGCCAGGTCGGCGCAGGCAGGGCAGGGTCCACTGAAACACGATCCACCGGTACAGGGACCACCGGCAAAGGAACCACCGGAACAGATCCACCGGCACTGGGACCACCGGAACACAATCAACCGGAACACGATCCACCGGCACAGGGACCACCGGAACACTATCCACCGGCACTGGGACCACCGGAACAGGCGTGGAGGAAGCCTTTCTCCTCCGCCGCCGCCTCGAGGCCACTGGAGCAGGAACCACTGACACACAATCCACTGGAACACGATCCACCGGAATACGAACCACTGGAACTGAGTTCACCGGAACACGGACCACTGGCACAGGGACCACCGGAATACGATCCATTGGAACTGGGACCACCTGATCCATCACCAAAGGAGCCCTCCTTCTCTTCCTCCTCCCTCTCCCCAAAGGGGTCATCGGAGGACTGGGGACCTGGCAGTCTGTGAGGATAAGTGGAGGAGGACCAAGCAGACGAAGGACACCCTTCCATAACTCTCCTCCACCACCACGATTGTACATAAATCCCACAAACTGCCAAAATGATAAAATCCCCAGCATTCCCATCTTCCAAGCGCTAACAGGCTCATTTAATCCATTGTTAATGATGTCCTTGAGCTCTGCCACGCTGATGTTGAGCCCCTTCTGCAAAGACGAACCGGTGCGCAAACTCCTTCACGCTGGTTCCCTCCTGCCGGAGGGAGAGGAGCTTGCGCCGTCTTCCTGCCATGGGTGAAGCAGAGGGGCAGGGAGATGGGAAAAGGAAGCCTTCCATCTAGCTGAGTCCTCTAATGGTGGTATTGTTCTGTCACATCACAGACAAGGGAAAATGGTGCGAAGACTCATGTGCAAAAGAAGTGGCAATTTATTAGAAAAAGAAACATAAATAGAAAACAAAACCCACAAGGGGGCAAAAATACATAATCAAAACATACACTCAAAAACATACCAGAACAGAATCACGGGGAGGACAGGAGACGCAGACATTACAACGATACCACAAAGACTGTCAAACACCAGGAGCTTATAACAGGGAACAAATGAGGCAGGGACCGAGAAAACACAGGTGGGAGAAATCAAACACTAATGAGATAACGAGGGGGGAGGGATCAGACAATGACAGAAGCACAAAGGCCATACTGACAAAACCCACATGTGCACACAAGACAGGACAGGCATGTGACAATGGTATCTATCGTTTGTGGTAAGTTGTTTAAAATGTAGAAATCAATATAATTATATTACAATTTGTAATAATAATAATAATAATAATAATACATTTTATTTATAATGCACTTTATATTAAACAAAATCTCAAAGTGCTACAGAATTAAAAACAATCAACAACAATAAATAAATAAGTAAATTAATAAAATAAAATAAATAAAACTGAAAAATAAAATAAAATAAAGAAGTAACAAGTCAACTAAAAGCTCAATTAAAATTTGTCATTCATAACTCACGAATGTAGATAGGTATCGTAAATATGTGCAAAAAAATCCAGCATGCACTAACAGGGTTGGGACAAAGCCTGTAATAATGCCATCCTCGCATCGTTCTGTCAAACACATTCTGATAAACATTGTTGCTGGGAAATAATTATTACTACAGTATAATGTATACTGTGCAGCTCTGAAGCTAAATGGTTCTAAAACAACTTGTCTTATTACCTGTGTGTCTGTTGGTGAGGGGATCACAGAATCTCCTGCTGGTTGAGTGACTGGATGTGATTCTGGGCCCAGCTAAAAATCAAATTAAAAATTCAATGTTCATTGTTGAACCGTTTCTATCGCACACGTTCGATCTTTCGGATCACCGGTACAGAATCGAAAACTGTTTCTATTGGACATGTTCGATCCTTCTGATCACCAGTACAGAATTGAGAATCGTTTCTATCGCACACGTTCGATCTTTCGGATCAGCAGTACAGAATCGAGAACCGTTTCTATCGGACACGTTCGATCCTTCGGATCACCAGTACAGTATCGAGAATCGTTTCTATCAGACACGTTCGATCTTTCAGATCACCAGTACAGAATTGAGAATCGTTTCTATCGGACACGTTCGATCTTTCGGATCAGCAGTACAGAATCAAGAATCGTTTCTATCGGACACGTTCGATCTTTCGGATCACCAGTACAGTATCGAGAACCGTTTCTATCGGACACGTTCGATCTTTCGGATCACCGGTACAGAATCAAGAACCGTTCCTATCGGACACGTTCGATCAAGTATCGAGAACCGTTTCTATCGGACACGTTCGATCTTTCGGATCACCGGTACAGAATCAAGAACCGTTCCTATCGGACACGTTCGATCAAGTATCGAGAACCGTTTCTATCGGACACGTTCGATCCTTCGGATCACCAGTACAGTATCGAGAATCGTTTCTATCAGACACGTTCGATCTTTCAGATCACCAGTACAGAATTGAGAATCGTTTCTATCGGACACGTTCGATCTTTCGGATCAGCAGTACAGAATCAAGAATCGTTTCTATCGGACACATTCGATCTTTCGGATAACCAGTACAGAATCGAGAACCGTTTCTATCGGACACGTTCGATCTTTCGGATCACCAGTACAGAATCGAGAACCGTTTCTATCGGACACGTTCGATCAAGTATCGAGAACCGTTTCTATCGGACACGTTCGATCCTTCGGATCACCAGTACAGTATCGAGAATTGTTTCTATCAGACACGTTCGATCTTTCAGATCACCAGTACAGAATTGAGAATCGTTTCTATCGGACACGTTCGATCTTTCGGATCAGCAGTACAGAATCAAGAATCGTTTCTATCGGACACATTCGATCTTTCGGATCAGCAGTACAGAATTGAGAACCGTTTCTATCGGACACGTTCGATCTTTCGGATAACCAGTACAGAATCGAGAACCGTTTCTATCGGACACGTTCGATCTTTCGGATCAGCAGTACAGAATCGAGAACCGTTTCTATCGGACACGTTCGATCAAGTATCGAGTACCGTTTCTATCAGACACGTTCGGTCTTTCAGATCACCAGTACAGAATCGAGAACCGTTTCTATCGGACACGTTCGATCTTTCGGATCACCAGTACAGAATCGAGAACCGTTTCTATCGGACACGTTCGATCTTTCGGATCACCAGTACAGAATCGAGAACCGTTTCTATCGGACACGTTTGATCTTTCGGATCACCAGTACAGAATAGAGAACCGTTTCTATCGGACACGTTCGATCTTTCGGATCACCAGTACAGAATCGAGAACCGTTTCTATCGGACACGTTCGATCTTTCGGATCACCAGTACAGAATCGAGAACCGTTTCTATCGGACACGTTCGATCTTTCGGATCACCAGTACAGAACCGAGAACCGTTTCTATCGGACACGTTCGATCTTTCGGATCACCAGTACAGAATCGAGAACCGTTTCTATCGGACACGTTCGATCTTTCGGATCAACTGTACAGAATCGAGAACCGTTTCTATCGGACACGTTCGGTCTTTCAGATCACCAGTACAGTGCTACAGAAAGTGTAGAATGATTTTTTTAAACTAAAGTACATACAATTATAAACTGCAAAAAAAAAATGTAAAAGTGATCATTTTTGTCATGTTCATTTTTAATGTGGCGGAGAGACTGTTCTTCCTTTGTTTGTTATGAAACATTAGGACAATATATTGAGGTCATTATAAAAACTTCAATTTAAGACCATTTTCAAAATATACTCAAAATGTTGCAAGCAAAATGTTCTAATTTTGTTAACTTGTCACATTAGAAGAACATTTATAAAGAACATTCAACATCTCATCGCTTAATGATATCCTCAAAACAGTTTCCTAATGTGGCAGAGAGAATGTTGTTATTATGAAACTTTGACAATGTTTTTTTTTAAGATCATTGTACAGCTTGTTACCTCAGAAACATTACTAAAACATCCTTTGAATGTTGCAGTTAAAATGTTATATCTTGGTTTGCATTTAACGCTACAGGAAAAAAATTTAAATGAGAAAACATTCTTAAAATATTCATTAAACATTACATTCAAATTTTTTCTTCAGAACATTAACCCAACTTTAGGGAATGTTAGCCAAACTTCTGAAAACGTTCCCTGCAAGCTGGGATTATTCTTAAAGTGAAATCTTCAATGTCTAGAGTGTGTGAGTGTGTTCTGAGCTCAAGCTGTTGTAAATCCTGCCCACTTCTTTGCATTGTCAGCACATGCTTCAGTCTGAGAGTGTTTATAGTGCTGTGAGTTTAACACTTCATGACTGAGAGCAGAACAGAACACAATCTTCATCATCACACAAGACACAAGAACAACAATGAACACCATCATCATCTTCATCTGGACTCTCACTCTGTTTGCTCAAGGTTTGTGCTAAAATATTCAGGATTAATATAAAGGATTAATCATTCTTTTAACTTGTCAAATATATAAAATTTTCATGTCTGTTTTCTTTCAGAGTGTAGAGGACAGATCACAGTAACTCAGAGTCCATTAATAACAGCTCAACCAGGACAAGACGTCAGAATAAACTGTAAAACCAGCAGTAGTGTGTATAGGAGTAATCGTTTAGCCTGGTACTCACAGAAACCTGAAGAAGCTCCTAAACTCCTCATGTATTACGCATCAACCCGTTATACTGGAGCTCCATCTAGATTCAGTGGCAGTGGATCTGGCAGTGATTTCACTCTGACCATCAGTGGAGTCCAGACTGAAGATACAGGAGATTATTACTGTCAGAGTGAACACTCGATCAGTGGAAGCTGGGTGTTCACACAGTGATAAAGAGTCGTACAAAAACCTGTGTCAGTCAGACGTCACAGTGACTGCACTGATACAGCTGAGAGATACTGCAGCTGCTGATGGACCATCACACACAACACAATGGGGGATCAAACCTTTCACACACTTTATTTAGTTTTCACACTTTATTTAGTATCACAAAAAATGTTTAGCGAAGTTTCTAGAGAGACTTTAAAAAAAAAAATAATAGAGTAAATATAAATGTATATGTAGTAATTTATGTTTTTGTGTGAAATATCGGTCAGTGCTGATATTGATCATGGCAGCTCTGGGATGTTCCAGATCACAGTGGCCCTCATTTATCATAAGTGCAAACACCACATTTCCAGCGTACACCCAAACCCACGGTGACTTTGAGATTTATCAATAAGGACGTTAGCGTACGGCACGCTCAAATCCTACGCCATATTATGACCCACTGTAAAAAAAAAAAAAACAACAACAACATAGTAATTATAAACTTCAGTGTTTATTTTTGTGCAACATGGACTTCAATGTTAAATTTGTGTGACTATACCAATATGCGTTCCCCCAGTTGCGAGCCTGTGCGCTTTACCTGACGGTTCAGGGTTAGGCCCGGCAGCTGCGCACGGACTGGGACTGAAAATAATTCAGACTGACAAAATAATAAAAATGACATTCTTCTTCTTTTAAATAATAAAAAAATAAATAATAACGACATTCTTCTTCTAAATAACAATAAGCGTCATTAATAATAAAAATCATAATAATAATAAGAATCTTACAAATTGTCTTGCAATTATTAATGTGAATGAATGGTGCTCCACATCACATCATCATCATATCGTACACGCCAATAGCCTACATGTGCTGTCACGGATCTGCTGGGCTCCTCCTCTTTGCTCTTTCCTGTTCATTACGGCTCCCCTACAGGTGATGGAGCACAGGTGTGGTGTGTTGTGCTTGTGATTGCCTCAAGGATCGCGTGTGATTGATTCCATTTCCATCTTGGGCTTTAAAGATCTCTCCAGAGCTGGTGGAAGAGGCCGCCACTTCTCCTTTTCTCCCGCACCGTTTTGACATTTTTGTTTCCTTTTGCATGACACTTCATATCACTTATTGCCTACATGTTTCATTTCTCAACCTAACCTATACACTGACTTTATTTAACTTGCGTTGTTCATTATTTATCTTCAATAAATATATTTCTTTAAATGAACACTCCGCGTGGTCTTCCCTCTCTGTTTACATAGCCTGGAATAGGCAGAATGTAACAGTGCCGTGATACGAAATTAAATGCTAATTGTTTCAAAACATGTTCTGTGAAATAATGCATTGTGATGGTAATTTATCATCCAAACACACTTCTCAACCCCCACACTATTAGCAGTACTCATAATTTAGGTCCACATTTTGTTTTTGTGGGCGGCTTTATTCCCACTCTTTAAACTCCCAAATAAAATATTGTCGCTTTTTTCCATTTCCCTGGTGATGGTCTCGATGGTCATCTCACTAGTCCACTAGTCAGGACACTGATCAGGGAGTCAGCCCATTGATTTATGTCCTAATCAGTGCCCTGACTAGTGGACTAGGTAGAAGATTGAGACGCGCCCAATCTCCACGTCGGAGAAGTTTCGCTTCTTTGCCGTCTTCCGAGTGTCCATGGCGGAAAATGAGGGCGTGGGGGAGGCGGAGACTTGAATATATAGGGGCGTGTTATTCTAATGACGATCCTTTTCAGCCGCAGCATTTATCAAGGGCAGGTATTACCTGTGTCCCAAAGTGAAGTGCGCGCACTTCGAAGGCCGCATTTGAAGTGAGATTACGTCATTCCTGCACTACGAAGGCTGTCCCAATGTGAAGGCTGCTCCTCTGAAGGCCACATTTGAAGTGTGATTACGTCACAGCGGCACTACGAAGGCTGTCCCAATGTGAAGGCTGCACCTCTGAAGGCCACATTTGAAGTGTGATTACGTCACAGCGGCACTACGAAGGCTGTCCCAATGTGAAGGCTGCACCTCTGAAGGCCGCATTTGAAGTGAGATTACGTCATTCCTGCACTACGAAGGCTGTCCCAATGTGAAGGCTGCTCCTCTGAAGGCCACATTTGAAGTGCGATTACGTCACAGCGGCACTACGAAGGCTGTCCCAATGTGAAGGCTGCACCTCTGAAGGCCACATTTGAAGTGTGATTACGTCACAGCGGCACTACGAAGGCTGTCCCAATGTGAGGGCTGCTCCTCTGAAGGCCACATTTGAAGTGTGATTACGTCACAGCGGCACTACGAAGACTGTCCCAATGTGAAGGCTGCTCCTCTGAAGGCCACATTTGAAGTGCGATTACGTCACAGCGGCACTACGAAGGCTGTCCCAATGTGAAGGCTGCACCTCTGAAGGCCACATTTGAAGTGTGATTACATCACAGCGGCACTACGAAGACTGTCCCAATGTGAGGGCTGCTCCTCTGAAGGCCACATTTGAAGTGTGATTACGTCCCAAAGTGAAGGCTGCTCCTCTGAAGGCCACATTTGAAGTGTGATTACGTCACAGCGGCACTACGAAGACTGTCCCAATGTGAAGGCTGCTCCTCTGAAGGCCACATTTGAAGTGTGATTACGTCACAGCGGCACTACGAAGACTGTCCCAATGTGAAGGCTGCACCTCTGAAGGCCGCATTTGAAGTGTGATGGCGTCACAGCGGCACTACGAAGGCTGTCCCAATGTGAAGGCTGCACCTCTGAAGGCCACATTTGAAGTGTGATTACGTCACAGCGGCACTACGAAGGCTGTCCCAATGTGAAGGCTGCTCCTCTGAAGGCCACATTTGAAGTGCGATTACATCACAGCGGCACTACGAAGGCTGTCCCAATGTGAAAAGCTGCACCCTCTGAAGGCCACATTTGAAGTGTGATTACGTCACAGCGGCACTACGAAGACTGTCCCAATGTGAAGGCTGCACCTCTGAAGGCTGCATTTGAAGTGCGATTACATCACAGCGGCACTACGAAGGCTGTCCCAATGTGAAGGCTGCACCTCTGAAGGCCACATTTGAAGTGTGATTACGTCACAGCGGCACTACGAAGGCTGTCCCAATGTGAAGGCTGCACCTCTGAAGGCCACATTTGAAGTGTGATTACGTCACAGCGGCACTACGAAGGCTGTCCCAATGTGAAGGCTGCACCTCTGAAGGCTGCATTTGAAGTGCGATTACATCACAGCGGCACTACGAAGGCTGTCCCAATGTGAAGGCTGCACCTCTGAAGGCCACATTTGAAGTGTGATTACGTCACAGCGGCACTACGAAGGCTGTCCCAATGTGAAGGCTGCACCTTTGAAGGCCGCATTTGAAGTGAGATTACGTCACAGCGGCACTACGAAGGCTGTCCCAATGTGAAGGCTGCACCTTTGAAGGCCGCATTTGAAGTGAGATTACGTCATTCCTGCACTACGAAGGCTGTCCCAATGTGAAGGCTGCTCCTCTGAAGGCCACATTTGAAGTGCGATTACATCACAGCGGCACTACGAAGGCTGTCCCAATGTGAAGGCTGCACCTCTGAAGGCCACATTTGAAGTGTGATTACGTCACAGCGGCACTACGAAGGCTGTCCCAATGTGAAGGCTGCACCTTTGAAGGCCGCATTTGAAGTGAGATTACGTCACAGCGGCACTACGAAGGCTGTCCCAATGTGAAGGCTGCACCTCTGAAGGCCACATTTGAAGTGAGATTACGTCACAGCGGCACTACGAAGGCTGTCCCAATGTGAAGGCTGCACCTCTGAAGGCCACATTTGAAGTGTGATTACGTCACAGCGGCACTACGAAGGCTGTCCCAATGTGAAGGCTGCACCTCTGAAGGCCGCATTTGAAGTGTGATTACGTCACAGCGGCACTACGAAGGCTGTCCCAATGTGAAGGCTGCACCTCTGAAGGCCGCATTTGAAGTGTGATTACGTCACAGCGGCACTACGAAGGCTGTCCCAATGTGAAGGCTGCACCTCTGAAGGCCGCATTTGAAGTGCGATTACGTCACAGCGGCACTACGAAGGCTGTCCCAATGTGAAGGCTGCACCTCTGAAGGCCGCATTTGAAGTGTGATTACGTCACAGCGGCACTACGAAGACTGTCCCAATGTGAAGGCTGCTCCTCTGAAGGCCACATTTGAAGTGTGATTACGTCACAGCGGCACTACGAAGACTGTCCCAATGTGAAGGCTGCACCTCTGAAGGCCGCATTTGAAGTGTGATGGCGTCACAGCGGCACTACGAAGGCTGTCCCAATGTGAAGGCTGCACCTCTGAAGGCCACATTTGAAGTGTGATTACGTCACAGCGGCACTACGAAGGCTGTCCCAATGTGAAGGCTGCTCCTCTGAAGGCCACATTTGAAGTGCGATTACATCACAGCGGCACTACGAAGGCTGTCCCAATGTGAAAAGCTGCACCCTCTGAAGGCCACATTTGAAGTGTGATTACGTCACAGCGGCACTACGAAGACTGTCCCAATGTGAAGGCTGCACCTCTGAAGGCTGCATTTGAAGTGCGATTACATCACAGCGGCACTACGAAGGCTGTCCCAATGTGAAGGCTGCACCTCTGAAGGCCACATTTGAAGTGTGATTACGTCACAGCGGCACTACGAAGGCTGTCCCAATGTGAAGGCTGCACCTCTGAAGGCCACATTTGAAGTGTGATTACGTCACAGCGGCACTACGAAGGCTGTCCCAATGTGAAGGCTGCACCTCTGAAGGCTGCATTTGAAGTGCGATTACATCACAGCGGCACTACGAAGGCTGTCCCAATGTGAAGGCTGCACCTCTGAAGGCCACATTTGAAGTGTGATTACGTCACAGCGGCACTACGAAGGCTGTCCCAATGTGAAGGCTGCACCTTTGAAGGCCGCATTTGAAGTGAGATTACGTCACAGCGGCACTACGAAGGCTGTCCCAATGTGAAGGCTGCACCTTTGAAGGCCGCATTTGAAGTGAGATTACGTCATTCCTGCACTACGAAGGCTGTCCCAATGTGAAGGCTGCTCCTCTGAAGGCCACATTTGAAGTGCGATTACATCACAGCGGCACTACGAAGGCTGTCCCAATGTGAAGGCTGCACCTCTGAAGGCCACATTTGAAGTGTGATTACGTCACAGCGGCACTACGAAGGCTGTCCCAATGTGAAGGCTGCACCTTTGAAGGCCGCATTTGAAGTGAGATTACGTCACAGCGGCACTACGAAGGCTGTCCCAATGTGAAGGCTGCACCTCTGAAGGCCACATTTGAAGTGAGATTACGTCACAGCGGCACTACGAAGGCTGTCCCAATGTGAAGGCTGCACCTCTGAAGGCCACATTTGAAGTGTGATTACGTCACAGCGGCACTACGAAGGCTGTCCCAATGTGAAGGCTGCACCTCTGAAGGCCGCATTTGAAGTGTGATTACGTCACAGCGGCACTACGAAGGCTGTCCCAATGTGAAGGCTGCACCTCTGAAGGCCGCATTTGAAGTGTGATTACGTCACAGCGGCACTACGAAGGCTGTCCCAATGTGAAGGCTGCACCTCTGAAGGCCGCATTTGAAGTGCGATTACGTCACAGCGGCACTACGAAGGCTGTCCCAATGTGAAGGCTGCACCTCTGAAGGCCACATTTGAAGTGCGATTACGTCACAGCGGCACTACGAAGGCTGTCCCAATGTGAAGGCTGCACCTCTGAAGGCCACATTTGAAGTGCGATTACGTCACAGCGGTGCGACGAAGGCTGTCCCAATGTGAAGGCTGCTCCTCTGAAGGCCACATTTGAAGTGCGATTACGTCACAGCGGCACTACGAAGACTGTCCCAATGTGAAGGCTGCACCTCTGAAGGCCACATTTGAAGTGTGATTACGTCACAGCGGCACTAGGAAGGCTGTCCCAATGTGAAGGCTGCACCCTCTGAAGGCCACATTTGAAGTGTGATTACGTCACAGCGGCACTACGAAGGCTGTCCCAATGTGAAGGCTGCACCTCTGAAGGCCACATTTGAAGTGTGATTACGTCACAGCGGCACTACGAAGGCTGTCCCAATGTGAAGGCTGCACCTTTGAAGGCCACATTTGAAGTGCGATTGCGTCACAGCGGCACTACGAAGGCTGTCCCAATGTGAAGGCTGCTCCTCTGAAGGCCACATTTGAAGTGCGATTACGTCACAGCGGCACTACGAAGGCTGTCCCAATGTGAAGGCTGCACCTTTGAAGGCCGCATTTGAAGTGAGATTACGTCATTCCTGCACTACGAAGGCTGTCCCAATGTGAAGGCTGCACCTCTGAAGGCCACATTTGAAGTGTGATTACGTCACAGCGGCACTACGAAGGCTGTCCCAATGTGAAGGCTGCTCCTCTGAAGGCCGCATTTGAAGTGAGATTACGTCACAGCGGTGCGACGAAGGCTGTCCCAATGTGAAGGCTGCACCTTTGAAGGCCGCATTTGAAGTGAGATTACGTCATTCCTGCACTACGAAGGCTGTCCCAATGTGAAGGCTGCACCTCTGAAGGCCACATTTGAAGTGTGATTACGTCACAGCGGTGCGACGAAGACTGCCGCAATTCATGAGCGACTTCAAAATGCGCTCTTCGGTTCTCAGGCAAAGGAAGGGTACAGCAGATGGGACCTTCCCACAACTTCGCAGCCTTCCCTATCCCAGAATTCATAGCACACTGGTGACTACAGGATTTGACAGGTCCGCATTCCCGCGGCACTCGATCAGATTTCCCAGTTAAAGATGTAGCGGTCGGTAGCCTAACTCAACGTGTAGCCTGGATACTATCGAACACAACAGCGCAAGCGCTTTAAGTAAATAAAATGTTTAGTGCATTCGCACAGTTCCCAGTTCCCTGCCCTGAGAAACCAAGATGAACTTTAATTTCCCAATTTTTAAATGCTATTTATTTCGCAACCATTCTCTCAAGAAGATGAATCAGTTTATTACCACCCTTTTCGCTGTTTCTTTCTTTTTTTTCATACACTTTCTTTAAATAGCCTTCAAAATATAATCTGCAGGGCTGTATTTTCGTCCTGCTCCCACTATGCACCGCACCACTCCGCTCCCCCGTAAAATTCACTCCGTGCTCACCCGCTATAAATTATTTTATTCCCGACCCGACTGATCCAGCTAAATTTAGATTTTGTTTCCAGAATCTATCTTTTAAATTCCCCTTACAGAAAGAGAGACACTGGGGATAGGAATTGTCCGTGCAATCATTTATTTTTCTTATAGACGGCTATCACCGTAGCTAAAACAAATATCACAGAAAAATAGGCTAAATCAAATGTGACATCTGTCACTCAGAATTATAAGAAAAAATGTAAATAAACGAAAACGGCTGACTTAGAAGCTAAAAAAAGCTTTTTATATGAATGAATGAATAAATGTTCACTGACGACGGTCAAAGATCGATCCTCCTAAGGCTGAATCCGTGGCCGACACAGAACAATTTAAATGGCTAGGCTATAGTATTAGCTTATTATTTTGTATGCAAGTTATTTGTAAATTAAACAAAGAAATGCTGTCTATTGTTCATTTTCGTTAACTTCAAACGTAGGCTAAATTAAAGAGAAGTGGTTGTTCTGTAGCCTATTGTTTATTTTTGTAATGCACGTTATCATTTGTAGCTACATTAAACACATTTATATATGTTTATACATAGTATTTTCTTGTCATGTAATTTAAAATGTGTAAATGAAAATAAATTGGTCTATACATTAGCCTACCCTTTTTACAACTATAGCCTATTTATAGACCAATAATATAACTTAAGTTTAACATCAGAAATAACAGAAATTTTAATTATCAGCCAAACCAGAAGAAAACACTTTTCTACACTTTCATTGCGCTGAGCGGGAGAAGCTGGAGCTGGACCGGGATGGGGACCAGAAACACTTGCACAATAGAGACTGTGGTTAGGCCTGAGCGGGACATCATCTTCTGGGATGAGCAGGGCATATTTCCACTGTCCGCAGCTCTGCGGGGCTGAATCGGTCGGCGGCTGGCATGTCATAAAAAGTAGACAATGCATCTGAGATGATGAGTTGAATGAAAATAAGTAGGCCAACTTTAAAAAAAACTTGGACGTATATATATAGGCTAAATGTTTAAAATATATTGTAACATTTACATTTAACATAAGAAATAAACTGTTAACTAATATTTGCAATATTTAAGCGGCTAGATTTACATGCTATGGTCCGGTCTCCCATCGTCGCAGGCTTTGAAGCATGTCAAAACCCAATAAAAAGCTAAAAAATATATATATATTTCAACAGCCTATTGCACTAGACCAATGCACAGCAGCTTCAGTCCTGTATTGTGTTGACCTCATATTGCAAAACAGTTCAACTTTCAAATAGACATGGGTCCTTTTAGCCTAAACTTAGGGCCATTATGGGAATATTGTTTAGCTTATTTTTGGTTTAATTTGGTTTACTTTAATAATTTAATTTATTTAATTATTTTGTTTTGCTATAATTTTTATGCCAGCTTGCGATGCCCCCCCCTAGCATCCCCTCGCGGCACCCAGGGGTCCCTGTCCCCACTTTGAAAAGCACTGCTATAAAGCATATGACTTCAGTTTCTGGAGGGAAAGGGCTTTCTTATGCCTTTTGAAGCAGTGAAAATATTCTTAATATTGCATACACTGGAACTGAAATATTATTGTATACCGTAGTGTATAATGGACAATGAATATTAAAACAACAAAATTGATATGAGTAAAAGGTAGTTTCAAATACAACATGTGTGGCTATAAGGGATTTTCTGACATCTGTTTCATATTCTTCTCAGGTATGAAGAATACAGAGGGGTGGGGTACCCAAAACAAGCCCAATATTATTATATTATTATCATCAGTATAATTTATGATCAATAATTTATCAATAAATGAGCCTGCAACATATTAAATTGAAATCTCTTGGCATTTAAAAAAACAAATACAGATGGGATTTTACAAAATTCTCCAAGTCGCAATAAAGACTGTGAACAGAAGAGGTTTGGAGATGGAAAAAGAGAAAAAGTGACGTGAAGGACTCCAGTCGGAGTTACTGCACACATCGTAGGAGCAGTGGTGAACATGCACACTAAAAACCGTAAAAAGGATAAGCCCTGCATTTTTATTTTTATTTTTATAATGGCCTGTCATAATAAATAGCCTAGATTGTAAAAAAAATATTTTTAAAATTAAATTAGGTGGCTCACCTCCCTGTTTCCTCTCCATATCTGTACATCTCTGCTGGTTGCATTGTTTGTAAAAAAAAAAAATAATAATAATAATAATTCGTCTATTTAGGTCTATGAACTATCATTACATTTATAGCATCACATCACATGCCTGCACGTTGAACGGGATTTTTCTTCAATGAGGGGAAGGAGGCGGGATGTATGAGGACGAATGACTACAGCACTTTTATCGTGGCACTATGGCTATTAGCTGTGAGAAGACAGTGTCAGGCAATGTATTTGGACAAAACAGCGACCATAAATGTAAAGAAACGAAGTTCCTTGTCATATTTTCCTAACAAGCAACCACATTTTTTCAAATAAGCCCAAAAAAACTTAACCCGTAACTCAAGATTTTTTACCGCGACTTGCCAAAAAAAGAAGCCCAAAGTCACGTGTTATACGCGGACTTGGTAGCTATGGATACTGTCGAATCAAACCAACGTGGGACTACAGTGATTGTATGTCGTGGAGGCAGCGCGCGTGCTCTCTGCATCCATACAGGTGCACATTTTTTTCACAGATACACTGAGAGCGGCGCAGTCATGTGAAAAAAAATTGCCCCAGGTTTTCATGGAAAGTAGCAATGCCTTCTCGAGTCAAAAGGCGCAAGTCCAAGTGAAGTCACGAGTCATTGATGTTAAAGTCCAAGTTGAGTTGCAAGTCTTTGTACATTTTGTCGAGCCGAGTCCGAAGTCATCAAATTCATGACTCGAGTCTAACTCGAGTCCAAGTCACATGACTCAAGTCCACAACTCTGCCTAAAGGTATGTTCTGTTAGACACGTACACATAAGCAAAACGATCTATAACAATGCAATATTACATATAAAAAATATGTTTTACTCACATAAGTGTGTTGCACCATTCCTGTCGGATCCAATATAGAGAAACAGCATTGTGTTTTAATCGCAAATGTCTAAATCCAGCTCCACCTGAGACTTAATTACAAACGATTCCACAGTGAAATGAAGTCAACACACGAATGTCTTCCCCACGTCAGCTGGAACTTCATTAAAAATAAAGTTCAACCACACATTACTAAATATTAGGATCCGAAGGAAGCTTATGCAGCGACTGTTCTTCCACAACCAGGAATAGCGCAATAGCTTGCTATCTTCTTTGCATCTCCATGAGTCGGTGGGCCGGGCTACTGAACTACACATGCTTATTAGTCTGTGTAGGCGGTGTTTAATCGCGCACTGACGTCAGTACGAAGCACACTGTTGTTTGCAGGGCCTCGTGTCTTTAAAAGCTTTTCTTTGACTAACACAAACGTTTTCAGCTCTGAAACTTAGAGGATATTCTTATATCACCATGACCTTTTATATATCAAAAGCTCAAGGGAAAGATGATTTCTCGTGAGTGAGATGCTCTTATTAGTAAGGGATAATTTACACCCAGCCGGTTGCAATCGCAGAATAAACCCTGACAGAGTGATCAGGACCCCAACGCAAAGCAGATGTGGATAGAATCCCGCTAATTACACGGCTAACAGTTACTTGTAAAATAGTAAAATAAACACAAAATATTGCCTTGATTTTAAATATTTTATTATATCTTCCGCAAAGCTTCCGCAAAGAAAAACAACTCCAAACTGCTTTAAGCCTTTAACTATTGCTGAAATGATTTGTTTTCTTTTTTTACCATATAGGTTGAAATTAATGCTGAAAGGCATATTTCACCCATAAACTAAAATTAGCCCATGATTTACTTACCCTCAAGTCATCCTAGGTGTATATGACATTCTTCTTTCAGACAAATAAAATCAGGAGTTATATTTGAAAAGTCCTGGCAAATCCAAGCTTTGGCAGTAGTTGTATCTCTGTTTTTGAAGTCCATAAAAAATGCATCTATCCGTTAAATTACGTGCTCCACACGGCTTTAGGGGCTCCTGAAGAGAATCTCCTGAATAAGAAAAATGTCCATATTTAAAACTTAAAGCTCTGGCCGATCGCCTTCCGTGGAAAAAGAGTTGAAAGTGCCTTCTTGCAATTTAAGATATGTACGGCCTTTTGACCTGTAGAGGCACTTTCAACACTTTTCCCATGAGTTGAATACGGAATGTGATCGGACGAAATGCCTTTATTAAATCCACGGAGCCATGTGGAGCAGTTATTTGACGGACTGATGCATTTTTTATTTGTCATTATAAAGCTTGGATTAGCCAGGACTTTTTATATATAACTTATTTGTCTGAAAGAAGAATGTCATATACACCTAGGATAACTCGAGGGTGAGTAAATCATGATTAAATCACCTTGAAGTCTTCTTCATTGTAACCCGTGGTGGTGAAGTGTTTCTGTCACACGATGGCACGTTAAGCATATAAGTAGGACCGGTCAAGATAACTCGGTGTACCCGGATGAGCGGTGTATTCAATTTTGGCGGTTGTTATCTGGGAATAACACACTGCTGGAATATGCGATTGACCAATCAGAATCAAGTATTTCACAGAGCCGTGTAATAATATTATTTAAATTAAGTCAGATGCCCATGTGAAGTAATTTATGTGTAAAATTAAGAGGACAACCTGACTGCTGCAATCCTTTAGTCACAAACATTTGTATAACAATATGCATAATCAGTGGTGGAAAAAGCACACATTTTTTACTTCAAGTAGAAAGAGAACTTGATTTAATATTACTCTGATATATGTAGAAGTGCCTATTTATTAATCTACTTAAGTCAAGGTGCATGTGGACTAGAGGGCTGCATTGGGATTGAGTCCCGCCGGGTCCCAACGCAAATCTCGCGGGAGCGGGTGGTTTGAATTTTGCTGCGGGCGGGAATGGGCGGCTAAAAATGTGGTCTAATGTGGACTACTGAGAGTGGTAAAGGATCAGCCAATCAGAGAATACACATCTTTTTAAGAAAGATTTATTCTTGCATGTAACAAGGAATTACAGGCTTTTCAGAGAAGGTGAAGGGTAAGATTTTTTTTGTTATGTTTTGCAATAAAAGCAAAGTTTTTCCAAATGAAAATATTCTAATAAAATACTTGGATATTGCCCACCGCTGTACGTAATCATAGGTGCACATTCACACAATGTACAAACTTTCTTTTGTACCGACTCAAGTACCGGAAGCGCTAGAGCAACAACACGAGTAATTATGACATGGAATCTGTCGACCAATCAAAATGCAGTGGGAGGAGTTCATGTTATAGCTCCACCCCCTGGATCTTGTGTTCTGCAGTGAGGGGCTACTAGCCTGACAAGCCAGACCCACATCAAGATGTTTGGTCTGGAAACTCACCATAGACAGGGCTCAATCCGAGGGGCGGATAAACGGTTGTCTTTCAAACTCCCTCTGCACGCGATAGGATAGCGCTACACCAACCGGAGCAACGGCGGTGAAGGGGAGCTCGCTCCTCGCTGACTGATTAAACATTCGCGGTATCCGGTCGGCTAAACTCCGAACACATCTTCCCTTTTTAAGAATGACTTCAGTGCCGCTCTTTGTTCTTTTCTCAGAGGAAAGCTTAACTCCAAGTCTTCCGGAGGCGCGGGCAGAGCTGATTCGAAAGACCGCCGTTCGCCAGTTTCTGTGTTGACTAGAAGATTGTGTTACTAGAAGCACGCAAACGCAACTCAGCCGTCGTCATTATGGCCCCGCCCGCCTACTCTATAGCCTACACGATGTGATTGGGCCGTCCAGATTCTGAGGAATACAGCTCAGATAGGAATTGAGAGTTGCTAGACCACACTTGCGGGCAAATTAGATTTGCTGCCGCTAGGGTGCGTCTAGATTTCTAGGCTAAGGGGCTACTGGACCGAGCAGTGAGTTCAATATTACTCTGACTCAGTCTCCGCTAATAACAGATCACTCTGAATTGTACTGTAGATGCATGCATTTACTGTAAAGCTGCTTTTGGAGTAAATGTGAATTGATGCGACTGCATCAGGGGAAGAATAGCATCTTTATCGTCCTCGAGGATATAGTTGGCAGCCGTGGTGTTATTGGTGCTGGCCCCACTTTATATTAGGTAGCCTTAACTACTATGTACTTACATCAAAAAATAAGTACAATGTACTTACTGTGCCCATATTGTATTGCAAAACACCTATGCTGATATTTAGGTAGGATACGGGTAGAGTTAGGGACAGGTGTGTCGATATGGGTCAGTTTAAGGGTAGGGTTAGGTGTAAGAGAAGTGCCAACTGTGTAATTACAAATGTAACTACAGAAATTAATTACAGATGTAATTACATGCAGGTATTTTTTATAATGTAAGTACAATGTAAACACATGTAGATACACAATAAGTGCATTGTATTAAATGATTAATTACAATGTTAGTACATAGTAGTTAAGGCCACCTAATATAAAGTGGGTCCTTGGTGCTTCTTCGGTCGGTCATGCCCTGAGGCGTTCCCATACAGTGAGATACTGAACGAATGTTAGAAAGAGAACTCTGTGTCTGTATCATTGATGAGTGATGAGTAGCTCTCTTCAGTCTGTTAAAACACGTCTGAGGTCTGGCTGTCCTCCTCCAGTCTGTGTGCTGTTGAGCTTTAGGGCCGCGGCGCTTTTTAGTGGCGAACTTCAAGTCAGACCATTTTTTCTTCACCTAAATGAACAACTGGATAAAACCATTTCCTCAGTCTACTATTGCAGTGGGGAAAACTATTAATTACAACATGAGTTTGGACATTAAGTCATTAAAATAATTAAAACAATTTATAACATTCAGCTCACTTTTTAAAGTCAGGTTTAATCTAGTCTCATATGAGCTGATGATGAGTCCTGATGAACTTCAGGTGTGTGGGAAATGTGAGAAAAATAGGCAACATGAAAATATTACAACATGTCAACATTGATTCCAATGGACTTTTTGTTTAGTTCACTCTAAATATAATACAATTATATATTTATTGATTTCTCATTGTTAGCATACTCATACTCTAAAGTGTAGCACATTACTGAACTTATACAGAAATCATTTTTGTGTTTGACAAACATGTTTAAAATGATCTACACTCATGATTCTCCAACTCTAGAGTCTCATCAGCCAAACAGAAACAACAAATATTTCACAATTAATCACTAAAAGGTTGACCAACATTCTTCTGAAAGGGAAATCTTCCATGTAGAGAGTGTGTAAGTGTGTGTAACATGCTTGCTGCTGACGGTACTCGTCTGTATGACGCTCACTCACGGGAGGTTTGCAGCCTTGCAGGTGAAGTTCAATGTTGCGTTACATTATTTATTTCATAAAACACTGAGAGCGGAAAGTACATTGCTCATTCTTCGGACCAGTTCAATTACGTCACATCGCTGCCTGACCTTGATTGTGACGATAAACTGTTTTGAAATAAAATGGCCAAGCGTTACGTGATCCCGAGAAGAACCGGAAAATGTCCTGCTGTTTGGAGGTAAGTAATAAGTAATGTCACAAAACGTGAATAAAAAGTTGAATGAACATGAACCTGACCTTATCTCTTATATTCTGTTAACAGATTGCGTTCTTCACGAGTGTTTGCTGTCAGCTGTCCCTGATGACGTGTAAGCGGTCATCAGACGCAAGTGTAATGAGCAGCTCACCAGAAAATTGAATATAATGTGTAATTTATATTTCTGTATAGAGATGGTCAATGGAATTAGTTCTATTATGTGTTTTCCAACATCTTCCAGTGTTAATTTAATGAAAAACATAGTAAGTTCATTTTGTTTAGCTTTACTGAAACCATTTATAAAAATCATTGGGCTTGTTTAATGAAATGTCTCTTCATTAGTTAAGTGTGTTAGATTTGATTTAATTTATTGTAATGTCCTTGAAAACAAATGCATTCAACATTGGGAAAGTAAGTCAGTAAGCAGTTCATTAAAATGTAATGTGTAGCACATTTAAAATAACTGTATTGTGTGACATTATGTAATTCAAAGTATATTGTACAATGTATAAGTAATGACGCATTGTATTGTTATTGACTACAAAGTGTATATGTTTAGTCATTTGAATAAGTCAAGGTAAATAAAATATATATTATATTCATAGTATATTGCTTGTGTGTTCTGAAGATACTGGTAATTATTTTGTCATTTATTAAAACACAAATAAAGTATTATATAACACAAAGTGTACTTATAATACAAATAAAATATACTTATAATACAAATAAAGCAGATTTAATATCACTAAGCATGTTAATTAGTCACTATACTTAAAGTGTACTAAGTATACTTAAAGTTGTTCAAATTTAGCACACAAAAGTACACTAAATACACTTGAAGTTGTGCTTTGACACAATTTAATTACAACTTAAATATACTTAGTACAAAATTAGTTGTGTCAAAATAGCACACTTCAAGTTAACTAGTCATTAACACACTTCAAGTTAACTAGTCATTAACACACTTCAAGTTAACTAGTCATTAACACACTTCAAGTTAACTAGTCATTAACACACTTCAAGTTAACTAGTCATTAACACACTTCAAGTTAACTAGTCATTAACACACTTCAAGTTAACTAGTCATTAACACACTTCAAGTTAACTAGTCATTAACACACTTCAAGTATACTGACAATGAGTCTGGCCGCAAGTATACTTAGTATACTTTTTTTCACTAGGGATGAGCACAAGCTGTTGTAAATCCTGCCCACTTCTTTGCATTGTCAGCACATGCTTCAGTCTGAGAGTGTTTATAGTGCTGTGAGTTTAACACTTCATGACTGAGAGCAGAACAGAACACAATCTTCATCATCACACAAGACACAAGAACAACAATGAACACCATCATCATCTTCATCTGGACCTTGCTCTGTATATCAGGTATATAGAGAAACACTGATTGGTTGGTTAATATTTTATAAATATAGCACAAATATTTCTATTTCTAATTATTATTCAGTTTTTGTTTTGTATTTGTTTATTTGAATAGGGACACGTATGTCACATAAACACATGTTACATACTACAACATTTTAGCCAAAGCTAATTCTCAATACCGTCCCGTTGTGTTAATGTTCTTCACATTTGAATCCTATGCATTTCTCTTCCAGCCTCCGGTGGACAGATCACAGTTACTCAAACTCCTGTAGTTCATTCAGTTTCACCAGGACAGACTGTAGAGATGAGATGCACCGCCAGCACTCCTTTAACAGGCTGCAGTCCACCCTGTCTGTCCTGGTACTCACAGAAACCTGGAGAAGCTCCTAAACTCCTCATATATGTGACATCAAACCGTTATACTGGAACTCCATCTAGATTCAGTGGCAGTGGATCTGGCAGTGATTTCACTCTGACCATCAGTGGAGTCCAGACTGAAGATACAGGAGATTATTACTGTCAGAGTTATCACAATGATCCAGTGTTCACACAGTGATAAAGAGTCGTACAAAAACCTGTGTCAGTCAGACGTCACAGTGACTGCACTGATACAGCTGAGAGATACTGCAGCTGCTGATGGACCATCACACACAACACAATGGGGTATCAAACCTTTCACACACTTTATTTAGTTATTATGGTGGAAGTGAACATGTAACACAATCTTATATCCCATAATTAGTCTCTGTTTCAGACTCTCTCCCCCTCATACATTCACACAAACACAGCTGCTCACAGACGTGACCTGTTTTCTGAATCCAGCGTATCATTAATAGTTTTGTGGATTGAACTCTTGGAGCTCTTCCTCTCTAACCGAGTCAAGGACGATCTCAGCAGTCCAGAGGCTTCAGACACTGACAGTGTTTCATTATAAACTGATGAACATGAACAAACCTCATCTCTCCATTAGTCCAACTCTTCTGACTCATTTCAGAGAATAAAGTGTCAGACAGTGAAACTCATATTTGCATCATCAGGTGATTGTGTTCCTCTCAGAATAGAGCAGCTCCATCAGCAGATGTTCAGCGTCCTCACAGGAGCTTCATGTTACTGGAATCCACTACTTCTCTTCTTTCTGGAGATATACTGGCCTTACAAACTAGACAATAAACTCTAATGTTTCTGTGGAAGACACACAATTACTTTAATTTTAATTTGCTGAGAGTCATGAAAATTTAGAAATTGAAACATTAAAAGCAGATCACGTTACAGTAAGGATGTGTTTGTTGCGCTAGATGAAAGTGTTCATTACCTCAACGAAGGACAATGTACTGTTTATCTGTTTCATATCCCCTTCTTTATTTTTCTAAATAATAATAATTAATAATAATAATTCTTATATTTAGTCTGCACGCTCCCATTGGCCAGACATGGCTTCATCTTCATGGGCTAAAACACATGAATGAGCCTGTGACTAATGTTAAAAGTTATCATTATCATTAGTACACAACACGTTATCATGATTTGGGGTGGCTCTTATAATGAATTGTTACAATTTTATGATCACTTAAACAACAATGATAGGAATATAAAACTGAGCATGGAACATTCCAAAACGGCGATTAACTTTTCAGATCTAACCATTTCTATTGGCAAAGATGGGAAACTCCATACTACTGTATATCGTAAAACAACAGATAGGAACACTATGTTGAAAGCAGATCGTTTCCATCCAAATTGGCTAAAAAATAATATACCTTTTGGCCAGTTCCAACATCTTAGACGGATTTGTGATACTGATAATGAATATGAAGTGCAAGCTAAAATCCTGTCCAATCGATTTTTAGAAAGGGGCTATCACACAGAAATTGTACAAAATGCTTATAAGAAAGCCGAGTGTATTTCTAGACCAGAGCTATTCGAGAAGAAGACAAAACGATCCTGTTCACATAATCAGGCTTATTTAGTGACAGAATATAGCTCTTTAGCCAATCCCATAAAAAGGAGTATACACTCAAATTGGAATCTCATTAAAAGTGATCCTGTTCTTAGAGAAGTGTTTTCTGCATCTCCAAAAATTAGTTTCAAGAGGGCTCCAACTCTACGAGATAGGCTAGTATCTAGTCATCTTCCTGCTCAAAAACAGACCACTTGGCTTAACAGACAATTAAAAGGTACTTATAAATGTGGGTCTTGTAACCATTGTTCTAACATTAAAGATGGCAAAGAATTCTGTAATTTTAAGACAGACAAGAGGTATAACATAAAGACATTCGTTAATTGCAACACCACTCTTGTGGTATACAGGTTATCATGCCAATGTGGATGTTTTTATGTAGGCTGGACCAAGAGACGTCTCAAAGACAGAGTATCGGAGCATAAAAATGCCATTAGAAAAGCTCATTTAGATTAGCCTATGGCAAAACATTTTCAAAATGTGCACAATAGTAATCCAGAAGGACTACTGGGTTTAGAAATGATCAAAAAGAGCATTCGGGGTGGTGACCGATTACAATTACTTTTACAGAGAGAAACATTTTATATATATATGAGTTACAGGCCACAATACACCCTGGTTTGAATAAAGAAATAGATTTCAGCTCCTTTTTATGATCTGCCTTTCATTGCTATGTAACCTCCTAGTGGACCTTCTCTGTATGTGCATGTGATTTGTCATTCAGGTGTTTCTGATCAGCATCTATAAAAGAGTAAATTGTTTGATTGTAATACATACCCTGAAGAAGGCTGTTTGGGCCGCTACGCGTGGGTTGTTTTTTTCTCCCATGGCTTTTATACTTTCTATCATGAAATAGCCAGTTTAATAAAGGCTTTTTATAATTTTCTAAAGAAGAGTGCCTTGGATTTCCTTCTACATTATCAAGCTTCTTCAGTTGTCATCAGTACTCACACGTATTGAGCAACATGTTGGTGTCCTCAATGGGCTGCAGCTTCCTTGGTGTAGTAGGGAAGGGTGGTAGCTTAACGCCTATACAGAGGAAATAATGTAAGACTAAGAATATCCATCTCCAAAAATATATAATCTTAAAGAATCTGATTCATTTAGAAACTGGAATTGTAAATTAATTAAGTGAAAACATTACCCCTGACACTCTCGTCCGAATCCGTTAATTCTGCAAACATTATTCATAGACATTGATGTCTCAAATTTCAGGCCCAATTTGAACCAATTTTATATTTCAAATGTATAACGTATTTGAGAATGAGAAACACATCATTTCTAACAAAACCCTTTTTTAGTGCGCTTCCTCGTCGATCTAATCTCCTCATCGTTCTCCTCCTCTGCCTGACTGGTCGGGTTTAGGTGTCACATTCAACACAAAATATTTCCACATGGTCATTTATTTCATTTTCTATTCATCTACGCAGAATTTTCCTGAAGTAATTTTTATATTGATTTATGTGAATGTCATCCAGTCATTCTGGGGGTTAATTTTGTCCTTTATAGCTTTGTTCTGTTTTTGTAATGCTCATTTTATGTGGCCATTGTTACATGTATGGTCTGTTTCGGTTGTGTTTTTCTCCCTGTGGTTCTTGCTTTGAGTTCTCACATGTTCCTTTGTTCTCCGTTTCCCGCCACTTGTCTGTTCCCATAGTTACCCTCATCAGTTTAGTTCCTGTCAGCTGTGTTTAGTTAATTGTCATCGTTGTCACCTGTCCCCCTCCTTTAGTTAGTCATCAGTGTTGGTATTTAGTTCTCCCCTGTTCAGTCACTCTTTGTCCGCTCTTATGTTACGTTACTCTAGGTTTAGTTACACGTTATATTATGGTGGGTGATGTTATGTTCTAAGTCTTTTTTAAATAAAGCCCGTTTTGTTTGGAAGTCCTGGATCTCCTCATCTCTGCTGCATCCAACACCCGTAACAGCCATCTGACACTTCTCATTTCTCTGTCGCTCCAGCTGTCAGGAACTAAACCCTCCTCCTCTTGGGTTGATTTCAGCATCAGAGCACGCCAGTCTTTCTTTATCATCTCAACAGCTTCTCATTTATCAAGAAGAGTATAAGGATCACGTCAATGTTACAGCAAATGATTTACTTATGATGATTGCTCAGATGGTTGCTGCGGCTTTATCTCCATCAGCTCATCGTATCTATTGTTAATTAGAACGTGTGTGTGTGTGTGTGTGTGTGTTTATGGTTGTAGTGTCTATTTCTTCTATTAACCTGTACAGGGTGAAAAGATGCTTTACAAATGTATTTCAGCTGATTTTATTAGCCCTTTTTCTCACTCTGGAGATGTAGAGCTCTTGGAGGTTGGGCAAGGGGGAAGCAATAATCCTCTCCACAGTCTGGACTGTTCGCTGTCGTCTCCTGATGTCTGATGTGGTTGCTGACCCAAACCAGAGAGTTACAGAAGTCATAGAAGAGACTCAATGACACTCGAGGAGAACTGAGCCAGACGCTCCTGTGGGATGTTGAACTTCCTCTGCTGGGCCTTTTTCACTATAGAGTCAATGTGGGTGTCCCGCTTCAGGTCCTGAGAGATGGTGGTCTCCAGGAACCTGAATGACTGCTGCCACAGTGCTGTCCGTGAAGATCAGACCCTTCTCTGACTACATTAGGATGTGTGAGTTAAACTGTTGGTGAGATGGGAAGAGAATAATGCACCGCTGACGTAAGCTACAGCACAACAACAGTTTCACAGGTGTGTGTGCGTGCGTGCGTGCGCGTGTGTGTGTCTGTGTGTGCTGGGAGTTGGGAAACGGTGAGAAAATGTCTGGTACCCGCTAACTTTATCAGTAATAATATTAATTTATTTCTGTTTAACGGTTCCTGAACTCTGTAACTAACTGCTGCCAAGACTAAATCAGCCATCAACACCGCCGTGTGTGATTTGTTCACATACGAGCAGCGGTAGGTCTATATTTTACGGTCGGTGGTCTAACGTTATATCTGTGGACGCTTGTGCAGAGAGATATTGAAAATAAGTGAGCGTCTCTCACACAAAGAAACTCAGTTAACATAAGCAGTTAAAACGACAAATTGTGGTGTTTTATATCTATACCATATGATACAGTTAAGCAACATCACACGAGTGCTGTTTTCCTGAATAGCATACCATCACGATTGAAAATGCATTGACACTGATTCAAAATGTATTTAACCAGGTTAGTCTCATTGAGATATAGAATCTCTTTTTCAAGAGAGACCTGGCCAAGATAGCAGTACAAATTAAATCACACAATCACAAAAACACACAAACAAAGGCAAAGACAAGTGCATTTCAATTAAATCAAAATGACATTAATTAAAACATTTGCATGTGTGGATGGAGTCATGTTCTGTAGATTTAACATAACCTTTAAACTCATTTAAGGAAATTAGACTTCTGTAGTTTAAGTGTTTTCTGTAGGTCATTACAATTTGAAGGTGCAATGAACATGAAAGCTTTTTTGAACATCTCGGTCCTGGCTTTAGGTACATCAAATTAAATAATTTTCTGGGACCGTAAACCATAAGTACTCTGTGTAAAAGAAAATAAATCAGATATGTAACCTGGTAGCCTGCCTATGATACCCTTATATATAAAGATATAAAGGTGAGTAAGCCGGCGACTTGACAAAGAGGGCAAATTCACTGTGGAGTAAAGTGCAAAGTGATGAGTGAGGGGTCTACAATTCGAAATAAATCTTAAAGTGCCACAAAACACAGAGTCCAACATCTTAAGACACTTTGATGGAGTATTCATATACAACAGATCACCATAATCAATCATAGATAGAAATGTGGCATCGACTAGCCTTTTTCTGGCAGAAAAAGTAAAACAAGATTTGTTTCTAAAGAAAAAACCTAGTTTCAATTTCAACTTTTTCTAGATTCTGTAAATGAAGCTTAAAAAAAAGGTCATCATCAATTGAAAATCCTAAATATTAATAAGATGGAACTACCCTGATCAGTAAAAATATTCAGGTCTGACTCATTTTCAAATTTCCTTGTGTTTGAAAAGACCACGACTTTGGTCTTCTCTGCATTAAGCACAAGCTTTAATTGATAAAGCTGAGCTCGCACTCTACTGAAAGCAGTTCATACGCCTTCTTAATGGTAGTTGCACAACAAAAAATAACTGCACCATCTGCATTAAAATGGAAAAATGAATGTTGGACATTTTCCCCTAAACAGTTTATATAAATGGTGAATAAAAGTGGCCCAAGAATGGAGCCCTGTGGGACCCCTTTACAGATTGATTCATATTTTGACGTTAGGCCATCAACTTGCGTAGCTTGAGTCCTGTCAGCAAGGCAGTTGATAAACCAGCCCACAGAGCGCTGAGACATGCCTATACTGCTGTGCAAAGGCAAAAGGCCGTAACTTCGTTTTTGGTCAAATGAGTTATTGACATTTTTGGGACATTCAAGACCTCCTTTATCATGTGGATAAATATCGTTAGTCAATTCTGTTGTTTTTTCGAGAAAATTATGGATTGTCTTAACAGTAACTTCCAAAAGCCCAGGAGAAGCCAAGGCAGAACACCGTAACAGCAGTTACCGCTCTTTGCCTTTGTTTTGGACCGCTCAAACTGAGTTACGGTACTCTGCCTTTGTTTAGCCATTTGTCCAAATTAAGTTACGGTACCGACATGCAGGTATGGTGTCCCGCCTTTGTTTTACTGTCTATTAAAGTTTGCCGCGTTTAAGTTACGGTGTAGTCTGTGTACTGTCATACGTGTTTTCATAATGCAGAATATTCAGTCAGCGCGCCTGTCAGACAGTCTGGGGCTGCCCACTGCACGAGTGTGTGTAGATGCTCGAATGCCGTGACAGCGTGCGATCACGCATACAATCAGTAGTAACAGTTCGCAATTATATCCATATATCCTACCTTTTCTTGTAAACCCGATAAAATCCATGGCAATGAACGTCATCAGAGATGTTTAATCCACAAGCATTCTGAGAATTATTCCTACTTGTCGTTCACATCAATCTAAAAGTTGTCCTTTTAGGCTATAGGCGATTTTCATTCAAAGATGTAAAAGTAATTAAAGGGTTACTTCAGCGATTAGCATATGGCTTTGTATCAGTAGAAACCCTGGAGTATATTCAAATGGTCGTGCTCCCCCCTCTTATATCCCCCTGAGACAAGAGATTTATGCATTTTATTTCTGGAAAAATTCCTCTCGTGACGCAAATTGACGATATTTGCGTCACGAGAGGAATGATTGCCCCGAGGCTAAAGACTACAGCCAGCAGAGGGAGCCATTTCCGCATGTTTTCAACTCGTGCATGGGGAATGGAGATCACTCACAGCACAGCTCAGCTGCAGGCATTAATTTAAACGGAAGCTAAGCAATGTAAGTGGTTTAACTTCTCAAATTAATTTCTATGAAAGTTAAGCTTCCAAAGGCATGAACTGAAAACGCGTTGTGAATGTATGCCGCGAACGTGGTCGCGATTACCTCAGCTCTCATCACGAGAGCTCATCAACTCATTTATGACGTTAAATGTAATCTGACTCCTAATCTGAGTCTGCTGTGAGACTCACGCGGGAACTCGATCGTTATATTGAACACACACGTTCAGTATTTATTTGTACTTTCTGAACTCAGTCGCTGTAATCCAGTAGCGGTGGCTTTGGGAATGGCCTCACAGGGCAGCGAAGCATTCTGGGAATTGTAGTCTTTCATCCCCATGAGACAAAAATACATTTTCTGTCTTGTCTCAGTCTAGAAGGCACCAAATTCAAAAATAATTTCACATTTCTACTACATTAATGACCCAGTTTAAATACAGATTCATCTTCCCAGCGCTAAAGCCTTTAAGCTATGTAGCCTATTGTATCATTTTTTTTTACCAGATAAAAACATTAAAAACATATTGCAATAAATAATTACTCTGTTTCCTTTGACTATATCATTAATTACTTTTATAGCAGCAGTGGTAGTGCTGTGTTTTTTCCTAAAACCAGATTGATACTTAGATAAAATTGACCGATTATTTAAATACTCCTTCACCTGTTCACCAACCAAAGATCCCAATACTCTGGCCAACGCTGAGAGTTTGGAAATGGGTCTGTAATTATCTGGTAAGGTAGGGTCACCTCCTTTCAAAAGTGGTAAAGCATATGCAGACTTCCAAACCATTGGCATTTTGTTTGTGACTTAGTGAACGATTAAAAAGATGAGTCAGAGGTTCAGCCTGAGTGGGGACTCAGGCCCTGTCCACACGAAGCCAGCGCTTTCCAAAAACGATCTTTTTTTTTTCTCGTTTCAAGAAATATCTGCGTCCACACGAGATTACAAAAACGGACTAAAAACGATGTAGTTTGCATGCCAGGCCAGTGTGTGGCGCTGTAATTCTGCCACAGAAATACACTAAAAACAGAGAAGAAGAGTCGTGGCTAGCAGGGGTATAGCAGTGGTCGGAGGTGAGGCGAAATCTCACAATAAAATAACAATAAATACATTTGCTCCTTAACAGATGTGTTTTATTAATGCCTACACCTACCCCAACCCAAAACATACCCTTACAACAATGCAGATACGGTCATTAAATGAGGCGATATTGATGTGTGCATGCCCAGTGCCCGTAGTTGTATCCCTTAACCCGGTTTCGAAAAATATCGGATGCATGCTTCTAAAACGCCAGATCCATGTGGACGAAACGCTGATACGGTACAAAATGTATACGTATACAGCTAAACGCGTCTCCGTGTGGACGGGGCCTCAGTCAAGATGAGTCTGATTTCAGCTAGGATATCTGCAGCTAATTTTAAAAAGAAAGGCTCTAAGTGATCTGGGCCAGCAGGTTTTCGAGGATTTAATTGTTTCAGGGCTTTATGAACATCAGCAACAGAGAACAGGTTAAAATTGAAAGTTTTGGCAGTAATAAAAGTATAATTTATCGACTCCGACACTATAGGGGCAACAGAATTAAACAAACACCCAGATGATACAAAACGCTCATTAAAACAATTTAACATTTCTACTTTGTCAGATATAGACACACCATTCTTAACTATAGATAATGGTAAACCTGTTGGTTTAGTCGTGTAGATAACGACTTAACAGTTTTCCAAAACTTTTTTGGGTCTTTTAGATTCTCTGTGGTTTCAGATAAATAAAATTCAGCCTTAGCTTTTCTGAAAAGTGAAGTAAATCTGTTTCGCAACCAACCGTCTGAAAACCATCCAGCATCATATGACCCTTCCTTAACAATTGATTAACATAAAGTCACTTACATTGTAGATGCAATATTGACTGTTTTTGTTCGATTTCAGCAGCGAAAATAGTTCCAAACACAGATCACAGCAGAACCGTAATGCGTCTCACAGCAACAGTGTGTGTTACTGAATGATTCAGTGTTTGAATGAATCGGACCTATGACCTGTTCATAGACGACTGCCTCATTCTTGAATGAATCAGCCGTACTATAGTAAATTACGTGTTCTTTTTAGTTGTCTAATTCAGGTGTTTTCAAACTGGGGTCCGGGGACCCCCAGGGGTCCTCCAGAAGGTTCTAAGGGGTCCCCAGAAAATTTCACAGAATAAAGACAAAGCCAAAATGGATCAAGTCTACCGAATATTCTAATTGGTTCATTTCTAAATGTTTCTCTCTTTTCTTGCCGTATACAATCCAGAATTGTATATGCTTTCTGTATGAATTGTTTGCTTTGTGTCTCTAGTGACTTTTTCTCATAGTCCCCCTTTTTTATATATATTGTTTTCTTAACATAGTATGTACACATGCATGCATTTATTGTGAAAGTTGTATACAAATCATTTTTTAATTGAAAATGTTCTTCTTCAGGTTTATACATCAAACATTAATAACCAATTTAAGATGGAAAACAATATGTTGTATTTACCCTCAAAAAGGTTAATCATATTTGGGGGTCCTTGGCATTATAAAGTTTGAAAACCCCTGGTGTAATTTTTCTTCAGAATCATGGGAGATATGGATTATCAATTTATCATGGAGCTCTAACCACACAGAATTAACTAAATCAAGTGGACATGGGTCCATGATCAAATGTAAATATGTTCATCTTTCTCCAGAAGAATGGATAAACACTGTGTGTCCTTTTGCAGCCTTCCTGCATCCCCAGCCATGTTGCTCTACACCACTGTATGCTCTTTTACAGGACAATATTGTTCATTTCATTTGTTTTACATTCATTTGTTTTGTGTATAAGAGTAATTTGCTCAAACATGAGCAAGAGTTTATGAGTTTAACATGAGTTTATTTTACTACAAATAATTATTTTATTTATTTTACCTTACAAAAAAATAAAGCAATGTAAATTATGTTCTCAATTTTTTTCTTCTTTTCATTAAAAACAACACAAAGTACGGATAAGAATACCATTAAAACCCTCAGGAGTCATGTAAGGGTGGATCGCCTACAGTGGTTCTGACTGCAGGGTTGCCGAACGACTAAAGAAACGTTATCAGCGTGATGGTAGAAAACTGCACATTTCTTGTCTAAAACCACCCACTGCAACTTATACCAGCGACGGAAATAAGCGCAGTTACAATAGCAAAATATGTGGGAGAGCGTTGCTTTAATGTGACTATATTGTATTGCAAAAGGGAGCACTTCAAAGTCAATACCAAACCAAAACTAGTTAGCAAATCATTTATAATTGAAAGAATTTAATGACAAAATCCGGTTATGGTTACACTTAAAATAGTTACAAAATAGATGAATGAGATGATAAAACTTATACCATTAATCGTACCCAGCATGTGTAGAATGTTACCTGAGAGATAGAGAGTGATAGAAAGATAGAAAGAGAGAGAAAAAGAGAGAGCAAAGAGAAGAGCCAAAGAAGGCCCTAGAAGAGACAGTCAGAGAAAAAGACAGCGTCAGAGGAAAGAGACCACCAGGGGAAAAAAGAGACCGTCAGAGGAAGAAGACCTCGAGCAACAGTTGTAATCTTCTTTTATACATCCCGTGACCATGTGACTGAAACCCTGAGACATTCAAACTGACCAGTCAGACCAGACTTCCCCCGCTGTACTACAGGTGTGGCACCATTTGGCCTACAGGCCCTCAACATCTCTTTGTCTTTAGGAATCCCAAACAGCCCCACTGATAAGAGAGAGGGGGGTGAAACACAGTAAAACAAATGTCTTTGTTCAAAGAAAAATATCAAAAAAAATCTTTGATTATTTTGGATTCTTTCAGTCACAATACAAATAAAACTACTGAACTAACTCAAATAACATTAGTCAGAATGGAAATGATCATTGTGTAACTCTAGTGTGTGTGAGTGTGTTCTGAGCACAAGCTGTTGTAAATCCTGCCCACTTCTTTGCATTGTCAGCACATGCTTCAGTCTGAGAGTGTTTATAGTGCTGTGAGTTTAACACTTCATGACTGAGAGCAGAACAGAACACAATCTTCATCATCACACAAGACACAAGAACAACAATGAACACCATCATCATCTTCATCTGGACTCTCACTCAGTTTGCTCAAGGTTTGTACTAAACTATTCATAAGGATTAATAATTCCATTAATAGCCAACATGTCCAACATGTAAAATATTTAATTTTCATTTCTGTTTTCTTTCAGAGTGTAGAGGACAGATCACAGTAACTCAGAGTCCATCAATAACAGCTCAACCAGGACAAGACGTCAGAATAAACTGTAAAACCAGCAGTGGAGTGTATGATGGTGATTGTTTAGCCTGGTATCAGCAGAAACCTGGAGAAGCTCCTAAACTCCTGATTTATTATATAAACCGCCTCCAGTCAGGAACTCCATCTAGATTCAGTGGCAGTGGAGCTCGATATGGAACTGATTTCACTCTGACCATCAGTGGAGTCCAGACTGAAGATACAGGAGATTATTACTGTCAGAGTTATCACAGTGGTCCAGTGTTCACACAGTGATAAAGAGTCGTACAAAAACCTGTGTCAGTCAGACGTCACAGTGACTGCACTGATACAGCTGAGAGATACTGCAGCTGCTGATGGACCGTCACACACAACACAATGACAGTGTTGAGCAAAGTGTCTAAAGACTTAAAAGGTAAAAAAATTTATGCTAGAATGCATTAGGCCAGTTTATTGTTCATTAACTGCTATCAGTATGCCATTCAAATGCAGAGTCAGCTCAGGTGAGATTCACAAATCAATAAAAAAACATGTAAAACCTCTATTCCATGAAATATTCCATCACACTACAGAGAAAAGCTGTGAAGTTATTCATATTTCTGTGCAAAAATTGGATAAATTGTTATTTTCAGTTAATTTCATGAATGACTGTAAAAGCCGAGTTTTGAGACACATCATGATTGATGCTGATCACTGCAGGTCCAATGGAGGTAATGGAGCCTTTTATGTTTCTTTAGAAATAAACAATGGACAAATGGAGTCTTTAAACGCCTCAGATGTAAAGTTATTCACTGTCAAAGTGACTCAAAAATGAATGGGAGTCAATGGGATGCTAACAGCAGGTGATGGCTTGGTTAGCAATCGCAGCCCCTATGGGTGGAACGCTTTCCGAGTGCTAGATTACCCCCTTGGATTTATTGCAGTCGCTTTTCATGCTGAAATTCAAGAATCTCCATGGTGATCATGTTGGTTGATGGTAGGTCAGGAAAACTTCTCATTTCATGGGCGAGTTGTTTTCCATCTATGTCTGATTGTCCAACATTATGCTTAGTGTTTCACACTGCTTCATCATTTTTTTATCTTAGGGTAGGTGACAAGTACACCAAACTTCTCCTTGACCTCTCCTCCAGTGACACAATGGCCATTAACACATGTAGTCCCCATCCTCTTCAGTACATCACTGATGGGCTCATCTAGACATTCATATGAGAACTGTCTATGTGTTGATCACAGGCTCTTCTCTTTGAGAACAGCATCCACATGAATTTCTTCACACATCTCTCTTGCTAAAGCTTGAGCCGAAGCCATTGCGTCAGTAGTTAGTCAAGAAAGTTTCCGTTTTGCAGAGCGGTCTACCTCCATATCCATCTGCACAGAAACAGACTGCATCAGTTAACTGATATCTTCAAATCTGTTAAGGATGTCATACCAGACATCTGAGAGGAAAAATGAACGGATCCAATTTCCTCTGCTAAGGATTGAGCCTCAATATTAAGATAGGATCTGCTGACATTTCTTTTACCTCCTGTAGGGCTTCTCACACTTGTAGGGCCTGGTATTTAATGACTTCTACACAGTTCATCATGACTTTACTGTGATCTTGACATCATTTTTTTAAGACCATCTCTGGGTGGAAGATGAGAACAGGGTGAATATCTTCTACAGGACACCAAAATAGTGAGTAGCATTCGTTCAGCATCAGCTACAACACACACGGCACAAACAGTTCTCTAGGGTTTATCACCAGCAATCTCGTCTGAACAGCTTTCCTTCTGCCCCTCATGCTTGCCCCATTGTCATATAACTGCCCCCTGCAGTCGTCAAAATCTATGTCCAGGTGTCACGTCCCTCATTAATCAGATGTTATTAGTCTAATGTCAAGTTGGCCATAAATGCAACATGTTTTCTTATAAATGATATGGGTGTAATAAAAGTGCCAAAAATGAATAAGATATCTATGGATGATCTTCTGGTGGAGTGAGACGAGAGAGTACACCAGGCAGCTCCAGAAGACTGAGAAGAAAGAGAAACAAACTTTTAAAACGGCAAGAAAAGAGAAGTTCTCCCGGAAGAGAATTGACCTGGAGAGGAAAACAAATGTTTAATCTCTTTCGACAAATGAAGAGAGTTGTTGAATGTGACTAAAAATCTTATGTTGGAAAGTGAATTTGAATGCTCAAAGTGTGAAATGTTTAAGCTGCGAGAGAAGGGGAATATTTGTCCATTCTTCCTTGCAGAATTTCTCACGTTCAGTCAAATTTCACGGTGAAAATCAATGAACTGCTCTCTGAAGTCCATCCTCAGATTTTCTATCAGGTTTAGGGCTCTGGCATGGCCACACAAGAACATACACCTTCCTCTCCTTAATTCATTATGTTGATCTTTTGGCGGTATGTTTAGGATCATTGTGGTGTTGAAAGGTGGAACGTCTAGTAGAGGGACGCAGGTTTTCCATCCATTTTCCCTTCAATTCAATCCTGACCAATCGCCCCGTCCCCACTGAAGAGAAACACCCCCACAACATTATGCTGCCACCACCATGCTTCACAGTAGGCATGGTGTGTTTTGGGTGGTGTGCTGTGTTTGCTCTTCGCCATAGCGCTTGGAGTTCAGTCCAACAAGGTCAGTTTTGGTCTCATCAGATCATAGCACCTTTGGTCAGATGGCATCAGATTCTTCAAGCTGTGTTTTTGCATAGCGCAAATGAGATGAGTGTGGCACTTTTTCAGGAAAGGCTTCTTTATTTCAGCGTTATGTTTGGAGAAAAGCACACAACCCTGTGAAATATGGTGGTGGCAACATGATGTTCACTTTGATGATGAAGGATATAATGTGACTTACAGACTTATTTTATTTTCCAGGGTGTAATATGACAAAAGGTGAAGATTTTCCCAGAGTATGATGACTCTCTATAGGCACTGTAATTAAGCCCTCCCTTTATCAGACAGGGCAGGCCAGCCTGTAGGATCCAGGGGCGGTGGGCTGACAGACTCTCCAGCAAAGACAAAGATTGAAGACCAGCTGCAGTGGAAATGCTATTTCAGAAAAGTGCATAAACATTAATGTCTGCCATTAAGAGTCATTAACGTGATTCGTACCTCTATATTGCTCTTTTTTTTCCACAATTTATTTGCAAATCAAGGATTGTTTAAGGTGAATATGTCCTTAAACAACCAACGCAGTTAACGCAGCCGTCTACAAGGACATTTTAGAGCACTTCATGCTTCCTTCAGCAGACAAGCTTTATGGAGATCCTTACTCAATTTTCCAGCAGGACACACTGCCAAAAGTACCAAAACAGGATTACTGTGCTTGATTGGCCGAGTTTGCTGGCCAGTCATCTTCCTCTTCATCATAAGTGCCATTTGTGGACTAAATGTGCTCAGAGCGCCCTCAGGCTGCCAGTGTTCTGTGAACATTTAGTCCACAAATGGCACTTATGATGAAGAGGCATATCATGTGGCATTTGACTCCCTGACATAAAAAAGATTCCAGAAATCGCGATAACATACAGAGAGTACGGAGCCCCTAAAGGGACGTGGTGGTGGAAAAGAGTTAGGATGGGAGGAAAAAATATTTTTTTCAAAACTTTTCCCTTACTGCAAAACCTGCTGTGAGTTAGGAGTGTAAACACTTCCTGTTTAATGTCCCGATGGCAGTGTGCGTTTTATTTTGAACTCCGACTACGAGCTACAACCTAATTTTCCTCAAAAAGAGCCTTGAGAGACAAGTCCGTAGGGACCTTCTGCAAAGAAATGTGCCTCTTTGTACCTCTAAAACAATTGAACATTCCTACAGAGCCCTAAACATGACATGCAGGTAAAAAATAGTATGCTAAACCGGGCGCACAATTTGAACATCGAGGGAACAAAAATTAGTAAATCGTGTGGATGATTTAGCAAATCAAGGGAATGAAAAAGCAAATTTCCACCTGGGATTTTTTCAGAAGTGGCTAACAGGTTAAGTGACTCTGGGTCTGCCTGTCACTTGAGTGATCACAAACAGGAAACAGGAAGTAGACCAGCATAAAGGAGCAGCATGGCATTCAAACGGGGTCGCTAACACAATGGCCAATTGGTGATCACCAACCACCTGGACCGTGGAGTTCCCTTTTGAGGACTTGCCTTCTCAGAAAGCTCAATGAAGGTGGTGGATGTATGCCTCTTCTTCTATTATATAATGAATTGGAAATCATAGTCATATTTTATAGAAAGAGAAATGTGAGTTTAAACTACACTCGCCGGCCAGAGAATGAGTCAGTGTTTTAATATGATCATCATGTTTTAGGTGTAATATATGATCCCTGTCAATCAAACTGAACAGACTGCATTCAGTCACTTCTGCTGTCTGGACGAGATGCTTTCCATTTGACCACAGAAAGATTTACATTCTTACACAATTACTGTCACAGCGGCTGATTCTTGATTTGGGATCATGTTTTTAATGATTTGTATTATATTTGTATATATTAAAGGGATCCCATGGTGTTGTGACTTGTATGGCTTAATATAACATAAACAATGTCTCTTACTGAATTATGTAGTAGAAAACCCATGAAAGATCTACTTTATTTTAAAAATCGATTTTATATTTGGACCATGGGCGGCGCCATTTTGTTTGCGTTCTAGGTTGATGACGTAGAGTGGTTGCACTACTCAATCAGCTGGCGTTACCCGTAGCTATTTTTACCACAACGCAACTCGAAAATTGTTTCAGAGTTAAACAAAACCAATGAATTGCTTTGTAATTGTACTTAAAACACACTCAAACATACATGTGCACACAAACTCACCTACACAAGTCACAAACAGATCGGCGGGCGGGCACACACACCTGACAGACTGCGCTGTCTCAATCGAGATGTTGGGCTGCTCAGTCTCCACGACAGGGGCTGAATCTGAAATCGACCCCTATACCCTGAAATAGGGCATTATTTGAAGGGACGGCCATTTGTAGTGTTGTCCGACACCATAGTGGACATGTTCGAGTGCAGTCATTCAGTCTCACGTTCCACCGCAATAACGAGTGTACAGCCGATGTACACACAACAGCTGTCCGACTTCACGCACTCGTCTTCATTCACTACAAGTTGTATTAGTGAACAAAAGTAGCGAATGTTATTTGTTTCTTAAAAGTGAAAGTTTAAAGATTGAGGTTAATTCACTGAGCTTGTGCTCAAACTTTAATGCACAAACCAATCCCATGCATCATCACCAAAACATCCTGCCTCTCTTCCTCACGTTAACTTATCCCATCATCCTACCTAGATATTTCCCTCTGCTGGATACATTAGGCATTACAGTTAATCTACAGCAAATCAACAGTCTGTCTATGATATCAACACAGGGATTGAGGGTTATGTATGCGCGCACGCAGTGCCTGTGCGTGTGTGTGTGTGTTCGCGCCGATCTGTTGGGGTGTGTGTGTGTTCGCGCTGATCTGTTGGGGTGTGTGTGTGTGTGTGTGTGTGTTCGCGCCGATCTGTTGGGGTGTGTGTGAGTCTGTGTGAGAGAGAGAGTTTGTGTGCACATGTATGTTTGGGTGCGTGAAGTCTGACAGCTGTTGTAAATCGGCTTTACTCGTTATTGCGGTGCAACGTGAGACTGAATGACTGCACTCAAACACGTCCATGATGTCGGACAACACTACAAATGGCCGTCCCTTCAAATAATGCCCTATTTCAGGGTATAGGGGGTCGATTTCGGATTCAGCCCCTGTCGTGGAGACTGAGCAGCCCAACATCTCGATTGAGACAGCGCAGTCTCTCAGGTGTGTGTGCCCGGCCGCCGATCTGTTTGTGACTTGTGTAGGTGAGTTTGTGTGCACATGTATGTTTGAGTGTGTTTTAAGTACAATTACAAAGCAATTCATTGGTTTTGTTTAACTCTGAAACAATTGTCGAGTTGCGTTGTGGTAAAAATAGCTACGGGTAACGCCAGCTGATTGAGGAGTTCAACCATTCTACGTCATCAACCTAGAACGCAAACAAAATGGCGCCGCCCATGGTCCAAATATAAAATCGATTTTTTTAAATAATGTAGATCTTTCATGGGTTTTCTACTACATAATTCAGTAAGAGACATAATTTATGTTATATTAAGCCATACAAGTCTCAACACCAGGGGATCCCTTTAAAGTTCAGCCCCTTCTGTAAATGTAAATGTGTAGCAGAAGTGAAAGTGGTCTGTTCCAGTCCAGATCCTGTAACCAATCAAAGAGTGAGACTGAAAATCCCATTTGCATTGTCAGGGTGGAGTGATTGTGATCCTCTCAGAATAGAGCAGCTCTGTCTCCAGAGACCATGTTCAAACCCCAAGAGCTTTATTTGACATTTACTGCTACATCAACCTTCTGAAAAGCACCTGCATCTTCATCTGTTAGTTGAATGATGTTGTCAGACACAAAGTGAACTTGTTGAGAAGCTTTATTGAATGTTGCAGCAAACACAGCAGATTGAAAGATCACACAGTGCTTTGACACACGCGAGCTCTCTTTCAGTATTGAGTTGTAAATCACTACAGCTGCAGCACTAGACTCATGTGAATCCTGCCTGACACAGGACACTCAGATACGGCTCATCTTCAGGAGAGAAACATCAGCACTCAGAGCTCTTGTGGAACGAGACCTCATGAGGAGGAGCTCCATCATGTGTTACTCTGCAGACGTACACCTCTCCCTCTTCCCAGCGTGCTTTGCTGAGGGTCAGGACGCTACTGCGGCTGTAGCGGCCATCGTCCTGCTGGCTCTCTGCGCTGGTCAGAACCCCCTCGGTGACCTCTGACCCGTCCAGTGTCCAGCTCACCAGCGCCCCCTGTGGAGAGTAAGAGCTGAGCAGGCAGAGCAGTGCGGCTGAGTCTCCAGAGATCTGCAGAGAAGAGGGCGGCAGCAGAGACACTGAGGGCTTCACTGTGGGACCAGCTGCAGGAGACAAACACAACACATTCACAAACACAAAGAACACACACTGCACTTTCATTCACAGCATTTCAACAGCAGGACAAATCACACTCACAATCTGATCCTTCATGTCCTTCAACATCACTACAGCTGATATATATATATATATATACAATATACAAACGACATATCTTTACTGAGATATTCAACTCAATTTCAAACAGAATTAAAAGTCACACATAAATTGTGTTTGTATTATAAAGCACTGAATTATAATCACAACATGAGCAAAAGAGATTCAGTATCATTGACTGAACGACAGAAAGTACAACATTTACATTCTGATGTCAAATCTCTTTTCTCCATGTATGATATCTACAATAAAAGATGAACTATATATGAACTCAGTGTAGAAATAAATGAAGGAAAACAAACCTGTAATAAACTCAATAAACTCATAGTGAGACGCTTTATGGAAATATGTTTAGATTTTGTTGTTGAAAGGAATAATGCCGTTCTTCTGAATGTATAAACATGACAATATCATTGATTCAGATTAAATAATTATTACACAATATCAGAAACACTTAAAGCCTTTATACAAAATGCATTATAAAAGTATTTTAATACATTAATTATGAATTGTTATTCACATTATAATGCATGTATGAGCTCATGAATAATTGTAACCACAGTTATAACACATTATAATATTATCTATTCATTGTTACACCTTTAGAAATTATAATACATTAAAACTCACGACAAACAACCAATTTCAGACGCAACAAGGAATTTGCAAATATTATAATGCATTTTAACTTTGGCTACAAAGTTTATGAAACTTATTTATGAAAAGATATAAGGCATTATAATCTCCATTATGAATATCTTTATAATGCATTATACATAAAGGCTTCAAGTAAAGTTTCAGCACAATATCTAATAATCATTATCATTAATAAATGTTGTTCTTGTTTCGACTGTAAAACACTTTCTGAAATCTAAACTGTATTTTTTTATTCGGTAATTAAATAGACAGACTTACCGATCACCAGTTTGGTTCCTCCACCGAATGTCCACCACAGTGATACAATCTAATGAAACGCTCGTACAAAAACCTCTATTCCACTCGAGTGAACACACACTCCAGCAGAGAGAGAGAAACAACACTTCAACACACTGATATTAGAAGCTCCTCAGCTCTTCTCAACACTCACTCATTCAGATTGACTCAATGATTTCTGTTATAACACTGTTTAAAGAAATATATTTGATGAGCTGTGACCTCTGAGGTGACCTTTGACCTCTTTGATCATGGATGATGTTGTGGAGTTTCTCATAATGATGCTTCTGTTCTTCATATGCAGCTCAATCTTCAGGATTGACAGAAAAACCTGCAGCTTCAGACTTCAATCTTCAGTGAAAATCTGCTCAAATCATGAGTTTATTGAATATTATAGCCAAAGTCAATAGAAAGTGTCAACAATGGAAATAGAAAAGGTATTTTGCATGTTCTCCACAGTCAAGCATGTTTTCATATTCAAGGTCTGTTCTAAAAGTATCTGGACTGGTTATGAATCTCCACACAAGATCATGAAACGTGAACAAGCTCTAATATGTCTCCATCTTTAACAGCCTGTTTCTTCTCCATCTGATGATTTCAGACACACATGAGGCTTCATGATAGATGGAGTGACACCATGAACTCTGATTAGAGATTCACAATCAGTCCTGATACTTTCTGAACAGACTCATGATTCATGATCTGACTTTAGTGATGGCGGTTCATCTAGTGGAAGTGTAGCAGTGATGATGGTCACATGACTGAATATGGACACAGAGATGGACGTTCATCTGCACATCCTCAGTGTCTCAGGAGTCACAATACAAATAAAACTACTGAACTAACTCAAATAACATTAGTCAGAATGGAAATGATCATTGTGTAACTCTAGTGTGTGTGAGTGTGTTCTGAGCACAAGCTGTTGTAAATCCTGCCCACTTCTTTGCATTGTCAGCACATGCTTCAGTCTGAGAGTGTTTATAGTGCTGTGAGTTTAACACTTCATGACTGAGAGCAGAACAGAACACAATCTTCATCATCACACAAGACACAAGAACAACAATGAACACCATCATCATCTTCATCTGGACCATTTCACTCTTTATTCAAGGTGAGACAAACATGTTGACTCTGGTTTTGGTGTTCTTGTAAAAGTATATGATGATAGTAGTTTTAAACACTGATTTATTTACTTTTCTCTTCTTCAGGATCCAGAGGAGTCACTCTGACTCAACCTGAAGTTAAAACTGTCCAACAGGGTCAAACAGCTTCAATAGAGTGTCATATAGATGTAGGAATATACGGCGGCTACTTAGCTTGGTATCAGCAGAAACCTGGAGAAGCTCCTAAACTCCTGATTTATTGGATAAACAGCCGTTATACAGGAACTCCATCTAGATTCAGTGGCAGTGGAACAGCAAATACTGGACGAGATTTCACTCTGACCATCAGTGGAGTCCAGACTGAAGATACAGGAGATTATTACTGTCAGAGTGCACACTACATCAACAGTCAGTATGTGTTCACACAGTGATAAAGAGTCGTACAAAAACCTGTGTCAGTCAGACGTCACAGTGACTGCACTGATACAGCTGAGAGATACTGCAGCTGCTGATGGACCATCACACACAACACAATGTGTAGCAAAGTGTCTAAAGACTTTAAAGGTAAATGTAATATATAAGATGTTTTATGCTAGAATGCATTACCCATGTGGTACCTGCCAATCAGTACCGTCTTTTTAGTCAGACTATGCCACCCCTGATGATGGGCAGGAGGGATCCACAAATCTTTCAGTGAATAAAGTGTGGCTAACTCAGTTTTTCCCCACACAGGGACAGTCAACAAGAGGCAGATATGAAAAAGTATCACAATTTATTACACTTGGGTATAAACAGATGTAACAGGTTGTTAAGAACGGATCTTAAAAATACTGCAATAGACTGGTGGAGTTTTCCTCAGTCTAAGAAGGTCAGATCAGCCGATGCAAAACCCCGGCTCCGGAGGTCCCTGGAGAGACAGAAACAGGAGACAGCAACCCCACACCAGTCGAAACATGCAACACAGCAAGCACTACACACGTAATATCTTTAGAAGCCACTACAAAATATCACACCGTGTTGTAGCTACAAGTACACACCAATACAGTGGTATCTCTCCCAGTGTGGTCCCCTGACGGGAAGGGGCAAAGCATCAGTGTTTCATTATAAACTGATGAACATGAACAAACCTCACACACAATTACTTAAATTTTAATTTGCTGAGAGTCATGAAAATTTAGAAATTGAAACATTAAAAGCAGATCACGTTACAGTAAGGATGTGTTTGTGAAGGACAATGTACTGTTTATCTGTTTCATATCCTCTTCTTTATTTTTCTAAATAATAATAATTAATAATAATAATTCTTATTTTTAGTCTGCACGCTCCCATTGGCCAGACATGGCTCCATCTTCATGGGCTAAAACACATGAATGAGCCTGTGACTAATGTGAAAAGTTATCATTATCATTAGTACACAACACATTATCATGATTTGGGGTGGCTCTTATAATGAATTGTTACAATTTTATGATCACTTGAACAACAATGATAGGAATATAAAATTGAGCATGGAACATTCCAAAACGGCGATTAACTCTTCAGATCTAACCATTTCTATTGGCAAAGATGGGAAACTCCATACTACTGTATATCGTAAAACAACAGATAGGAACACTATGTTGAAAGCAGATCGTTTCCATCCAAATTGGCTAAAAAATAATATACCTTTTGGCCAGTTCCAATGTCTTAGACGGATTTGTGAAACCGATAATGAATATGAAGTGCCAGCTAAAATCCTGTCCAATCGATTTTTAGAAAGGGGCTATCACAGAAATTGTACAAAATGTTTATAAGAAAGCCGAGTGTATTTCTAGACCAGAGCTATTCGAGAAGAAGACAAAACGATCCTGTTCACATAATCAGGCTTTTTTTGTGACAGCATATAGCTCTTTAGCCAATCCCATAAAAAGGAGTATACACTCAAATTGGATTCTCATTAAAAGTGATCCTGTTCTTAGAGAAGTGTTTTCTGCATCTCCAAAAATTAGTTTCAAGAGGGCTCCAACTCTACGAGATAGGCTAGTATCTAGTCATCTTCCTGCTCAAAAACAGACCACTTGGCTTGACAGACAATTAAAAGGTACTTATAAATGTGGGTCTTGTAACCATTGTTCTAACATTAAAGATGGCAAATAATTCTGTAATTTTAAGACAGACAAGAGGTATAACATAAAGACATTCGTTAATTGCAACCCCACTCTTGTGGTATACAGGTTATCATGCCAATGTGATGTTTTTATGTAGGCCGGACCAAGAGACGTCTCAAAGACAGAGTATCGGAGCATAAAAATGCCATTAGAAAAGCTCATTTAGATTAGCCTATGGCAAAACATTTTCAAAATGTGCACAATAGTAATCCAGAAGGACTAATGGGTTTAGAAATGATCAAAAAGAGCATTCGGGGTGGTGACCGATTACAATTACTTTTACAGAGAGAAACATTTTATATATATATGAGTTACAGGCCACAATACACCCTGGTTTGAATGAAGAAATAGATTTCAGCTCCTTTTTATGATCTGCCTTTCGTTGCTATGTAACCTCCTAGTGGACCTTCTCTGCATGTGCATGTGATTTGTCATTCAGGTGTTTCTGATCAGCATCTATAAAAGAGTAAATTGTTTGATTGTAATACATACCCTGAAGAAGGCTGTTTGGGCCGCTACGCGTGGGTTGGTTTTTTCTCCCATGGCTTTTATACTTTCTATCATGAAATAGTCAGTTTAATAAAGGCTTTTTATAATTTTCTAAAGAAGAGTGCCTTGGATTTCCTTCTACATTATCAAGCTTCTTCAGTTGTCATCAGTACTCACACGTATTGAGCAACATGTTGTCCTCAATGGGCTGCAGCTTCCTTGGTGTAGTAGGGAAGGGTGGTAGCTTAACGCCTATACAGAGGAAATAATGTAAGACTAAGAATATCCATCTCCAAAAATATATAATCTTAAAGAATCTGATTCATTTAGAAACTGGAATTGTAAATTAATTAAGTGAAAACATTACCCCTGACACTCTCGTCCGAATCTGTTAATTCTGCAAACATTATTCATAGACATTGATGTCTCAAATTTCAGGCCCAATTTGAACCAATTTTATATTTCAAATGTATAACGTATTTGAGAATGAGAAACACATCATTTCTAACAAAACCCTTTTTTAGTGCGCTTCCTCGTCGATCTAATCTCCTCATCGTTCTCCTCCTCTGCCTGACTGGTCGGGTTTAGGTGTCACATTCAACACAAAATATTTCCACATGGTCATTTATTTCATTTTCTATTCATCTACGCAAAATTTTCCTGAAGTAATTTTTATATTGATTTATGTGAATGTCACCCAGTCATTCTGGGGGTTAATTTTGTCCTTTATAGCTTTGTTCTGTTTTTGTAATGCTCATTTTATGTGGCCATTGTTACATGTATGGTCTGTTTCGGTTGTGTTTTTCTCCCTGTGGTTCTTGCTTTGAGTTCTCACATGTTCCTTTGTTCTCTGTTTCCCGCCACTTGTCTGTTCCCATAGTTACCCTCATCAGTTTAGTTCCTGTCAGCTGTGTTTAGTTAATTGTCATCGTTGTCACCTGTCCCCCTCCTGTAGTTAGTCATCAATGACTACATTTACATGGACAACAATACTCCGATATTAATCTGATTAAGACAATACTCTGATTAAGAGGCTACCATGTAGACAGCGATTTCTAATTACCTTAATCTGATTAAAGTCATAATCTAACTACACATAAATCGGATTATGTTTTTTGTTTAGTTTCATATCATCAATGAATGACGCGTTCTGTGACGGTGAGCTGCATTACACGCGGGACTGAAATGCTGGCTACAAAGAAATCTCTAGCTCTCGTTTTGGTCATAGTTTGTCTTGAAAAACCGAGATATTTGACGGTCGTCGTAGGAGAAGTCACACTGCAGGATTGTGTGCCAAATCTTCTGACACTGCCAGAATTTCGTGTGAGGTAAAATTTGATCGCAGCGCTCATTAATCGGCTGCCGGTGAACATGTTAAACTAACGATCAAAGACGTCAGAGTTTAGCCTCGGATCAGAGGAATCTTTTAGGATCTTTTAGGATTTGCTAAATTTGTCTCAGACGGCCAAATCGTGGGCAAAAACGCACAGTGTGCATCTGGCTTTAGTCGCATTATCGGAGAGCATTATAGACATGTACACACCTTAATCTAACTATTAATGTTGTGTCGGAGATTTCGCCGCATTTTGTGACAGGACATAACGTTACACACACCAGGGAAGTGCAGAGGGGAGGCTTTGTGGGTTCGAGCCTCTGCCCTTTTTGAAAATTAATCAAAAGTGCCCCTCTCAGCAATCATCGATAATATTGTGGCCAATAAAACAGAATTGGAATTATAATTAATATAACAACGTCTACAAACCAGTAACAAATGGCGGAAAAGTCCCGTTTATCTTTTATGTATCTGTCAGTCTGAAATATAAAACTATAACGCGTCTCTATGGGCGGTGTGTGTTTTACTTGACTGTTCATTGTGAACACTGCGTCCTCTCTCTATATTTTTATTTTTGTTGTAATTATTATGCTGATTGTAAAAGTAAAATACAATAATTTTGTATCTGTAATCGCGAACCAGATGGGTTATTCAGTGAACGCCTGTGGCTCGACGGCAGGAAAAACAATCCAAACAGTCACGAGTTTTTAACCTTTTTCATCATTAATCAAAGCTATTATTATAAATGTAGGCGGTCAATAAGGAGGAAAGAGGGGCAGTGTCTCTTCAAAAGAACAGAAAGAGACAATACATAATATTACAAAAATAAATCAACGTAAATGTATATAAAACATTATAAAAACGAGTGATTTTATACTTCTTAATGTAAAGTAACCCTGTCCAACAGCGACACCCGCAGGTGAAGTTACAGCGGGTTTCCTGAGCCCATTAAATTAACAGACCTGCCAAAGTCACGCTATGATTGGATGTTGGAGAACGTAGCGTGGCATGGGGACGTAATGACGTGCCATAATCGATCTATGTTCTATCACATGTAAAACGGGAACATGAACGGAGTACTCTAAAAGCAACTCATGTAAACACCTTAATCAGAATATTGTCTTATTTAGAATAAGGTCAATAATTCGATTACTGCTGTCCATGGAAACGTAGTCAGTGTTGGTATTTAGTTCTCCCCTGTTCAGTCACTCTTTGTCCGCTCTTATGTTACGTTACTCTAGGTTTAGTTACACGTTATATTATGGTGGGTGATGTTATGTTCTAAGTCTTTTTTAAATAAAGCCCGTTTTGTTGAAGTCCTGGATCTCCTCATCTCTGCTGCATCCAACACCCATGGGCGTAGATTACGCGGGGGACGCGGGGGACGTGTCCCCCTCACTTTTAATAAAATGTATTTTCGTCCCCCGCACTTTTACTGGGTCTCACCGATCCTAGTCGACCCACTCCGAGCAGGATTCGAACCGGTGTTACCCTGTGCGGGGGCGGACAAGGTAACAGGAACGCTAAAAACAGCTTTCTTTAATCTCGGTTGATAGCGCGCTTATTGGGGTCACGGGCAAGTGTATTTACATAGAAACCAATGTGAATACATCAAGATTTAAATTCAGAGACAAAAAAATATCTATGCATGACCTGTAATTTTTTCCGAATCTTAATATGAGGAGGGCGCTCTCACAGAAAGTCCAAAAGTGGATTCGCAATACCCTGTCAAGCTGGAGCTGCAGCTGAAGGAAAACAATCGTTATGAGTGATGAAACGTGACGACGTCAATCAGACGAGTGCGACAATATATGCTTTATGTGTGTTTTTTAAGTCATCTCAATGTAGGCTATTTATTGACAATAAAGTATCATATGAATAATGCAGCTTTTTTTAATGTTTAGTAGGCCCTATTCTGCTCACCACGGCTGCATTTATGTAATCGAAAATAGTTAAAACAGTAATATTTTGAACATTATTACAAATTAAAACCGCTTTTTTTCCCTATGTGAATATATAGTAATTTATTCCTGTGATTAAAGCTGAATTTATCATCATTACTCCAGTCTTCAGTGTCACATGATCCTTCATTAATCATTCTCAGATGAGGATTTCATAATCAAGAAACATTTATGATTATTATCTGTGTTGAAAACAGTTCCCAAAATGTTGTGGAAACCATGATAGCCTACATGTTATTTTTCAGGATTCTTTAATGAATAGAAAGTTCAATGGACAGCATTTATTTGCATTTATTAAATAAATTATCTAATTTGTAATATTAAAAATATCACTTGTGATCAATTTAATGCATGTCTGATCAATAAAAGTATTAATTTCTCTCTTTTTTAATTTTACCACAAATGTTTAGAAAATTAAGCATCACCATGAGCAGCACAACTGATAATAATCCTAAATGTGTGTTGATCATCAGATCCTCATCTGAGAATGATTAGTGAAGGATCATTGAAGACTGGAGTAATGATGATAAATTCAGCTTTGATCACAGGAATAAATCACACTTTACTATATATTCACATAGAGAACAGATGAGTTACATCAGAATATATATATTTTTTTACATTGCATAAAATCTATGGAGTCTTAATGCAGAAGTGTTTGTAGTATATAAACCAATCATAAAATTGGCACAAAAAAAAGGAGAATAGGAGAATAATATTATAGATATTAATTATTGGTTATTGTTCAGCAGTGTATTTGATATCTTGCCCAATTAAAAGCAAGAGATGCGATAAATTATATTGGTCAAAAAAAAAAAAAAATATGGTATACAACATTTCTGTCCCCCTGTTACGACCCAAAATAGGGACCAACATTAGAGCCATTCATAAAGGGGTATAAACCCAAATCACAAAGGCCATGGTAGTAAAAAGAAAGATTTATTTACAACAAATTAACAAAAACAAACAAACATATAAAACTTAAAGTAAGGACTGGTGAGCTAAACTAATCTAAACTACAACTCAGAGTTAATTCTTTCCTAACTCCCGAGAAACACAAAAGAAAATACATAAACAAATCTTCCGGGTCAGCTTCCTTACCTATGCTTTCCCACTAACCTAACATAACTAAACAAACAAAAACTCACCATCCTGTACAAAAGAAACCAGAAACACAACAGGTTTCCAGAGGTAGGCTTCCCCCCCCTCCTCCAAACTGAAGTTTCACCAGCAGCTCTTAAGTAGGCAGAGGCCTCAGGTGTTAGGCATAATCAGGCTCCACCCCCATCCAATTGGCAGCTATTCTCAGACAGGAAAGAAAACAAGAGAAAGAGTAGGGGCTCGTAACACCCCCACACATAAAACATTAAATATAATTAAAATAATTATTTTAATGAAGTCAGTACTCACCATCTATGATGAAACAAAACATTCAAATATCCTAAAATGAGATTGCACAGCTCCAATTCATGCAAGCTCTTACCAGAATTGTCCAAGTCAGTGCTCACTGACCTAACCCATACCGAAGGAAAGGCTGGTAGTCCTCTAAAGAACAGTTCTCCATTCCAGCACTCAGAAAGCGCTTAAGAATCATAGAAGTGTTCACAAAAACAGTAGGCTTAGCTCTGGCATTTCTATGAAGTGCCAAACTCTGCCATAATATAACGATTTATAATAAGAGCAAAATGGCTTATGCATGATCGCAAACTCACTTAGCTTATCTGCTGCTTACTTGGCTAAAAGGGTCAAGTTCATTTCAAAATGCTTATCAAAAATGAACACTAGACTTCTGTACCCAAAAGTATGTTTAAGAATCAGCTAAAACAGAAGCTTTGTCAACTAAAAATCACCTTCGGTTGACTCAAGAAGGTTATCAAAGCATCAAGGAGGTCCAAGCAGAGCAAAGTTGGTAGCACTTTGAGGTACACACGAAAAATCAAATAGCCTCCCTTTCAAATGCAAACTCTGGTTTGCGCATTAACCTCGATTGTTACTCCTACATTACAGTTCAAAGTTCCATTACATATGAAGATCTCAGCATCTTATTCTCTAGAAAAAAAAAATCAAGCTGAATTAAAATACAGCCTGCGAGATCTTTTAAAGAGCATCACTGGAGAACAGTTCCTAAGCCACTAACAGACACATTTTGTTGTCTCACGGCATTTGAATCTGCCACAAACGATCTCCATTTCTGAATTCACACATTGAAACCCAGGGTTTCTACAGCGATTTAGCTGTTCTAATGAAGGAGTCTAAACAAACTTCTCCAAATCAAAATTCTCCATCACAAATGTCACCTGACAAAACAGAAGCACTAACAAAGCCTACTGCAAAATACAATTAGGCAAATCCAGAAACTCTACCCCATAAACAAAACCAATGGCCGAAAAAAAGAAAAAAAAAAACGATTACACAAAAGAATGGCAAAGACAAGTGGTCAAATTAAGCACCAGTTAAACTGCCAAAACCAAAAGGGAACAAATGCTACAAAAAAGACACAAGTAGCAATGCATTAAACACAAAGCATGCTACCGAAGAGACACGTAGCGATGCATTAAACACAAAGCATGCTACCGAAGAGACACGTAGCGATGCATTAAACACAAAGCATGCTACCGAAGAGACACGTAGCGATGCATTAAACACGCATGCTACAGGAAACAAGTAGCATTGGATTCAAAAGCACTTCGTTAAAACAAGTTACAAGAACTAAAGTAGCATTGCAAACAAAGGCAGTTAAGATCGATCCCGGACGAGCCCCCAATTTATGTTACGACCCAAAATAGGGACCAACATTAGAGCCATTCATAAAGGGGTATAAACCCAAATCACAAAGGCCATGGTAGTAAAAAGAAAGATTTATTTACAACAAATTAACAAAAACAAACAAACATATAAAACTTAAAGTAAGGACTGGTGAGCTAAACTAATCTAAACTACAACTCAGAGTTAATTCTTTCCTAACTCCCGAGAAACACAAAAGAAAATACATAAACAAATCTTCCGGGTCAGCTTCCTTACCTATGCTTTCCCACTAACCTAACATAACTAAACAAACAAAAACTCACCATCCTGTACAAAAGAAACCAGAAACACAACAGGTTTCCAGAGGTAGGCTTCCCCCCCCTCCTCCAAACTGAAGTTTCACCAGCAGCTCTTAAGTAGGCAGAGGCCTCAGGTGTTAGGCATAATCAGGCTCCACCCCCATCCAATTGGCAGCTATTCTCAGACAGGAAAGAAAACAAGAGAAAGAGTAGGGGCTCGTAACACCCCCTCACTTCTGAAAAGATGGCTACGCCCCTGGGTAGAAAACTGTACATTTCTTGTCTATAACCACCCACTGCAACTTATACCAACGACGGAAATAAGCGCAGTTACAATAGCACAATATGTGGGAGAGCGTTGCTTTAATGTGACTATATTGTATTGCAATAGGGAGCACTTCAAAGTCAATACCAAACCAAAACTAGTTAGCAAATCATTTATAATTGAAAGAATTTAATGACAAAATCCGGTTATGGTTACACTTAAAATAGTTACAAAATAGATGAATGAGATGATAAAACTTATACCATTAATCATACCCAGCATGTGTAGAATGTTACCTGAGAGAGAGAGAGAGATAGAAAGATAGAAAGAGAAAGAAAAAAAGAGAGCAAAGAGAAGAGCCAAAGAAGGCCCTAGAAGAGACAGCCAGAGAAAAAGACAGCGTCGGAGGAAAGAGACCCCCAGAGAAAAAGAAAAGAGACCCCGAGCAACAGTTGTAATCTTCTTTTATCTATCCCTTGACCATGTGACTGAAACCCTGAGACATTCAAACTGACCAGTCAGACCAGACTTCCCCCGCTGTACTACAGGTGTGGCACCATTTGGCCTACAGGCCCTCAACATCTCTTTGTCTTTAGGAATCCCAAACAGCCCCACTGATAGAGAGGGGGGTGAAACACAGTAAAACAAATGTCTTTGTTCAAAGAAAAATATCAAATATCTTTGATTATTTTGGATTCTTTCAACATACATGATGGGCTAATTATATTTTTAACTCGAGTCAAACCAGTTCATTTACGTTACCACATTAAGCACATTTTTATGTCAACATTTTTTCAGTGTATTTTTAGTTTTTTTGTTGAGCAAAATAAAATCTAATAAACTGATTTTAAGTGACAAACAATTTAATTTCATAGAATCAACTTTACACCAACAAACAGAATCAAGACCGTTGGTGAGGACAGCTGAAAGTAGGACATTTTCACTCAGGTTTCCAGATAAAAAAGAAAGTTTAGCACATCTGTAAAGTTGCCACCCAATAAAACGAAATAATCCCCATATCTATGCCATTCGTTTTGAGCTGATTTGGTGTTCGAGATATTGAGCATTATTTTTTTGTACCGGTGACATAATTCTCCAAACAAACGTTAAAACAAACACTGTAACTGTTTTCCTTCCACAGATAATGCAAATATAATATAATTCAGAGCTGTGACGTCACTCTCCACTCCACTTCACCTAAATCACACGAAACCGGAGCCATTAGTTTGTGCTCGATTTGTGTCGTTAAAACAAGCATTGGAACTAAGACATCTTCTTCAATATAACGAAGGCTTCCAGTTCCGGCTCACACAGAGAAAGCCGCTCTCGTCTAAGCTCCGCTAACCCTCCAAATAATTTAGCAATAAATTAATCTGAAACTCGACTTTTAGTCCTTTAAAGTTATTTAGTAGCAAGTAGAGAATTCACGAAAACAGCAGCAATGCCAAAACATTTGATAAAAGACAGCAGGCATCATGAGGAGGCCGACGAAAAGAGCAAGACCTCGAGCAACACAGCGGGGGAACCGAAATTAACGGCGCTAATGATAGCTCAACCTCTCCGACCACTCAAGACATCATGGACGCCATAACAGCTTTAAACGCTTCATTTAGCAAAATATTTGACACGTTCATGCAAACATTATCAGAGATATGATCCACACTTTAATGCATCATAGATTTGTTTACTTTCCATGCCATGAATTTCACATAAAAATATAATAACTTAATATGGTTTAAGAGCCTACAAATAGTTTTAACAATTGTTTCACTGTTGAGACATCAACTGACCTCATTTCAACCAAATTTCAATGTTGAAGGTCAATCATGTGCCGGCTGGGTAATAACACTATATCATTACAATCAACATCAATCTGTGTTTCTGAAGAGAATGAGTCAGTGTTTTAATATGATCATCATGTTTTAGGTGTAATATATGATCCCTGTCAATCAAACTGAACAGACTGCATTCAGTCACTTCTGCTGTCTGGACGAGATGCTTTCCATTTGACCACAGAAAGATTTACATTCTTACACAATTACTGTCACAACGGCTGATTCTTGATTTGAGATCATGTTTTTAATGAAGGATTTATATTATATTTTTATATATATTAAAGTTCAGCCCCTTCTGTAAATGTAAATGTGTAGCAGAAGTGAAAGTGGTCTGTTCCAGTCCAGATCCTGTAACCAATCAAAGAGTGAGACTGAAAATCCCATTTGCATTGTCAGGGTGGAGTGATTGTGATCCTCTCAGAATAGAGCAGCTCTGTCTCCAGAGACCATGTTCAAACCCCAAGAGCTTTATTTGACATTTACTGCTACATCAACCTTCTGAAAAGCACCTGCATCTTCATCTGTTAGTTGAATGATGTTGTCAGACACAAAGTGAACTTGTTGAGAAGCTTTATTGAATGTTGCAGCAAACACAGCAGATTGAAAGATCACACAGTGCTTTGACACACGCGAGCTCTCTTTCAGTATTGAGTTGTAAATCACTACAGCTGCAGCACTAGACTCATGTGAATCCTGCCTGACACAGGACACTCAGATACGGCTCATCTTCAGGAGAGAAACATCAGCACTCAGAGCTCTTGTGGAACGAGACCTCATGAGGAGGAGCTCCATCATGTGTTACTCTGCAGACGTACACCTCTCCCTCTTCCCAGCGTGCTTTGCTGAGGGTCAGGACGCTACTGCGGCTGTAGCGGCCATCGTCCTGCTGGCTCTCTGCGCTGGTCAGAACCCCCTCGGTGACCTCTGACCCGTCCAGTGTCCAGCTCACCAGCGCCCCCTGTGGAGAGTAAGAGCTGAGCAGGCAGAGCAGTGCGGCTGAGTCTCCAGAGATCTGCAGAGAAGAGGGCGGCAGCAGAGACACTGAGGGCTTCACTGTGGGACCAGCTGCAGGAGACAAACACAACACATTCACAAACACAAAGAACACACACTGCACTTTCATTCACAGCATTTCAACAGCAGGACAAATCACACTCACAATCTGATCCTTCATGTCCTTCAACATCACTACAGCTGATATATATATATATATATACAATATACAAACGACACAATCACTATATACATTTACATCAAACCTCATCAATCAAACTGAACATTGTAATACACCGACTGATTTCATTACAGCAGTTTTTAACTCACAACATAAAGTTCTTACATTTTACTGAGATATTCAACTCAATTTCAAACAGAATTAAAAGTCACACATAAATTGTGTTTGTATTATAAAGCACTGAATTATAATCACAACATGAGCAAAAGAGATTCAGTATCATTGACTGAACGACAGAAAGTACAACATTTACATTCTGATGTCAAATCTCTTTTCTCCATGTATGATATCTACAATAAAAGATGAACTATATATGAACTCAGTGTAGAAATAAATGAAGGAAAACAAACCTGTAATAAACTCAATAAACTCATAGTGAGACGCTTTATGGAAATATGTTTAGATTTTGTTGTTGAAAGGAATAATGCCGTTCTTCTGAATGTATAAACATGACAATATCATTGATTCAGATTAAATAATTATTACACAATATCAGAAACACTTAAAGCCTTTACACACAATGCATTATAAAAGTATTTAATGCATTAATTATGAATTGTTATTCACATTATAATGCGTGTATGATCTCATGAATAATTGTAACCACAGTTATAACACATTATAATATTATCTATTCATTGTTACACCTTTAGAAATTATAATACATTAAAACTCACGACAAACAACCAATTTCAGACGCAACAAGGAATTTGCAAATATTATAATGCATTTTAATTTTGGCTACAATTATTTATGAAAAGATATAAGGCATTATAATCTCCATTATGAATATCTTTATAATGCATTATACATAAAGGCTTCAAGTAAAGTTTCAGCACAATATCTAATAATCATTATCATTAATAAATGTTGTTCTTGTTTCGACTGTAAAACACTTTCTGAAATCTAAACTGTATTTTTTTATTCGGTAATTAAATAGACAGACTTACCGATCACCAGTTTGGTTCCTCCACCGAATGTCCACCACAGTGATACAATCTAATGAAACGCTCGTACAAAAACCTCTATTCCACTCGAGTGAACACACACTCCAGCAGAGACAGAGAAACAACACTTCAACACACTGATATTAGAAGCTCCTCAGCTCTTCTCAACACTCACTCATTCAGATTGACTCAATGATTTCTGATATAACACTGTTTAAAGAAATATATTTGATGAGCTGTGACCTCTGAGGTGACCTTTGACCTCTTTGATCATGGATGATGTTGTGGAGTTTCTCATAATGATGCTTCTGTTCTTCATATGCAGCTCAATCTTCAGGATTGACAGAAAAACCTGCAGCTTCAGACTTCAATCTTCAGTGAAAATCTGCTCAAATCATGAGTTTATTGAATATTATAGCCAAAGTCAATAGAAAGTGTCAACAATGGAAATAGAAAAGGTATTTTGCATGTTCTCCACAGTCAAGCATGTTTTCATATTCAAGGTCTGTTCTAAAAGTATCTGGACTGGTTATGAATCTCCACACAAGATCATGAAACGTGAACAAGCTCTAATATGTCTCCATCTTTAACAGCCTGTTTCTTCTCCATCTGATGATTTCAGACACACATGAGGCTTCATGATAGATGGAGTGACACCATGAACTCTGATTAGAGATTCACAATCAGTCCTGATACTTTCTGAACAGACTCATGATTCATGATCTGACTTTAGTGATGGCGGTTCATCTAGTGGAAGTGTAGCAGTGATGATGGTCACATGACTGAATATGGACACAGAGATGGACGTTCATCTGCACATCCTCAGTGTCTCAGGAGTCACAATACAAATAAAACTACTGAACTAACTCAAATAACATTAGTCAGAATGGAAATGATCATTGTGTAACTCTAGTGTGTGTGAGTGTGTTCTGAGCACAAGCTGTTGTAAATCCTGCCCACTTCTTTGCATTGTCAGCACATGCTTCAGTCTGAGAGTGTTTATAGTGCTGTGAGTTTAACACTTCATGACTGAGAGCAGAACAGAACACAATCTTCATCATCACACAAGACACAAGAACAACAATGAACACCATCATCATCTTCATCTGGACATTGCTCTGTATATCAGGTATATAGAGAAACACTGATTGGTTGGTTAATATTTTATAAATATAGCACAAATATTTATATTTCTATTTATTATTCAGTTGTTTATTTGTTTGTTTATTTGAATAGGGAGAAGTATGTCACATAAAAACATGTTACATACTACAACATTTTAGCCAAAGCTAATTCTCAATACCGTCCCGTTGTGTTAATGTTCTTCACATTTGAATCCTCTGCATTTCTCTTCCAGCCTCCGGTGGACAGATCACAGTTACTCAAACTCCTGTAGTTCATTCAGTTTCACCAGGACAGACTGTAGAGATGAGATGCACCGCCAGCACTCCTTTAACAGGCTGCAATCCACCCTGTCTGTCCTGGTACTTACAGAAACCTGGAGAAGCTCCTAAACTCCTCATATATTATACAAGCAGCCTCCAGTCAGGAACTCCATCTAGATTCAGTGGCAGTGGATCTGGCAGTGATTTCACTCTGACCATCAGTGGAGTCCAGACTGAAGATGCAGGAGATTATTACTGTCAGAGTTTACACTGTCCTAGTAGCTGTGATGTGTTCACACAGTGATAAAGAGTCGTACAAAAACCTGTGTCAGTCAGACGTCACAGTGACTGCACTGATACAGCTGAGAGATACTGCAGCTGCTGATGGACCATCACACACAACACAATGGGGGATCAAACCTTTCACACACTTTATTTAGTTATTATGGTGTAAGTAAACATGTAACACAATCTTAAATCTCTTTCTGAGGAGAAAATGTGAGTGGTGAGGATCAGAAAGAGCTTTATTTATCAACTATCCAGTGTAGGAGGAAAGTGCAGACATACAGAGGTATTACACAAAAATGAAATATAACACAATAATAATATTATAAGAAAACAAACAATAGAAAGAAAATATTGAGCTAGTTCTGTCATGAGCCTCTAGATGGCGCCGGTCTTTAACTCGTTTAGAAGCGATCGCATCATCATCTACAAAGCAGCTGATTGGTTAACTGCGTCGGTCTGAAACTAGCAAAACACACTTGTGTCGGGTGTGTGATGAGGCCCAAACAGTGTCTTGTATAAAAAATACATGTAAGTGTAGAAAATAGACATTAATAAATGAAATACTTAAATCATGCAGGTCTGTTCTCACTCATAATCCAGGTCTGTTCTCACTCATAATCCAGGTCTGTTCTCACTCATAATCCAGGTCTGTTCTCACTCATAATCCTGGACTGTTCTCACTCATAATCCAGGACTGTTCTCACTCATAATCCAGGACTGTTCTCACTCATAATCCAGGTCTGTTCTCACTCATAATCCAGGACTGTTCTCACTCATAATCCAGGTCTGTTTTCACTCATAATCCAGGTCTGTTTTCACTCATAATCCAGATCTCTTCTCACTCATAATCCAGGACTGTTCACACTCATAATCCAGGACTGTTCTCACTCATAATCCAGGACTGTTCTCACTCATAATCCAGGACTGTTCTCACTCATAATCCAGATCTGTTCTCACTCATAATCCAGGTCTGTTCTCACTCATTATCCAGGACTGTTCTCACTCATAATCCAGGACTGTTCTCACTCATAATCCAGGACTCTTCTCACTCATAATCCAGGACTCTTCTCACTCATAATCCAGATCTGTTCTCACTCATAATCCAGGTCTGTTCTCACTCATAATCCAGGACTGTTCTCACTCATTATCCAGGACTGTTCTCACTCATAATCCAGGACTGTTCTCACTCATAATCCAGGACTGTTCACACCCATAATCCAGGACTCTTCTCACTCATAATCCAGGACTGTTCTCACTCATTATCCAGGACTGTTCACACCCATAATCCAGGACTGTTCTCACCGATAATCCAGGACTCTTCTCACTCATAATCTAGGACTGTTCTCACTCATAATCCAGGACTCTTCTCACTCATAATCCAGGACTGTTCTCACTCATAATCCTGGACTGTTCTCACTCATAATCCAGGACTGTTCTCACTCATAATCCAGGACTGTTCTCACTCATAATCCAGGACTGTTCTCACTCATAATCCAGGTATGTTCACACTCATAATCCAGGTATGTTCACACTCATAATCCAGGTCTGTTCTCACTCATAATCCAGGTATGTTCACACTCATAATCCAGATCTGTTCTCACTCATAATCCAGGTCTGTTCTCACTCATAATCCAGGACTCTTCTCACTCATAATCCAGATCTGTTCTCACTCATAATCCAGGTCTGTTCTCACTCATTATCCAGGTCTGTTCTCACTCATAATCCAGGACTGTTCTCACTCATAATCCAGGACTGTTCTCACTCATAATCCAGGTCTGTTCTCACTCATTATCCAGGACTGTTCTCACTCATTATCCAGGACTGTTCTCACTCATAATCCAGGACTGTTCTCACTCATAATCCAGGACTGTTCTCACTCATAATCCAGGACTGTTCTCACTCATTATCCAGGACTGTTCTCACTCATAATCCAGGACTGTTCTCACTCATAATCCAGGACTGTTCTCACTCATAATCCAGGTCTGTTCTCACTCATAATCCAGGACTGTTCTCACTCATAATCCAGGACTGTTCTCACTCATAATCCAGGACTGTTCACACCCATAATCCAGGACTCTTCTCACTCATAATCCAGGACTGTTCTCACTCATTATCCAGGACTGTTCACACCCATAATCCAGGACTGTTCTCACTCATAATCCAGGACTGTTCTCACTCATAATCCAGGACTCTTCTCACTCATAATCCAGGACTGTTCTCACTCATAATCCAGGACTGTTCTCACTCATAATCCAGGACTCTTCTCACTCATAATCCAGGACTGTTCTCACTCATAATCCAGGACTGTTCTCACTCATAATCCAGGACTGTTCTCACTCATAATCCAGGACTGTTCTCACTCATAATCCTGGACTGTTCTCACTCATAATCCAGGACTGTTCTCACTCATAATCCAGGTATGTTCACACTCATAATCCAGGTCTGTTCTCACTCATAATCCAGGTCTGTTCACACCCATAATCCAGGTGTGTGTTCTCACTCATAATCCAGGACTGTTCCAAGAGCGTTCAGAGAACATTCAAAAGTAACAATCCCATAATATTACAAATAAAATGTTATGTTCCATTAATGTGCAAATAAAAAAAATTAAATTAAAAAAATTAAATTAAAAACATTTTAAAAACTTTAGATATACAAAGACACTCATATTACTATGAACTGACGACAAGGACTTGAAAGAGCAGCCATCAAGTGTTAGACAGTATTCTAGGTTACTACGTGCAGAGGTTTTTGGTCCAATAATTTAAATCTTTAAAAGTCTGTCATCTTTAACAGCCTGTTTCTTCTCCATCTGATGATTTCAGACACACATGAGGCTTCATGATATATGGAGTGACACCATGAACTCTGATTAGAGATTCACAATCAGTCCTGATACTTTCTGAACAGACTCATGATTCATGATCTGACTTTAGTGATGGCGGTTCATCTAGTGGAAGTGTAGCAGTGATGATGGTCACATGACTGAATATGGACACAGAGATGGACGTTCATCTGCACATCCTCAGTGTCTCAGGAGTCACAATACAAATAAAACTACTGAACTAACTCAAATAACATTAGTCAGAATGGAAATGATCATTGTGTAACTCTAGTGTGTGTGAGTGTGTTCTGAGCACAAGCTGTTGTAAATCCTGCCCACTTCTTTGTGTGGCAGGAGGGATACACATTAGCAGACTACGCCACGAGGGGACTTCCACCCAAAGATTTTGTTATCTTATGTTAACCAGGCACTCAAGTTCATTGATGGATCAGCCAGAGACAGTGGTCCGATAAAAAAACAGTATTTTTATTGTTACTTTAAAACTCAACCGCACACACACACACACGCACTCCAAAACTAAGTCAAACTTCATAGCAACCAAAAATACACAGTACAACACAATAAAATAAAAAAAACAACACAAGCACACAGGGCGGAATCTTACCAGTGGGAGACTAGTAGCTCGAGCAATGAGCATCAAAAAGAAACACCCCAATCACACGTGTCAACCTCACACACGCACTGCAAATGAAACGACCACACTCGGTGAACACAGCACACACCAAGGGACCCACCACCACAAGGGGCACTGCTCCCACTGGCCGCGTCTCCGCACCTGGACAAAAGAAATAAACTTAAAAGTTAAACAAACATACACAAAAATAAACAGTACAATAAATAAATGTCTAATAAACAACTCGTTCTGTAAAGACTAACAGTTAGACAGTAACTCTAAATAAACATTTAAACGGAAGAAACATTATCATAAAACCATCCACAACAATCAATAACGAAACAGAAATGCCCTCTGGATCGAGCACGTCCAGGATTTAGTCAGTGGGCAAATCACAAAGAAAGAAAAATCACAATTAAACTAGTCCTCTGGTATATCAACAGCAGAAAATGACTTCCATACAAGAGTTTAAATAAATGAAACAAACAAATAAAAAAAGAAACTTATAAACAAGTTACAAAAAATAATAAACAAACAAAACAATCAAAGTGGGGCCAGCTAGCCCAGCAACACACTTTGCACTCAACCACTGATTCACAAAAATAACGGGAAGGGTCAAACGGAGTTAAGCAGGCAATAGTATCACACGCCAGCCAACCGCCGGCCACGAACCAACCACGAGTCCGATAATCATAAGTCCCGGGTGAAAACAAGCCAACGTGTATGACGAACGTCCGTACACAAGACGTAACGTTAACAGGAAAACAACCATAAGCAAAGCAGCAGATGTTCCGCGCCGATGTCGCCAACTGGCGGCTGCACCCCGGCTAAATTGCACTCCCTGAAATACACATAAGTTCTACTTGTAAACGTATCCCACAGTAACATTCCACCATCACTCCGTGTAGTCACCTACCTAGGATTACCAGCGTTGAGTCTCGGGCCCCGGCTCTGAATGCCAATTACAGGGTACGCACTCAGCTGGAAAAAAAAGGGCTACTGCAGCACAGGGGATTCTACTACACAAAACATTCCTATAAGCCCAAGTTGCAATGTCAAACGAGTGGATAGAGGAACGGAGCTAATCATACCTGCGGCGCTATGATAGAATAGATAACTGAAGCAGATCTCCGATCGCTAGGCAGGTAAACAGGAACAGTCGCGTGCCGTGACGTCACTTGTCAAAAGAAAAGTCCCGGTTTATAAAGGGACTTGGCCATCGCGGGTGGCTCCCTGTTAACTGCCCAGCGCCACTCACAGCACAGAAAATTAATTACCACTTAGGGTGGCAGAAACCCAACAGCTGCATCCTGCTACATTTGCATTGTCAGCACATGCTTCAGTCTGAGAGTGTTTATAGTGCTGTGAGTTTAACACTTCATGACTGAGAGCAGAACAGAACACAATCTTCATCATCACACAAGACACAAGAACAACAATGAACACCATCATCATCTTCATCTGGACTCTCACTCGGTTTGCTCAAGGTTTGTACTAAAATATTCATAAGGGTTAATAATTCCTTTAAAAATTAAAATACATACAATTTAAAATTTCATTTCTGTTTTCTTTCAGAGTGTAGAGGACAGATCACAGTAACTCAGAGTCCATCAATAACAGCTCAACCAGGACAAGACGTCAGAATAAACTGTAAAACCAGCAGTAGTGTGTACTATAGTAATAGTTACGGTAGTTACTTACACTGGTACTCACAGAAACCTGGAGAAGCTCCTAAACTCCTCATATATCTTGCATCAAGCCGTTATACTGGAACTCCATCTAGATTCAGTGGCAGTGGATCTGGCAGTGATTTCACTCTGACCATCAGTGGAGTCCAGACTGAAGATACAGGAGATTATTACTGTCAGAGTTTACACTATCCAAACAGTCAGTGGGTGTTCACACAGTGATAAAGAGTCGTACAAAAACCTGTGTCAGTCAGACGTCACAGTGACTGCACTGATACAGCTGAGAGATACTGCAGCTGCTGATGGACCATCACACACAACACAATGGGGGATCAAACCTTTCACACACTTTATTTAGTTATTATGATGGAAGTGAACATGTAACACAATCTTATATCCCATAATTAGTCTCTGTTTCAGACTCACTCCCCCTCATACATTCACACAAACACAGCTGCTCACAGACGTGACCTGTTTTCTGAATCCAGCGTATCATTAATAGTTTTGTGGATTGAACTCTTGGAGCTCTTCCTCTCTAACCGAGTCAAGGACGATCTCAGCAGTCCAGAGGCTTCAGACACTGACAGTGTTTCATTATAAACTGATGAACATGAACAAACCTCATCTCTCCATTAGTCCAACTCTTCTACTCATTTCAGAGAATAAAGTGTCAGACAGTGAAACTCATATTTGCATCATCAGGTGATTGTGTTCCTCTCAGAATTAATCCAGTACCTGGCCTGTAGACCCGTTCGCAATTTGGTGCTGGGGGAATTTCTCACTTGAACTGAGTAGGTGGGTCCCTAGACATGAAAAGAGGTGCTCGTCCACCACAGTGCCACAAATTATGTAATGGTCAAATCAAATATGGCCGCTGTAATGGCACCAGTTGCTTTTAGTTCTTCTGTACCACCTTTTGAAGTCAGTCTAAATACAACCAGTATTTGAAACACGAGCAGACAACTGTCTTCTTTTTATATGTTTACTTCCAAACAAACAAAAATATACATAGACATGGTACGCACGGTCAAAAAACTGTGTTGCTTCCAACGTCTCTAACTTCAAACTAACACTACATGCAATCGCTACCGCTATGACGTAGTGATATCTGACTGGAAGCTCAAAATACTGAAATGTTATAGGATATAAAGATTACTAAATCTTGCATTTTAAACCAATACATTTCTTATTAGTTTTCATGAAATGGTTTATATTTATTTATTACTGTTTAAACTAAATTATTATTTCAAGTGAACTAGTCCTTATGTGGCTCTTACATTACCCGGCCCCTAATTGGTTAGGCGGGAGGACTAAGCAATTATAAACTCAAACACTCAGAGCCAAACTAATTTTTAAAAGTCCATAAACTATCAACTTGTTTCTTTTTTCTTCACTCTTCTGACATCGCCTCTTCTAATAAGCACAGTTTGTTTACAGGCCTTTCCAGAGTGTTGGTCTTGGTCTTTATCTTCACTCTTCGTACCGTTCCATTAGAGTCCGGCAACGTTTCAACAACTTTTCCCATGAGCCAAGAGTTCCGTGGGGAAGAACTGTCCACTAGGAGCACAACATCTCCTGTCATGAAGTTTCTTCTTGGCTTTAGCCATTTCTGGCGCTCCTGAAGAAGTGGAAGGTATTCACGTGTCCATCTAGTCCAAAATAAATCCACAAGATACTGAACCTGCTTCCATCTCTTTCTTGTGTACATATCATCTTTGCTGAAAATCCCAGGAGGCATGTTGGGTTGCGATTTCAACAGCAATAAGTGATTGGGTGTTAAAGGTTCTACATCGTTCACATCATCTGAAACAGTGGTAAGCGGCCTACCATTGATGATGCTTTCAACCTCACACATTATTGTCAGAAGAATCATCGTTCACTGCTTGCTCTTTCAAAAGGGAGTTAAGGATTCTTCGCACAGTCCAAATTTGCCTTTCCCAAACCCCACCTTGGTGCGAAGCGGCTGGGCTGTTGAATATCCACTTTATTCCATTTGGTTGCAAGGCCCTTTCAATCCTGTAGTTATCCAGTTGTTGAATGGCTTCTCTCAACTCTCTTTCAGCGGCCACAAAATTTGTGCCATTGTCAGAACGCATGATGGTAACTTGACCTCTCCTACACATAAAGCGACGGATTGCATTAATGCAGGAGTCTGTGTCTAGGCTATCTGCAACTTCTATGTGCACCGCTCTAAGAGTAAGGCAAGTGAACATCACGCCGTACCTTTTGACTGTACTCCGGCCCCGCTTGACATCAAACGGCCCGAAGAAATCAACTCCGGTATTTGTGAAAGGAGGCTTGTCTGGTAAGAGCCTATCTTTAGGCAGGTTTGCCATCTTTTGCTCACCAATCTTTCCATTATTTCTGCGGCACACTGTACATTTGTTGATTATCTTTCGAATTGCAGAATAGGCTTGTGGTATCCAAAACCTGCATCTTAATTGTGCCAAGACATAACTGCGTCCACAGTGTCCTGTCCTTTGGTGTATGTCTCTCAAAATCAGTGTAGCAACTCTGCTGTGCTTTGAAAGAATTACTGGATGTTTAGCATTTTCTGGCAAAGCAGACTTGTTGAGTCTTCCGCCAACTCTTAACGTGCCATCTTGAAGAATCGGATCCAATTTAAACAGCTGACTGCTGCAACTTAGCTGTTTACCCTTCTCCAGTACTTTGATTTCTTCTCCATACTGTTGTCTTTGACTGAATTTTATTATTTCCGATTCTGCGGCAACCAGATCATCCAATGTAAGTGATTTCTTTTCTGTTGCTTTGAAATTTTCCATTTGTTGTTCTAACTTTGAACTTTTCTTTTCAGGGTTCTTTTCAGCTTGTCTGTCCATTCTTGATATGTTCTTTCTTTCCTCTTTCAGTTTCCAAAGATTTTCCTTCACCTTTAAAATCCAGGCCACTGATCTTTTTAATTTATGCCAGTCTGAGTAATAGTTAATCAGTTTTTCGATTGGTTCTATGCTTTCTTCAGCTTTGATCATGTTGACTGTAGCTGCATTCTTGACTTCCGGATCATTTTGAAGGCTTTCTTTCCTTCGCACTGGCTGTTCCAACCAGTCACATTCATTGTTCAGCAAGAAGTCTGGCCCATTGATCCAGGTTCCTCCTCCAACCAAACTCTTAGCTTTCAGTCCCCTGCTTGCTTGATCTGCAGGATTTTCCGTTGTTCTGACGTACTTCCATTGCGATGGCTTGGTTGCTTCTCGGATCAATGAGATTCTGTTCGCAACGAAGGTTTTGAAACGAGCAGTTTCACTGTCAATATATCTGAGCACTGTAGTGCTGTCTGTCCAGAAAATAGATTGTTGCAGTGGAACTTGAAGCTCTTGATGTAACATCTTATCTATTTTAACAGCGACAACTGCTGCGATCAATTCGAGTCTGGGGATGGTGACCAGTTTGAGTGGGGCCACTCTAGACTTTCCCATGAGGAATGCACAACACTTCTCACCTTGACTATTCTCTAGCAGCAGATAAGACACAGTGCCATAAGCGAACTCTGAAGCATCTGAAAAATGATGTAACTGTGCTGCTGCAGTGCCTCCAAAATCTGTAGGCTTCAAGCACCTGCTCACATGGAAAGTAGAGAGATGACGGACATCTTCGATCCATCTTTTCCAATTTTCAGCATGTTTTCCGTCAATGTTCTCGTCCCATCCGTACTGTTCTTTACAAAGATCTTTCAGCAGGAGTTTAGCGGGCAAGATGACCGGAGCCAGAAAGCCAAGGGGGTCGTAGATGGAATTCACAACTGATAAAATGCCTCTTCTGGTCAATGGCTTGTCTTGCAGCTTTATACTGTAGGTGAAATTATCAGTATCGGTGTCCCACTGTACACCGAGCGTCCGCTCAACTGGCAAAGCATCATGTCTTAAATCTAGGTTTTTCACTTCGCTAGCTCTATGGACTTCAGGGATTGACATTAACACCTTCCTGCTATTGCTCATCCACTTTGTTAAAGCAAAGCCTCCGCTGGCACACAAGGTACGAAGATCTTTAGCTAAAGTCACTGCCTCTTCTTCTTTAGCTACACTCTTCAAACAGTCATCTACGTAGAAGTTGCGTAGAACTGTCTGGACAGCTTCTGGAGATACATCAGCCTTGTGATCTTCAGCAGTTCTTTTCAGTGCATATGAGGCAACACTTGGTGAAGAAGTGGCTCCGAAGAGGTGCACGGTCATTCGGAATTCCTCCAGAGGTTCATTCAACTTGCCATTGGGCCACCAAAGCAAACGGAGTAGGTCTGTGTCACGCTCCGATACCTTGACCTGATAAAACATCGACTCGATGTCTGCCATTATAGCTACTGGCTCCTCACGAAATCTTAAAAACACACCCACTAACATGTTGTTCAAGTCGGGTCCCTGGAGCAGTTCACTATTCAAAGACCTATCCTGAAATGAAGCTGTGCAGTCGAAGACCACCCGCAACTTTCTTTTCTTCGGGTGATACACCCCGTGATGTGGTATGTAAAACAGCCTGTTGTCGTCACGGTTCAGCTGATGAACTGGAACTTTAACAGCGTACCCTTTGTCAATTATGGTTTCCATGAAGATCTTGTACTCTTCAAAGAATTCAGGATTCTTTTTGAACTTTCTAAGCAAACCGGCTACGCGCTGTTCCGCAACACAACGGTTATTAGGCATTTGGAGCTTCTCATTCCTGAGTGGCAGTCCAATGCTGTAATGCCCGTTCTCAAACATTGTTGTTTAATTCACAGACTGTAAAAACTGTTTGTCTTCTTGAAACGACATCTCTCGGTCATCGTAGTTACGCTCTGGAAAATCAGTGTTATACTGTTGGACCAGCAACTTCTCAATTTCCATCACAGAAATTCTGTTTACTGAAAAGTTAGGCGTTTCATTCATTGCATCACCCAGTTCCTTTCTTACGGGCCCGTTTACAACCCAGCCAATGGCAGTCTTCATGGCATAAGGGCCTCCATCCTTAGCATTAATAACTTGCCATGGCTCCATTGCTCTTGAACAGTTAGCTCCAATAAGCAGGCCTATATCCGCTTCTATCTCTGGCAAGCGTACTTCATTGAGATAAGGCCACTTCTGGATATCTGACTGTTTAGGTATGTTCTCGGTGTGAACAGGTATGTTGCCATGAGTGAACACCTTAGATAGCTCAATGAACTTGGTGTCCTCCAGCCCACACACTTCCAAGTCTGATATGACGAAACTGTTCATGAGCTTCTTTTCTCCAGGTTTGTCTTGACCCATGGTGCTAAGAAGTATTCGTGTCGGTTTCCCTTTAACGTTTAGTTTCCTTTGTAGGTCTTCTGTGCAGAACGTTGCTGTGCTTCCCGGGTCCAGAAAGGCATTTGTTTCAACACACTTGTCACTCCTTTTTGACTTGATCTTCACCGGTACGATTGAGAGCACACATTCCACTTCTCCGGCCCCTGTGAGGCTACAGGAGTCTCGCTGAATAGAAACTTGAGCACACGATACTTCACTTCCATGATGACCATCTTTCCTTTCAGATGAGACAGAACCTTCTTCTTTTATTATGTGCAGAATGTCTGGATGCTTTAATGCACACTCTTTACACTCAATTCTTCTTTTGCAAAACTTACTAAGATGACCCGGAACTAAACATCCAAAGCACAAGCCCTTCAATTTTAAGAAATCCACACGCTCTTTTTGTGGTTGGTGTTTGATTTTGCTGCATGAGGCAAGGGTATGAGATTGTTGGCAGTACAAACACGGCTTCTCAAAGGCACTCACAGTTTTACTTGAGTTTACTGGCTTAACTTGCGTTTTTTGAGGCCCTTTGCTTTCTGTGAAAACATTGGTTGCGAAACTGCTTCCACGGACATCTTTCCTTCCATAATGCTTTTCTTTTTGGTCCATCTTTCCACTTGAGATTTGGCGACTGTCTGAGATATTACCAAAAAGGGGATCCATCACTATTCTGGCTTGGCGGTCTATGTAGCTCACCAAATCAGCAAATTTTGCTCTCCTGCCTCTTCGCTCTTTCATATCATAAGCTTCTGCACGCCAACGTTCTTTTAATTTGTATGGTAGCTTAGACACCACTGTCCGTAAGTTTGTTGGATTGTCCATCTCCTCTAAAAATTCGATGTCTTCCATTGTATTGCGACATCCAATCAAGAACATTGCATAGGCGCTCAATGCTTTCCCATCATCAGACTTCACTTGAGGCCATTTAAGTGCTTTGTCAATGTACGCGCTGGCAATCCGTAATTCATCCCCATAGTGCTTATGGAGTAGTTTCTTTGCCTCGCAGTAGCCTTTGTTGGGCATCATATGAGCACAGCTGCGTACCAGCTCTTGAGGTTCACCAGCCGTAAACTGTTCCAAGAAGTACAATTTGTCTTGATCATTGCTAGTTTTCTGCTCTATTGCTTGCTCAAACGCCCTCATGAAAGATTTGTATTGTAGCGCATCACCCTTGAACACCGGAATGTCTTTTGTTGGTAGATGAGATAGCTGCTGTTGTTTTACAAGTAGCTCAGTGATTACATTCTGTTTTTGCATAACTGCTAGTATGTCATCACCAACCGTTAGGTTGAGCATTAGACACAAAATTGGAAACTGTTTGAGACTGATGTTGTATTCGGGAGTGCCGTGTTTGTGGTTGAACATGAGTGCTCGTATTAACTTGCTGTGGAAGCATAATGCTAGTTCTTTCCTTCACATGCCCATCTTGTGGCTTTTGCACTGCCGCGCAGCTGCTAATACCATCTTCAGATCTTTCATATTCTTTAAGCACTCTTAATTTTGCTTTACTCTCAGCTAACGCAGTTTCCAGCTCTAACTCTTCTTTTTCAGCTTTTATTCTAGCTGCTTCAAACTCAAGCTGTTGCATTTTCTTTAGCGCTGCAGCACGTTCGAGTAGGGCTGCATGTTCCGCTTCCTGTCTAGCTCTTGTTGACGATACTCGTGAAACAGCTGAGGTGCGACTTACTCGTGATCCACGTTGGCTGGCATGGCTAGCATCGCTGACATCCACCTGTGAAACGCTGTCATTTGGTTATCTTCTTGCAGTACACTTTCCACTGGCAGTATGGGTTCATGCTCAGCTGCAATCCAATTTTTAGTCCTTTTCATAAATCCTCTAATTGTTGCCCATTTAGGTTCGAACCAGTTCTCTTGATCGTGGCTTTTTTCATCTTCAGTCAAAAGATTTGCCACTTCGTTGTTGAGACGGTTAAACTCCTTTAGTGATGTTGCAAAATCATTTTCCATCATATTTTTCACACTTTGTACATTTTTAGCATCACTCATCATTGTCTCTAACACTTTTCTTTTGCTTGTCAGAGTTGCTAATGTTCTTCTTCTCTGTGCAATGCACCTCTGCAATCTCTCCTCTAATGCCTTCTCTGTCAGCTTATGTGACCTTCCCTGTTTCATTGTATCCTCGATACATCTATGTTCGTCTTCCTCAGCCATCTTACAAATTGCAGAGTTAATGCTCTAATTGTATGCAAACGTTTAAAGCACTTTCTTCAAATGTACTTTTCTTAATAAACCGAGTGCAAAACAACTTCTACAAGATCGCTATATAACTCCAAATTGGCTGAATCAGAGCCTGCTATCAGCATTTGTTTCACAGGGAGAAGTGGACATATTTTCGTTCTTTTCCAAACTCACTCAATATCTTCGTGCGTCCATATCGTGGCTTTACTTGACAATTCACACAGATAAGTAGTTTTTGTTACCGTATTTCTGTCTCCGTCTTCTGAAGAAAAAAAGTCCACACTTCAGCGCGCAGCGTCACTCTCTCAAACAGCGGTAAAAACTGCGGGCTCGTGCCGTTCCGCAGCAGCTCACTGAGCTTGTTTTCGGCGATAAAGTCCGATCCGCTGCTTCTTCTGACTAACAACCAGCTAGCCACGTCCACTTCGTTATCCAGATAATCCAGCGTAGCTTTGTATTAGCGAGTTTTTTGACTAATGTAATGGCACCAGTTGCTTTTAGTTCTTCTGTACCACCTTTTGAAGTCAGTCTAAATACAACCAGTATTTGAAACACGAGCAGACAACTGTCTTCTTTTTATATGTTTACTTCCAAACAAACAAAAATATACATAGACATGGTACGCACGGTCAAAAAACTGTGTTGCTTCCAACGTCTCTAACTTCAAACTAACACTACATGCAATCGCTACCGCTATGACGTAGTGATATCTGACTGGCAGCTCAAAATACTGAAATGTTATAGGATATAAAGATTACTAAATCTTGCATTTTAAACCAATACATTTCTTATTAGTTTTCATGAAATGGTTTATATTTATTTATTACTGTTTAAACTAAATTATTATTTCAAGTGAACTAGTCCTTATGTGGCTCTTACAGCCGCCATTGGATGATGATGAAAATTCTCTGATGATGAAAACTTTTTTTTTTTTAGAATGTATATGCACATGTGATACCTCCTTTTAGACATATTATGGTATGTGGAATTCATTTCTGATATTGTTATGACCATAGTGGGTGATTTTTGACCTTAAAAGGTCATGGTCAGGGTAATTTTCCTACTCTGAAGACCTTGGCCATAACTGCCATTATTAGAAATAAAAATTCTATTATTCTATTATTTCTATTATTAGAAATAAAAACCAGATGCAATAAGTCTAATTCTAAATTAGAGTCTAAATCTGACATTTAACATTAATTGCTAATATTTTAAGGATAATTTTTGTCATTGAAATGTCAACATAATTTTTCAATAACTAAATTAAGATTTTTTTTCTTTATAGTCACATTTTATTGTATTTTTTTTAAATTGTTTTAATTATAACAAGAAAAGAAGAGAAGAAACGTAACCATTATAAACATCTCCTTTTATTAAACTTTTATTTTAACTGTGTGTTAGTACAATGATATAAAATAAAAATACAAATTGGGTTCAAATAAAACTACATTGCAGTGACAGAAAAATTAAAATTACATTGTACCAAATTAACTAAAAGTGCACCATATAGTCTGCAGGCATATTAGTGGGATGGGTTTTTACAGGAGAATTTTTCACTTTTTCCATGGCAGAATACGGTGCATGAAACTCCAGCAGCACGACAGCCACATCGGCGATTTTCACACTTGCCTGCACACTTACATACTGTGAGCAGATTTGGTGGTAAGGGCTTCAGACATTTTGATGGCAGGAGTGTGCCAAAGTGTTCCTTCCATCCATGTTCCATTGGCTCTAGTCTTGCTTTGGGGTCCTTGGCTGTTGCAAGCAAGTGACATGCCGTATGAACCAGGAAAGCCCCTCGTTGGATGTGGCCTCTGATCACACTACTTGTGGGAGGGAGAGCATCAATTCCAGCACTTCCACTGCACTGTAAAAAATGATTTTATGGCAAAGTAAATAAAACAGGAAAAATTATGCATATTTTGCTAAGAATGATCTTGTCAAAGTGAAAACTCTAGAGGTTTAAGTAAAATCTAAACATGTACTCAATTTTTACTTGTAAATATTAGACATCCAACAGACAAGTCAATTTCACTTGTGACTTTCTGGCATATTTACACAAATTAATAAAGTACATGAAGCTATTTAAAAAAAATCTACGTTGAATTTACGTTGTCTTGGAGCAAGGAAGCTGCGCATGCGCGGAAAGAACCGCGACCGCTGAGGGCTTCTCCGATCTGCACTGCATGCAAGTCTCGTCCATGGTCTCGACAGGTCAGCAATAAACAGCATTATATTGTCGATTTTTATTTTTTATTCAGTAAATGTACCTTCATGCATGTACTTTCATGGACACGTCTGAGTAAACCGAGAGAACAAATCCTTAATTCGTGGTCAGGGTATATTTCTCATGTTGTGCATCGCATGCTAGCATTATTGTGAGGAAATGGCGACGAGAACCTCGTATTACATTAATGCAGGAAGTTTTAATGTTTCTTATCTGATTTGGTACGTTAGATAGTTATGATGACGTTTCGTTGAGTTCTTTTGATCATTTTTTAAACACGCTTTGCATTATGACATTCTGATCGACAGACTAAACAGCAAACAAATGTTAAACTCACAGACGCTCTGATGGGCTTGTTTTTATGTTAGAGATGTTTCTGCAGTTTCAAAATTATTTTCATCATCAAATTAGTGAAAGTAATGATGTGAATGCAAATATTAATATTAAATAAAATATGTGCTGTTTACTGGTTATTGTTTTTTTGTGTCTTTTTTCTTCATTTCAGAATATTTAGCATGTGCATCCAGTCCTTTGTGCATTTGACGTAAACTGGTTGCGAGGGACAGAAGTGAGAGACCAACTTAAGCCGGGTGCACACTGTGCGATTTTGGCCACGATTTGGCCGTCTGAGACAAATTTAGGAAATCCTAAAAGATTCCTCAGATCCTAGGCTAAAATCTGACGTCTTTGGTCGTTAGTTTGACATGTTCACCGGCCGCCGATTAATGAGCTCTGCGATCAAATTTTACCTCAGACGAAATTCTGGCAGTGTCAGAAGATTTGGCACAGAATCCTGCAGTGTGACTTCTCCTACGACAACAGTCAAATATCTCGGTTTTTCAAGACAAACTATGACCAAAACGAGAGCTAGAAATGTATTTGTAGCCAGTATTCAGTCCCGTGTGTAATGCAGCTCACTGTCACTGAACGCGTCATTCATTGATGATATAAAGCTCCGGGTGAGATTTCTTGCGCGCGTCCGTTTTTAGCGCGCCTTAACTATCGTGCAGTCTGACATTAATGACAACTGAGATCTTACAGTGTGACACGGGGATCATGTTCGTACAGTCTGACAAGGGACATTCGCAAAGGATTTTGAAAAATCGCACAGTGTGCAGGACCCTTTATGTTGTCCTGAAGTCTACTCGGTGGTACAGTTGATTTGGTGGCTTGGTTAAAGGTATAGTTCACCCAAAAATGAAAATGTGATGTTTTTCTGCTTACCCCTAGGGCATCCAAGATATAGGAGACTTCGTTTCTTCAGTTGAACACAGAATAATATGTTTAGCTCCAACCGTTGCAGTCTGTCAGTCATATAATGCATGTGAATGGAAACAAAATCCATAAGAGTTAATAAAATATGCACAGAGAAATCCATATCAAACCGACACATTGAGGTTCTAAGACACGAAACAGGTTTGTACGAGAAACCCAACAATATTTATATAATTTATTACGTCGAATGTGACGTCCTTCAGCACACGATCACTTGAGGTCAATGTACACAGTCTAGCGTAGAGATATGCGTGAGAGATCACTTCCGGTGCTCCGTGTCTTAGGACATCTTAGTTTTTGTGGAGAACTGTACCCTTGAGAAAACCTGTACCCTATCACATCTATAATGTTGTGTGTAACCTTTACATTTACACTTATTATTAGTTGTATTGTATATATACTAATACTCTTAGTATTAGTTGCATGCAAATTTCTTATGTTGTATTACAACATCTGAGTTGATAATGAGGGTTTAAATCTAAAATGGTTAAAAAATGTTTTTACATTTATACATCTGAATTTGTATTTCATGTCTTGTTTCATTGTTTAGTTTTAAATGCTTTCAAAATGTTTTGATAGAGATTAAGATGCTATCTTAAACATTTAATCCTGAGTGAAGCATTAGCTACATGTTTCTCTATGTGCTTATTTTTTATTTCTTGTCAATAAATTACCCTTAAATGCACATTGTCACAGTATTATTTTGTCACATTATAAAAGCAACATTTAATTTATTTTAAAATAACCAGCACTGCATAAAACAAGAAAACTGTATTAAAAGGATCAGTGATATAAATTAATATAAAATATGGTAATAAGCAGCACTGTATAAAACAAGTAAAATGCATTAAAAAGAGTCAATAGATTTACTTAATTATATTAACTACATCCAATTTGCAAGTAAAAATTTCTCAATAAAATTTAACAGGCCAAGCTATATGTACTTGTGCACTTTGTAAATTTTACTCAGCTTAGTTAAGTAAATTTACTTAATTTCCTTTGGTGTTAAATTTACTTGAAAAAATTTAGTGCAAAAACTTGCGAAATAAAAATTGAGTAAAGTCTACTTATTGTTTTTTTTCAGTGTGGTGTAGATTTCTACCCTGAAGTCATCTCAGCCAGCTCTGCATCTTGCTCTGTCAAAGTGTCTGCCTCTCCAAAGTTGGTTAAGTATTGGACTGGGTCAAAAGCTATAGCAGTATGTTTAGTCCCTACCTTGCTCATACAGTCATCTCCAGTCAGGATATGTGCTTTAATCACTGTCTTTGACAGTGACGCTCCAAGACGAGAGACTGCTTGATGGAGTGCAAGCATTCGCCGCTTCTCACGAGTGCCACACTGCTGCCAGATCTCCTTCATCCCAAGTGCTTGGAAGTATGGGCTGTAGTGGAGAAGCAATGCAAAGGTATCTGTGTCATTGGAGACTATAACAACTCTCTTGCACTGCTTTACACGAACAGCCCACTGAACATGCACCAGCAACCTGGCATCAGCCTCCTCAATCCAGTTCAAGAGGTCTGGGATCTCTTCACCACCAGCTGCCTTTGCTGGTAGTAACTCATCATCAATGACAATAGAGCTGACAATGACAGTAGCATTGGCACTGGCTCGATTGGACACCATATCTCGAGCTAACAGTTGGAGATTCTGCTTGTTCTCCTCAGATGCCCAGAACTTGTCAAGTTGCTGAGGGATGGGTGTGTGTCTGTTCATATCAATGATGTTAATGCATGTTGTTGAGTCAATGCAGTCGACTTTTCCAGGAGTAACTCCCGAGTGAATAAATTTAATCATTTTCTCTTCTACATCTGCAATCTCCACCTCACTCCACTTTCTCTTCATAGGAACTAATGACAAGAAAACTACATTAATTGCACTGCATGTGTTGTAGGTGCAAGACTGGATTACAACCCCAAATCAGAAAAAGTTGGGACAGTTTGGAAAATGCAAATAAAAAAAAGAAAGTAGTGATTTCTAAATTTACTTTGACTTGTATTTCATTGCAGACAATATGAACACAAAATATTTCATGTTTTGTCTGGTCAACTTCATGTCATTTGTAAATATGCATCCTTTCCTGTCATTCAGACCTGCAACACATTTCAAAAAAAGTTGGAACAGGAGCAATTTAGGGCTAGTAATGAGGTAAAAGGGTTAAATAATGATGTGATTTGAAACAGGTGATGTCAACAGGTGATTGATCCAAGAAAGGTCTAATCCTTTAGGAGCAAATATGAGCAGAGGATCGCCAGTTTGCCAACAAATATGTGAGAAAATTATTGAAATGTTTAAAAACAATGTTCCTCAAAGAAAGATAGGAAGAGATTTGGATATTTCACATTCAACAGTGCCTAACATAATTACAAGATTCAAGGAATCTGGAGAAATTTCAGTGCGTAAAGGACAAGGCCGCAAGCCTAAGCTGAACAGCCGTGATCTCCGATCCCTCAGGCGGCACTGCATCAAGAATCGTCATTCATCTAGAAGCGATTTCACCACATGGGCTCAGGACTACTTTGGCAAACCTTTGTCAAGTACCACAATACGTAGTTACATCCACAAATGCCAGTTAAAACTGTACTGTGCCAAAAGGAAGCCTTATGTTAACAGTGTCCAGAAGCGCCGTCGACTTCTCTGGGCTCGGAGGCATCTGGGATTGACCATCACACAGTGGAAATGTGTACTGTGGTCAGATGAATCAGTATTTCAGGTATTTTTTGGGAGGAACGGACGCCGTGTGCTCCGGACCAAAGAAGAAAAGGATCATTCAGACTGTTACCAGCAACAAGTCCAAAAGCCAGGGTCTGTCATGGTATGGGGTTGTGTCAGTGCACTTGGCAAAGGTAACTTGCACTTCTGTGAAGGCACCATTAATGCTGAAAAGTACATAGAGATTTTGGAGCATAATATGCTGCCTTCAAGAAGATATCTTTTCCAGGGACGTCCATGCATATTTCAACAAGACAATGCAAAACCACATTCTGCACACATTACAAACTCCTGGCTGCGGAGGAAGAGGGTACGGGTACTTGACTGGCCTGCCTGCAGTCCCGACCTGTCTCCAATAGAGAATGTGTGGCGCATTTTGAAGCGCAAAATGCCACAACGAAGACCCCGTACTGTTGCCCACCTTAAGACTTGTTTGCAGGAAGAATGGGACAAAATTACACCTGAAACATTTCATCACTTGGTGTCTTCAGTCCCTAAATGTCTTTTAAGTGTTGTGAAAAGAAATGGCAACATTACAAAGTGGTAAATGCTTAACTGTCCCAACTTTTTTTGAAATGTGTTGCAGGTCTGAATGACAGGAAAGGATGCATATTTACAAATGACATGAAGTTGACCAGACAAAACATGAAATATTTTGTGTTCATATTGTCTGCAATGAAATACAAGTCAAAGTAAATTTAGAAATCACTTCTTTTTTATTTTATTTGCACATTCCATACTGTCCCAACTTTTTCTGATTTTGGGGTTGTATTTTTATACTATTCTTTATGATGTTGTTGAGCTTTTATAAATAAAGCAAATAAAAACTATTACTGGACAGGTTCCTTACCTGATGTTACTTTCATGACCTCCCGTGTCCTCTCTGGAGATCCTTTAGAAACACAATCATATACATTTCTAAATCAAACTACCAATTACTGATAGGCTGTTTGGGGGAATTCTTGATATTCTGATTGCATTAAACATTGATCTGCCTGTTCATACGTCTTACCTTCATTCGTGTTTACTGGCCTGCTGCTATTCACTCCTGATGTGCCTGCTTGATGGCATGACTTAATTTTTATTTAACTAATGGAAATGACAAACATCTTTAAAAAATGTGTTTACAAATCTTTACCTGGCCCACTTGATGTCACATCATGAATGATCTGACAGTTCTGTTTCACTCTCCATCCCATCATCAGGCTCAACACACTCTGAAATATAGTCTTAGTATTCAGAGATAAGATATGCACAGATTCTTCAAAAGTCACTAGGACACGCTTGACAGGTAGTTTAAACTCGATTAACAGGTTACATACCTGTTGGATTGATGTTGATCTGGTCAAGACCTTTCCCTCTGAATTCGTTAAGCCTTCCCTGCTCCATTGCCATCAAGACTTTGGTGATTTTTGCCAGCTGGAGTGGTCTCTCTGGTAATCTGTAATATTTCCTGTGGATACGAATATCATGTCCCAGGAAATCAGCAAGTTGGTCAATTTCGGTGTCGTTCATGTTAAGAACTCTGGACATTGTAGAGATGTGTTTGTGCAACTTGGTGGACGATAGGGCTTTTGGACATTTATCACCACACTCCATGGCAAAGCAGCGCAGGCAGTCTGATCCACGAAATGATGTCTCGCAGCCTGGGATTGCAAACATGTAGATGTTCTCCTTCAGAACTCTGCAAACTTCACGTGTTTTGACCAGCAACTCCATGGATTTGATCATTTCCGGTGCCAAAAGTACATTTTCCTTCCGCGCTTTCCACGGATTTCTACACGCCGTAAGTACTTGCATAGTGCTTGTTCAACTTCTGAGAGAGAGTCAGCAATATCAATATTTAAAGTAGAGTTGTCTCGAGATTCGAATGATTGTACTGGCATCAGACAGGCTTCCCCTTGCCTTTTTCTGTTGAAGATGATCATTTGTGCAAGAGTGACTTTGGCCAGTTTTGCCCAGGTCTTGGTGTTCGGTGCATTAAAAAGTGTGCTGTAGTATTCTTGCTGTTTCTCCTTTAAATATTTATGGAGTTTCTTGACATCATCTGCAAAAGGCAAGATCAGTGGAGCGTTGTACCTTTTTCCTTCCAGGGTATTGTGAGCATGACATGAGATCATCTCCCTCCAGCGTGTCTGATAGATGTGTTTGAAGTCCTCTGCTTTTTGAACCTTTGTTGTGTCACCGCAGATCCTTGCATCACAACTTACAATGTCTGCAACCTTCATGAGGCTCTGACCAAGTTTCTTGGCTAGCGTTGGCACCACTATCTTATTTGTCTCACACTGAAAGCCTGTAACAGCTTTAACTGCATTAACTGTGTGTTGGAAGTTGGCTGGATCAATGTATTCCTCAAGGGATTTGAGAGGGGACACCTGCCTTCCTTTCCAAACTAGTCTCCCTAACTCATGCATTTTCTGACGGATCAGTTCATGATCAGAACGCCGGTGTCCCATGATGTATTTCTGCTCGCCATACTTGAGAATACAATGGTCACTCTTTATGAGATCTAGCACTTCACCTTGTTTCATGTCTCTGATAAGTTTCCACAGTCCCTTGCTAACTCCTTCCTAAACAGGTTGCGTAAAGGCACAAATCGATTGGGCTCGAGTTTTACCAGGTTTTGAAAGAACACCTCGAAGTGGGCACCTTTTCATGTTTCCAAAGAAATCATTTTTGAAAAGTCCTTGGCAATTTGCACAATGAAAGAATTTATTTGTATTGACATTTGGAGAACTCGCTTGTTTACATGGAACAATGACACCTTTTCCCTTTCTAATGACATCTACATTGTGTGCTCTGTCCCCCTGTTTCCTTAGTATAGTCAGTTGGAGCTTTCTTTCCTTGGAGTTCTTTGGAGATGAAATGGCCTTAGCGACTTCAGATTGATCTTTATGAACAAGTTCCAGATGCCTGCCGATTTTGGATTGTGGTTTCTCACAAAAGAGACAGTAATGTTTTTTGGTGTATCTTCTAGATCCGTCAGTCTTTTGACTGTGCATGACTGTAAGTGAAGTTTTGAGCTTTCCCCAGATGTGTCAGATTCAGAGTTCCGGTTTCTAGGTCCCCTGTATGTTTTTCTTGTTCCATCTTTAACAGCAGGACTGGCCATGGTGGCAGCATTTTTCTTTAAAGGGTTACTTCAGCGATTAGCATATGGCTTTGTATCAGTAGAAACCCTATAGAATATTAAAAGATCATACTTTTACCTCAGCTGTCATGACGAGAGCTCATTCAGCTCATCAGGAATGTATGTAATTTGACTCCCGCTGCGTTTGTGCTGACACTTCCTCAGCGGCTAAATCACATATTGAACAGACACGTTCAGTTTTTAATTGTAGTGTCTGTTCTCTAATTGAACTGATTTTATGAAAATGAACGCGGTCGCGGTGGGAAAGTGAAAGTGATCCAGTAATCCAGTAGCGGTGGCTTTGGGAGTGGCCTCATAGGGCAGCGAAGCATTCTGGGAATTGTTGTCTTTCATCCCCATGAGACAAAAATACATTTTCTGTTTTTTCTCAGTCTAGAAAGCACCAAATTAAAACAATATTTCACATTTCTACTACATTAATGACCCAGTTTAAATACAGATTCATCTTCCCAGCGCTGAAGTGCCCCTTTAATATACTGCCTCCCTCTGAGCTGGTCTCACTTTCACAATCTGACCCTGGCACATATTCATCCTCTGTTATTTCCATGCTGCTTAGTGAGTCTTCAGAATCATATCAAAGCATTTGTTTTTTAAACTGAAATCAGAATTCAGCAAATTAAATGTCCTAAATACAAGTTCTGTGTCACTGAAACAGAACTACAATATCTCCCAATGTCTGTAGAATAAAAGTATTTCCTTCTAACATCCACAAAAATACCCTATATTTTAAACTGCTAAAAAAATGTATAAGCAAGCATTTTTGTTACATGCACGCAATTACACTAGTTTAATATCAAATTGCATGAATAAATGCTAAATTAAATGCAAGTTATCAAGTATGAATGGGTCTAAAGTATCAAACAAACATTTAAAGGGTTGCCTTTGAACCCGTTACAAAAACTAGTCAAGATAAAATTAATGAAATCTCCAAACTTTTATGAACTGTGGCCATCATCTATAATTTTTTACATTGGGATTGGAGTGGGACATTCCCATCTTCTGCAGAGCTGGACTCTGTGTCCATGTGGTTTTGGAATGCAACCTGTAATCAGTCAAACATGACAAATATAAAGGAAGAAGGTATTGAGAATTTTACACAAATTATATTAGCAACAAAGGAGCCCCCATAAGGACAGTTAAAATACAGGTCAATGTCCCCAAAAGCCATCATAAATACTCATCACTGCCTATGAGGTTAAAGTGCCGACCAAACTTTCAGGTTTGTTTAAAAGGTGTTTGTATCCATCGTTTGTGGTAAGTCGTTTAAAATGTAGAAATCTATATAATTATATTACAATTTGTCATTCATAACTCACGAACAGGGTTGGGACAAAGCCTGTAATAATGCCATCCTCGCATCGTTCTTTCAAACACATTCTGATAAACATTGTTGATGGGAAATAATTATTACTACAGTATAATGTATACTGTGCAGCTCTGAAGATAAATGGTTCTAAAACAACTTGTCTTATTACCTGTGTGTCTGTTGGTGAGGGGATCACAGAATCTCCTGCTGGTTGAGTGATTGGATGTGATTCTGGGCCCAGCTAAAAATCTTTCGGATCACCAGTACAGAATCGAGAACCGTTTCTATCGGACACGTTCGATCTTTCGGATCACCAGTACAGAATCGAGAACCGTTTCTATCGGACACGTTCGATCTTCCGGATCCCCAGTACAGAATCGAGAACCGTTTCTATCGAACACGTTTGATCTTTCGGATCAGCGGTACAGAATCGAGAACCGTTTCTATCGGACACGTTTGATCTTTCGGATCAGCGGTACAGAATCGAGAACCGTTTCTATCAGACACGTTCGATCTTTCGGATCACCGGTACAGAATCGAGAACCGTTTCTATCGAACACGTTTGATCTTTCGGATCAGCGGTACACAATCAAGAATCGTTTTTATCGGATACGTTCAATCTTTCGGATCACCAGTACAGAATCGAGAACCGTTTCTATCGGACACGTTCGATCTTCCGGATCCCCAGTACAGAATCGAGAACCGTTTCTATCGAACATGTTTGATCTTTCGGATCAGCGGTACAGAATCGAGAACCGTTTCTATCAGACACGTTCGATCTTTCGGATCACCGGTACAGAATCGAGAACCGTTTCTATCGAACACGTTTGATCTTTCGGATCACCGGTACAGAATCGAGAACCGTTTCTATCGAACACGTTTGATCTTTCGGATCAGCGGTACACAATCAAGAATCGTTTTTATCGGATACGTTCAATCTTTCGGATCATCAGTACAGAATCGAGAACCGTTTCTATCGGACACGTTCGATCTTCCGGATCCCCAGTACAGAATCGAGAACCGTTTCCATCGGACACGTTCGATCTTTCGGATCACCGGTACAGAATCGAGAACCGTTTCTATCGGACACGTTCGATCTTTCGGATCACAGGTACAGAATCGAGAACCGTTTCTATCGGACACGTTTGATCTTTCAGATCAGCGGTACAGAATCGAGAACCGTTTCTATCGGACACGTTTGATCTTTCGGATCACCAGTACAGAATCGAGAACCGTTTCTATCGGACACGTTCGATCTTCCGGATCCCCGGTACAGAATCGAGAACCGTTTCTATCGGACATGTTCGATCTTTCGGATCATCGGTACAGAATCGAGAACCGTTTCTATCGGACACGTTCGATCTTTCGGATCACCGGTACAGAATCGAGAACCGTTTCTATCGGACACGTTCGATCTTTCGGATCACCGGTACAGAATCGAGAACCGTTTCTATCGGACACGTTCGATCTTTCGGATCCCCGGTACAGAATCGAGAACCGTTTCTATCGGACACGTTCGATCTTTCGGATCCCCGGTGCAGAATCGAGAACCGTTTCTATCGGACACGGTCGATCTTTCGGATCACCAGTACAGAATCGAGAACGGTTTCTATCGGACACGTTCGATCTTTCGGATCAGCAGTACAGAATCGAGAACCATTTCTATCGGACACGTTCGATCTTTCGGATCACCAGTACTGAATCGAGAACCATTTCTATCGGACACGTTTGATCTTTCGGATCACCAGTACAGAATCGAGAACTGTTTCTATCGGACACGTTCGATCTTTCGGATCCCCAGTACAGAATCGAGAACCGTTTCTATTGGACACGTTTGATCTTTCGGATCAGCAGTACAGAATCGAGAACCGTTTCTATCGGACACGTTCGATCTTTCGGATCACCGGTACAGAATCGAGAACCGTTTCTATCGGACACGTTCGATCTTCCGGATCCCCGGTACAGAATCGAGAACCGTTTCTATCGGACATGTTCGATCTTCCGGATCACCGGTACAGAATCGAGAACCGTTTCTATCGGACACGTTCGATCTTTCGGATCACCGGTACAGAATCGAGAACCATTTCTATCGGACACGTTCGATCTTTCGCATCACCGGTACAGAATCGAGAACCGTTTCTATCGGACACGTTCGATCTTTCGGTTCAGCAGTACAGAATCGAGAACCGTTTCTATCGGACATGTTTGATCTTTCAGATCACCAGTACAGAATCGAGAACCGTTTCTATCGGACACGTTCGATCTTTCGGATCACCAGTAGAGAATCGAGAACCGTTTCTATCGGACACGTTCAATCTTTCGGATCACCAGTACAGAATCGAGAACCATTTCTATCGGACACGTTTGATCTTTCAGATCACCAGTGCAGAATCGAGAACCATTTCTATCGGACATGTTTGATCTTTCAGCTCTCCAGTACAGAATCGAGAACCATTTCTATCGGACATGTTTGATCTTTCAGATCACCAGTACAGTGCTACAGAAAATGTAGAATGATTTTTTTAACTAAAGTACATACAATTATAAACTGCAAAAAAAAAATGTAAAAGTGATCATTTTTGTTATGTGCATTTTTAATTTGGCGGAGAGACTGTTCTTCCTTTGTTTGTTATGAAAAATTAGGACAATATAATATTGAGATCATTATAAAAACTTCAATTTAAGAACATTTTCAAAATACACTCAAAATGTTGCAAGTAAAATGTTCTTGTAACTTGTCACATTAGAAGAACATTTATAAAGAACATTGAACATCTCATCTCTCAATGATATCCTCAAAACAGTTTCCTAATGTGGCGGAGAGAATGTTGTTATTATGAAACTTTGACAATGTTTTTTTAAGATCATTGTACAACTTGTTACCTCAGAAACATTACTAAAACATCCTTTGAATGTTGCAGTTAAAATGTTATATCTTGGTTTGCATTTAACGCTATAGGAACATTTTTTAAATGAGAAAACATTCTTAAAATATTCATTAAACATTATATTCAAATATATTCTTCAGAACATTAACCAAACTTTAGGGAATGTTAGCCAAACTTCTGAGAACGTTCCCTGCTAGCTGGGATTATTCTTAAAGTGAAATCTTCAATGTCTAGTGTGTGTGAGTGTGTTCTGAGCTCAAGCTGTTGTAAATCCTGCCCACTTCTTTGCATTGTCAGCACATGCTTCAGTCTGAGAGTGTTTATAGTGCTGTGAGTTTAACACTTCATGACTGAGAGCAGAACAGAACACAATCTTCATCATCACACAAGACACAAGAACAACAATGAACACCATCATCATCTTCATCTGGACCATTTCACTCTTTATTCAAGGTAAGACAAACATGTTGACTCTGGTTTTGGTGTTCTTGTAAAAGTAGATGATGATAGTAGTTTTAAACACTGATTGATTTTCTTATCTCTTCTTCAGGATCCAGAGGAATCACTCTGACTCAACCTGAAGTTAAAACTGTCCAACAGGGTCAAACAGCTTCAATAGAGTGTCATATGGATGTAGGACTAACCTCTAATGACTTATTCTGGTATCAGCAGAAACCTGGAGAAGCTCCTAAACTCCTGATTTCTTACATAAGAACCCTTCAGTCAGGAACTCCATCTAGATTCAGTGGCAGTGGATCTTACTATGGCAGTGATTTCACTCTGACCATCAGTGGAGTCCAGACTGAAGATACAGGAGATTATTACTGTCTGAGTTTACACAGTGGTCCAGTGTTCACACAGTGATAAAGAGTCGTACAAAAACCTGTGTCAGTCAGACGTCACAGTGACTGCACTGATACAGCTGAGAGATACTGCAGCTGCTGATGGACCATCACACACAACACAATGGGGGATCAAACCTTTCACACACTTTATTTAGTTATTATGATGGAAATAAACATGTAACACAATCTTATATCTCTTATTAAAATGTGGAGAAAATACGAGTGGTGAGGATCAGAAAGGGCTTTATTTATCAACTATCCAGTGCAGGACACAATAACAGTAGTGTTTTTAATTATGCAGGCTTTCTCATCCGCTATTGACGCTTGCTGGTTGGTGTGAGATGCATTCTGGGATACCGGTCTGTCTGAAGTCCACACAAGTCTCCTCTCGATGCGTCCTCGATAAAAGGGACGGATCAAGAACTCCTCCGGGAATTTACATTAACATTACATTAATGCATTTGGCAGACACTTTTATCCAAAGCGACTTACATTGCATTTTAAGGTACACATTTTTTCAATTTGTGATGGCCCACGATGCAGCCACACATCAATGAGCGGTAATGTCGCACTCACCCTCACACTGCTTAGTTAGTTTATAGGGTAGTATTTCTGTTCTTTCACTAAATGATTCAGTATTTATAATTTTCAGCTCGATAATGAAACACTTAATGTTTCAGTTAGATATTTATTTGCGGTTGTAGTACATCATTTGGGGGTTGTACACGCAATAATATTGATTTCTTTGAGTTTAAGTTACCATTGAGCTGCGGTGAGTCGGCGCTGCTGGTGGTGAGCGGGGACTTCCGGTACGCTGTCCGTGCAGGCAAAGGTCCGGCCTGCTGCTTCGTCTGCCGTTTTGGTTCCGCTTGCCACTACCAATCAACAGATAGACTGTGGGGGGGGGATGGGATGTTTGATATTAGGTTTATTAAGAAAATGTCTTGTTTCTTTCCTTTGGTTCTATATTGATGTAAGAGCAGTTTAGGTTTATTTTGATCATTGGCCTGGCCTGTGAATTTGGATTGTATTTAGATTTAAGTTTGTGGTTTGTCTCCCCTCCCCCCTGTGTGTTTAATATGGATTAGTCCACTGGTATAAATGTGGCCCAAATGTTCTCTTTGGAGGTCAGTTCAGGTTGGTTTCAAATATATTAAGTTATTTGAGTTTAGTTTTGTTCTGTTGACCTCCTTTATAGGCCGAAATATTTTATTTAATTATTTTGACTTAAGTTTCTTTTGTTTTGAATCTTTCTGTAACAGCTTGGATTGATTAAATATTCTTTTGGAAACAATTTTTTTATGATTTGCCTCTCTTTGACTGTTCGGTCCCTAACACAATTCTTGCTTTCCCTGGGAATCGAACCCATGACCTTAGCATTGCTAGCGCCACACTCTACTGGTTGAGCTACAGGGAATGACAATTATTACAAGTTATGAATACAAATACAATATGAATGTGTTTGAATGTATTTCATCTGCCGGGATGAAAGAAATGATATCATTACATGAGGACGTAAAAGAACTGGTGATCTGTTTGTTTTAACCAGGTTCACTGAAACGAACTGTCCGAAAGAACCGGTTTGCGGAAAAAAACCGAACTTCCCATCACTAAACACGAGTACAGACAAGAACACATATTGAGAAACGGCCACTGTCTCCATCCGTGTGTGTGTGCGTGTGTGTGTGTGTGTGTGTGTGTGTGTGTGTGTGTGTGTGTGTGTGTGTGTGTGTGTGTGTGTGTGTGTGTGTGTGTGTGTGTGGACTTTCATCAGAAGTTCAGTGCTGATCCAACACACTTTAAACACTGAAATATCAACCTCAACCAAAATGATGGTTTGGATCAAAACTCAACATTGTATCAATGTCACCATGATATCAGGAACCACACAATCACACACAACACTGATCACAGCACACACACTAATAACACTATATCATTACAATCAACATCAATCTGTGTTTATGAAGAGAATGAGTCAGTGTTTTAATATGATCATCATGTTTTAGGTGTAATATATGATCCCTGTCAATCAAACTGAACAGACTGCATTCAGTCACTTCTGCTGTCTGGACGAGATGCTTTCCATTTGACCACAGAAAGATTTACATTCTTACACAATTACTGTCACAACGGCTGATTCTTGATTTGAGATCATGATTTTAATGATTTGAATTATATTTGTATATATTAAAGTTCAGCCCCTTCTGTAAATGTAAATGTGTAGCAGAAGTGAAAGTGGTCTGTTCCAGTCCAGATCCTGTAACCAATCAAAGAGTGAGACTGAAAATCCCATTTGCATTGTCAGGGTGGAGTGATTGTGATCCTCTCAGAATAGAGCAGCTCTGTCTCCAGAGACCATGTTCAAACCCCAAGAGCTTTATTTGACATTTACTGCTACATCAACCTTCTGAAAAGCACCTGCATCTTCATCTGTTAGTTGAATGATGTTGTCAGACACAAAGTGAACTTGTTGAGAAGCTTTATTGAATGTTGCAGCAAACACAGCAGATTGAAAGATCACACAGTGCTTTGACACACGCGAGCTCTCTTTCAGTATTGAGTTGTAAATCACTACAGCTGCAGCACTAGACTCATGTGAATCCTGCCTGACACAGGACACTCAGATACGGCTCATCTTCAGGAGAGAAACATCAGCACTCAGAGCTCTTGTGGAACGAGACCTCATGAGGAGGAGCTCCATCATGTGTTACTCTGCAGACGTACACCTCTCCCTCTTCCCAGCGTGCTTTGCTGAGGGTCAGGACGCTACTGCGGCTGTAGCGGCCATCGTCCTGCTGGCTCTCTGCGCTGGTCAGAACCCCCTCGGTGACCTCTGACCCGTCCAGTGTCCAGCTCACCAGCGCCCCCTGTGGAGAGTAAGAGCTGAGCAGGCAGAGCAGTGCGGCTGAGTCTCCAGAGATCTGCAGAGAAGAGGGCGGCAGCAGAGACACTGAGGGCTTCACTGTGGGACCAGCTGCAGGAGACAAACACAACACATTCACAAACACAAAGAACACACACTGCACTTTCATTCACAGCATTTCAACAGCAGGACAAATCACACTCACAATCTGATCCTTCATGTCCTTCAACATCACTACAGCTGATATATATATATATATATATATACAATATACAAACGACACAATCACTATATACATTTACATCAAACCTCATCAATCAAACTGAACATTGTAATACACCGACTGATTTCATTACAGCAGTTTTTAACTCACAACATAAAGTTCTTACATTTTACTGAGATATTCAACTCAATTTCAAACAGAATTAAAAGTCACACATAAATTGTGTTTGTATTATAAAGCACTGAATTATAATCACAACATGAGCAAAAGAGATTCAGTATCATTGACTGAACGACAGAAAGTACAACATTTACATTCTGATGTCAAATCTCTTTTCTCCATGTATGATATCTACAATAAAAGATGAACTATATATGAACTCAGTGTAGAAATAAATGAAGGAAAACAAACCTGTAATAAACTCAATAAACTCATAGTGAGACGCTTTATGGAAATATGTTTAGATTTTGTTGTTGAAAGGAATAATGCCGTTCTTCTGAATGTATAAACATGACAATATCATTGATTCAGATTAAATAATTATTACACAATATCAGAAACACTTAAAGCCTTTACACACAATGCATTATAAAAGTATTTAATGCATTAATTATGAATTGTTAAACACATTATAATGCATGTATGATCTCATGAATAATTGTAACCACAGTTATAACACATTATAATATTATCTATTCATTGTTACACCTTTAGAAATTATAATACATTAAAACTCACGACAAACAACCAATTTCAGACGCAACAAGGAATTTGCAAATATTATAATGCATTTGAACTTTGGCTACAATTATTCATGAAAAGATATAAGGCATTATAATCTCCATTATGAATATCTTTATAATGCATTATACATAAAGGCTTCAAGTAAAGTTTCAGCACAATATCTAATAATCATTATCATTAATAAATGTTGTTCTTGTTTCGACTGTAAAACACTTTCTGAAATCTAAACTGTATTTTTAAATAAGGAATTAAAAAGACTTACATTTAATCACCAGTTTGGTTCCTCCACCGAATGTCCACCACAGTGATACAATCTAATGAAACGCTCGTACAAAAACCTCTATTCCACTCGAGTGAACACACACTCCAGCAGAGAGAGAGAAACAACACTTCAACACACTGATATTAGAAGCTCCTCAGCTCTTCTCAACACTCACTCATTCAGATTGACTCAATGATTTCTGATATAACACTGTTTAAAGAAATATATTTGATGAGCTGTGACCTCTGAGGTGACCTTTGACCTCTTTGATCATGGATGATGTTGTGGAGTTTCTCATAATGATGCTTCTGTTCTTCATATGCAGCTCAATCTTCAGGATTGACAGAAAAACCTGCTGCTTCAGACTTCAATCTTCAGTGAAAATCTGCTCAAATCATGAGTTTATTGAATATTATAGCCAAAGTCAATAGAAAGTGTCAACAATGGAAATAGAAAAGGTATTTTGCATGTTCTCCACAGTCAAGCATGTTTTCATATTCAAGGTCTGTTCTAAAAGTATCTGGACTGGTTATGAATCTCCACACAAGATCATGAAACGTGAACAAGCTCTAATATGTCTCCATCTTTAACAGCCTGTTTCTTCTCCATCTGATGATTTCAGACACATGAGGCTTCATGATAGATGGAGTGACACCATGAACTCTGATTAGAGATTCACAATCAGTCCTGATACTTTCTGAACAGACTCATGATTCATGATCTGACTTTAGTGATGGCGGTTCATCTAGTGGAAGTGTAGCAGTGATGATGGTCACATGACTGAATATGGACACAGAGATGGACGTTCATCTGCACATCCTCAGTGTCTCAGGAGTCACAATACAAATAAAACTACTGAACTAACTCAAATAACATTAGTCAGAATGGAAATGATCATTGTGTAACTCTAGTGTGTGTGAGTGTGTTCTGAGCTCAAGCTGTTGTAAATCCTGCCCACTTCTTTGCATTGTCAGCACATGCTTCAGTCTGAGAGTGTTTATAGTGCTGTGAGTTTAACACTTCATGACTGAGAGCAGAACAGAACACAATCTTCATCATCACACAAGACACAAGAACAACAATGAACACCATCATCATCTTCATCTGGACTCTCACTCGCTTTGCTCAAGGTTTGTATAAAAATATTCATAATGATTAATAATTTTAAAAAATTCGAATATATTATTTTATTTTATCTTTTCTTTCAGAGTGTAGAGGACAGTACACAGTAACTCAGAGTCCATTAATAACAGCTCAACCAGGACAAGACGTCAGAATAAACTGTAAAACCAGCAGTAGTGTGTATGGTAGCAATCATTTAGCCTGGTACTCACAGAAACCTGGAGAAGCTCCTAAACTCCTCATATATTACGCAACAACCCGTTATACTGGAACTCCATCTAGATTCAGTGGCAGTGGATCTGGCAGTGATTTCACTCTGACCATCAGTGGAGTCCAGACTGAAGATACAGGAGATTATTACTGTCAGAGTTTACACTATCCAAACAGTCAGTGGGTGTTCACACAGTGATAAAGAGTCGTACAAAAACCTGTGTCAGTCAGACGTCACAGTGACTGCACTGATACAGCTGAGAGATACTGCAGCTGCTGATGGACCATCACACACAACACAATGGGGGATCAAACCTTTCACACACTTTATTTAGTTATTATGATGGAAGTGAACATGTAACACAATCTTATATCCCATAATTAGTCTCTGTTTCAGACTCTCTCCCCCTCATACATTCACACAAACACAGCTGCTCACAGACGTGACCTGTTTTCTGAATCCAGCGTATCATTAATAGTTTTGTGGATTGAACTCTTGGAGCTCTTCCTCTCTAACCGAGTCAAGGACGATCTCAGCAGTCCAGAGGCTTCAGACACTGACAGTGTTTCATTATAAACTGATGAACATGAACAAACCTCATCTCTCCATTAGTCCAACTCTTCTGACTCATTTCAGAGAATAAAGTGTCAGACAGTGAAACTCATATTTGCATCATCAGGTGATTGTGTTCCTCTCAGAATAGAGCAGCTCCATCAGCAGATGTTCAGCGTCCTCACAGGAGCTTCATGTTACTGGAATCCACTACTTCTCTTCTTTCTGGAGATATACTGGCCTTACAAACTAGACAATAAACTCTAATGTTTCTGTGGAAGACACACAATTACTGACATTCATCTCCTTTACACAGAACATTACAAATGTAATTTTGCTGAGTCATGAAAATCATCACCACAGTGTCACTTCATCACATCTCAAATGTCTAGTTGTTTAATAGCATTTTTTCACGGAAATTACATGTTTGAGATTTTCCTCAGTTCTGCCAAGGCTAATTTAACACACAAATAAACCAGATTTTTAAACTTTTCCACACAGCCTAATGATAAATGAAGCATACGAATTCTGATATTTGACTTTTCTTTATTTTCATCACTCGTGTCTCAGATTTCCTCTCGAGTATCTTCACGGACATCTGTTGTCTTCTTCTGATTGTTCGGTGTGTTGGAAATATTATATACTTTAATAATATAAAGTCTCTTTCTGGTACAAGGGCAAAATAATTCAATCTCTGCAGAAATTATTAACTCTGGACTATTGTAGACTATTGTAACTCTTTGTATATCGGATTACCTCAATCTTCGATTGCAAGGCTTCAGATGGTCCAAAATGCCGCGGCTAGGTTTTTAACTAAGGTTCGTAAAGGCGAACACATTACTCCAGTATTAGCGTCTCTTAATTGGTTGCCAGTGCATTATAGAGTTGAATTTAAAATTTTGTTGTTTGTTTATAAGTCGTTAAATGGTTTGGCACCTGCATATCTGTCAGATATTTTGATTGTAAATAAGTCAGTTAGATGTTTGCGATCCTCAGACAGTATTACATTGGCATATCCTAGAACAAGATTGAAGTTGCGAGGTGACCGGGCGTTTTCAGTGGCTGGTCCTAGGTTATGGAACAGTCTTCCATTATCTGTGAGGTCTGCATCGTCGATATATGAATTTAAATCGAAGTTACAGTCTTACTTTTTAAATCAAGCATTCCTTTCATTATAACTCATGGTTTCCTTTTAAGCTTAAATTTAGTGATGTATTGTTATTATTATTATTATTTTTTTAAATTATTATTATTTTATTTTTTTAATTTCTCTTTTATTGTTGTGTTTATATTATTATTTATTATTCTTATTTTTATTACTGTTCTTCGTACAGCACAGTGGTCAACTTTTGTTGTGTTTATTTGTGCTTTATAAATAAATAAATGAAAATGAATGAAGAAATGTTTTTGAAAATAAACCAACATTTTTAAAATAGGACCTTATTATAAAAAAGAGGAAAAAATAAACCCAATGTACATTAAAGAAACTCTGCTATTGAAGAAACCCCCTGTGTGTGTGTGTGTGTGTGTGTGTGTGTGTGTGTGTGTGTGTGTGTGTGTGTGTGTGTGTGTGTGTGTGTGTGTAATAACTCCTCAAGAGCAGGTTATGATGGAGATGAACAGTGGCAGGTTGTGTGTGTGTGTGTGTGTGTGTGTGTGTGTGTGTGTGTGTGTGTGTAATAACTCCTCAAGGTTATAATTGGAGATGAACAGTGGCAGGTTGAGTGTGTGTGTGTGTGTGTGTGTGTGTGTGTGTGTGTGTGTGTGTGTGTGTGTAATAACTCCTCAAGAGCAGGTTATGATGGAGATGAACAGGGGCAGGTTGAGTGTGTGTGTGTGTGTGTGTGTGTGTGTGTGTGTGTGTGTGTGTGTGTGTGTGTGTGTGTGTGTGTGTGTGTGTGTGTGTGTGTGTGTGTGTAATAACTCCTCAAGAGCAGGTTATGATGGAGATGAACAGGGGCAGGTTGAGTGTGTGTGTGTGTGTGTGTGTGTGTGTGTGTGTAATAACTCCTCAAGAGCAGGTTATGGTGGAGATGAACAGGGGCAGGTTGAGTGTGTGTGTGTGTGTGTGTGTGTGTGTGTGTGTGTGTGTGTGTGTGTGTGTGTGTGTGTGTGTGTGTGTGTAATAACTCCTCAAGAGCAGGTTATGGTGGAGATGAACAGGGGCAGGTTGAGTGTGTGTGTGTGTGTGTGTGTGTGTGTGTGTGTGTGTGTGTGTGTGTGTGTGTGTGTGTGTAATAACTCCTCAAGAGCAGGTTATGGTGGAGATGAACAGGGGCAGGTTGAGTGTGTGTTAACAGCGGGGTTTGTCGCCCTCTGCTGGTTTGCTGTTGAAGAGCCTCTTGAGGAAGCGGAGCTGCAGGAATCCAGCGGTGATGATGACGAGACTCTGGACAGCCGACCAGCTGTTCACATAGGTGGAGTTGGACTGGAGCAGGTAGAAATCAGCTCCTCGTCTCATCCGCTCGTAGTTGTAGTGACGCCACATGTGGAAGACAAACTTCTGCAGCCTGACGCTGCTCTCCTGTATGCAGAGCACAGGTTATTCAGTCAGGTGCTGGAAAAATATAAGAAATCTCTTTTTCTGTCAAAAAGGACTAAATCTATTGAATATTTCACTTTGTTTTTAACATAGAGATGAAAAAACGAGATATTGAAACATAATTAAAAGCAGATCACGTTATAGTAAGGATGTGTTTGCTGCACTAGATGAAGTTATTTATTACCTCAATGAAGGACAGTGTGCTGTTTATCTGTTTCATATCCTCTTCTTTCTTTTTCTTCTCTTCATCCTTTTGTTTCTCGATGTTCTCTTGTCCCTCGTAATACACACCAAAGTTCAGGAAAACCTGCATGCTCCCAAAGCGATTGTGGAAATTACTGAAGCACATCTGATAAAAACCTGCACAGAGACACATACAACTATTTATTGATTAATTAATTATTATTTTTTTATGTTATTTTTGGAGTTTGAAAGTGTGACTTTTATTATGGCACTTTGATGTTAGTTAGTTTAGTATGTTTCATGATAACAATTTTAATTTTTAATTTTGCGGTGAATTTTTTTGTGTCTGGCATTCATTGCATGGTCCGCATGAAATCCCCTTTGAATTCTAGAAACAGAAGATTTTTCTGTTCATAACGGCAGCTGATGAACTAAAACACGTATGAAGGTGAGACTCACCAGTCTCCTCAACACTGAAGCCAATCTGACCACTAGCATCGTCAGCGTTGCCGACTATTAACCCGCTCGGCGCATTAACAAACACAGACAGATGTCTATCAAGGGCCACACCGGTCACCAGCTGGACCTGGACACACACACACACACACACACTGAGCTGGAACATTCGAAGGACTCAAGTACACACTGATATTTAATTGCAGAATAATGTCTTACCATGAAGTGTAAGTAGAAGCGCTCCCCATAGTGAGCAAAGTGCCAGAAGCACTGGAGGTCTCCGGCACGCAGCATGATGGCAAAGTCATACTGATCCGCTCCCCAGAAAAGATCCTGATCTGAAAGCTCTGGATGAGGGTCTTTCAACGCTCCACTGTTGCCCAACCCAAACAATAACAGAAGCCAAACAGGATAAATGCCATTCTGAAACATTTCAGATTTGAAATATGACTGGCAATAAGCTAAAGGAAACCAGAGACCGATTCAGTTTCTGAGTTCACTGAAGTTTCTGAAGATGATTAACTTCTGAGTCTGACGTGTGGCTTGAAAATGTGTTCTGCCCCTTTACATGTGGGAAAATCCGAGTTAGGCCACAGGTGCTCTGGAAAACATCTCTGAAGCGCCTTCAAGAGACTAAAACATGTTTTTACAATACAATTCTGATCCCCAATACACTACACTAAAACTTAAAAACTAATAAACTGTTTCACTGTGCTATAACTATGTAAAATCTCTACCATTTACATAAAATAATTTACTTCAAAACAACAACAATAATAATAAATGATTATTATTATTATTATACAATATATTTTACAATATAGCAGCTAATAGACATTTAATATGCAGTTATGTATTGTGTTTAAACATCTTGTTTTTATTAAGGGAATGCAGGTGGTTGTTGGTATTTTCCCCATACAAAAAAAAGTTGCCATAGTTAACGTAAGCAGTGCGTGGTCTGCGTTCGTTATTTGGCCTCCAGGGGCCTATTGCACAAAACTAGGATAAGGGATTAAGCCGGGATATCTTGGTGATCTTGTCATCTGTATGCAACATTTAGTACACCGCTGTCGTGTATACGTACCCTGAAGGCACACTCACAGCAAGAGCGATAACGATAATAAAAGATAACTGTTATTAACAGATAAATTGAGCCAGGACCACCAAGATATCCCGGCTTAATCCCTTATCCTAGTTTTCTGCAATAGGCCCCAGGATTCACCTAACCTGTTGACAACTTGTCAGTTTTCTCAAAAAGCAGTTTCGGTGGTTGATAATGCTTATAGGCATTGAAAGGTCAGCACTGGGGGCGCTATTGCACTGCGTGCCACCCAGGGCCTATTGTGCACCCTAACCTTCATCATAGTCTTCCTCATCCCCCACGAAGTGCCTTTTGGGCCACCTTACCGCCTAACCTTCACCATAGTCTTCCTCATCACCCGCGAAGTGCCTTTTTGGGCCACCTAACCGCCTAAGCTTCACCATAGTCTTCCTCATCACCCAAAAAGTGGCTTTTGGGCCACCTAACCGCCTAAGCTTCATCATAGTCTTCCTCATCACCCAAAAAGTGGCTTTTGGGCCACCTAACCGCCTAAGCTTCACCATAGTCTTCCTCATCACCCATGAAGAGCCTTTTGGGCCACCAAACTGCCTAAGCTAACCACCTAAGCTTCACCATAGTCTTCCTCATCGCCCGCGAAATGCCTTTTGGGCCATCTAACCACCTAAGCTTTACCATAGTCTTCCTCATCACCCAAAAAGTACCTTTTGAGCAACCTAACCGCCTAAGCTTCACCATAGTCTTCCTCATCACCCAAAAAGTGCCTTTTGGGCCACCAAACTGCCTAAGCTTCACCATAGTCTTCCTCATCGCCCGCAAAGTGCCTTTTGGGCCACCAAACTGCCTAAGCTTCACCATAGTCTTCCTCATTGCCCGCGAAGTGCCTTTTGGGTCACCAAACTGCCTAAGCTTCACCATAGTCTTCCTCATCACCCGCAAAGTGCCTTTTGGGCCACCTAACCACCTAAGCTTCACCATAGTCTTCCTAAAGTGCCGATTCTGACATACTAAACCATATTCTGACACCAAACTTTGCCATACTCTTCATCACATACACTGAGTGCTCACTGTGCCCTGACAACTGTCTGGGGATGATCACAAGGTGCCTTTCATGCCAGTACGCCACCGTTTTTTTTGCCAAAAGTAACCGTTTCTCTAACTCAATGCCGAAAATTCAGAGGGCCTTGAAATTCGGTATGAGGGTAACCCAGTGGACCCCAAGGTAAGATCCTTGGTTTCGAGGTTCTATGTTGTTCCCAAGTGGTCCGATATGCCCCAAATTCGCATTTACATCTCGCCAGGGGCCCCTAGGTCAGTGTCCAGAGTTATGTGTCCGTGCCTGCTTATTTGGCTGAAAAAGACCCCCTTGACCAGGAAACACGTGAAGTATCAATTGAAACAAGTTGCACTTGGTGGAATTACAAGGGTCAAAAGGTCGCAGCGACCCCAAATTTGACTCGGTGGTAGTCCAGGTGCATCCGGGTCTAGATCCTGAATTGCAGAGTTCTAGACCGGTTATAAGTATGTCTTTTTGCAGTGTACAATTCTCCCCACTTTGGATCAGTTTGACCTTTCAAAAGGGTCTGTCTGCCATTGAGTGCAAGAGGCCTGTGTGAGAGATTTAAACAAAGCAGACAAAAAAAATTCCTGTGTTCTAGCAACATGTCTTCCTGATATGTCGTTTGTGGGGCCCAGGACTACTAGCACACAGAGTTTGGTGCCCGTGGGACCCCCGGGGGCCAAACAGAGGCCACTGATACATGCAACTAGTACCATTCAGTTCACAGGTGTTTCGTGACCGGTGGTCCGGTTGGCCCCGAATTCGCATATACGTCTCGACTCGGACCCCTGGGTCAATGTCCAGAGATCTGTGTCCATGCCTGCTTATTTGACTGAAAAAGACACTCTTGACCAGGAAATGTAGAAGATTTTTATTATTGAATTTAATGTAAAATAAGCTGTATATAAGACACTATTAGATATCGGATGTATGCTGAGGTTGTGTTTGCCCTGTATTAAGTTTGTGGGGACCCTGACAACGTGCTTGAAAATGACATGTAGAAAATGCATGATGGACAGAAAAAGATCTGGGAATGTTGTGACGTATGAGCCAGGAAACCAACTGGAAAACTAGCTGAAGGTTGTTACCATTTTGGGAAAGCAGCTATGTATATATGCTAGGTAAACCAAAGAACTGGAGTTGTCTCCTGCAGGGGATACTCGGCTTTGTTAATTTGAATAAAGTCTTTCTGAAATAAAATGATCTTTGGGAAATGATTTTTGCAAGAAGAAAATTTCCAACAAAGTCCACACAAGTCTCCTCTCGATGCGTCCTCGATAAAAGGGACGGATCAAGAACTCCTCCGGGGATTTGAACTGAACTTGTCCAGATGTGAACTTTGAATAGGAACAGGACTTGGGCAGCGACTGATGACGATCCACAAGAACACCAGAACACGAGTCCAGACAAGAACACTCGTTCGATACTGAGAACCGATGAGCCGATGAGCTGAGCATGCGTGTTATTTGTACAGAGGAACGAAATGCAGGTTTTAAGAGTATAAAATGAATCACGTTTGGAAACATCATCATAAAGCTGTCTTATCACTGTTTTATTTTAAAGTTTGGAAACACATGCTTGTAAAACGGTCAAAATAAACATTTATTTGTTTTTCAATTGAAGGGGTGGAAAGGGGGAATCCACTGCCGCTTCAATATACCTGTATATATTTATATCCTAATTAACTTCATAATCAAAACTTTAATCAATATGTATCCTTTATTATTATAATGATTCTATCCAGTTATGATATTGTTTTAGTTTCTTGTTTTCTAAAGTTTGTATTTGGTCTCTGAGGAGTGACTGAGGGTCTGCCCTAGAGATGTGTGATGTGTCACTAAACACTTGATCAACAAGGTCGTGTGTTTGGATTTTTGAGGCATCAAACACCCCTAACATGTCAGGAGTGCAGTAACAGCGTTTGCTCACTTAGCCCGGCTTCCAGATATGAAATATGGATTTGTCTTTCAATTAATTTATTATGTTTTATTCCTTTTATATTTCCTTTTACTGAAACACTAAAGACTCAAGATGAATATTGCCTGTACTATTGTGTGTCCCTCTCACTGAAAGAAAGCACATGCTATCAGTATGTTTTGGTAAGAACTGGAGCCTAATCAGCTCCAACCTTGGAAAGACTGTGTATCTGTGTATGTGCGCAATATTCTGTGTTACAGATCAGAATGGTGTACAATGGGCACCCTAAGAGATGAGTGGACTTGTTGTTCTGGGCAAGCTGGCGCCTGCTCCAGATCTGGAAGGTCACTATGGGCCAGATTCTGGGGTGAAAGCGTCAACAAGTGACATGAGTGGAAATTTACCATGACTGTGCATTGTCTCTGAGCCAATCAGAAGCATCCACATTGCAGTAATGACGTGGATAGACCTTGAAAACGGTATAACTGTTGGGACAATTGTATGTACGATAGGGCGAGGCAACGAGACGGTGAGAGAGGGAGCGCGGCCTACGAACTCCTTGTGAGACTTGAAGCTGGCTTCTGCTTTTGAAACTGCAAACTATTCTTAAGTAAATTTTTCTTTTAATTAATTGCAATCCTGTCTTCATTTCTTCATTACTGGTCCTGGGTCATAAGCTGTTAACCCCTAACACAATAATGCATTATATTTTCAGGAACAGCTTTTTTCCTCTTTTCTTATTTAATATCTAAGTCGATACACATTTTAAAATGTAATCAAATCAATAGTTTTGATAAAGACTACATATTCAGCTTGCAGCAGTTCTCAGCTCAGCACACACACACACACTGATACAGCGGTTCTCGGATCATCAGTACAGAATTGAGAACCGTTTCTATCGGACACGTTCGATCTTTCGGATCACCAGTACAGAATCGAGAACCGTTTCTATCTGACACGTTCGATCTTTCGGATCACCAGTACAGAATTGAGAACCGTTTCTATCGGACACGTTCGATCTTTCAGATCAGCAGTACAGAATCGAGAACCGTTTCTATCGGACACGTTCGATCTTTCGGATCACCAGTACAGAATTGAGAACCGTTTCTATCGGACACGATCGATCTTTCGGATCACCAGTACAGAATTGAGAACCGTTTCTATCGGACATGTTCGATCTTTCGGATCACCAGTACAGAATCGAGAACCGTTTCTATCGGACACGTTCGATCTTTCGGATCACCAGTACAGAATCGAGAACCGTTTCTATCGGACACGTTTGATCTTTCGGATCACCAGTACAGAATCAAGAACCGTTTCTATCAGACACGTTTGATCTTTCGGATCACCAGTACAGAATTGAGAACCGTTTCTATCGGACACGTTCGATCTTTCGGATCACCAGTACAGAATTGAGAACCGTTTCTATCGGACATGTTCGATCTTTCGGATCACCAGTACAGAATTGAGAACCGTTTCTATCGGACACGTTCGATCTTTCGGATCACCAGTACAGAATCAAGAACCGTTTCTATCGGACACGTTTGATCTTTCGGATCACCAGTACAGAATTGAGAACCGTTTCTATCGGACACGTTTGATCTTTCAGATCATCAGTACAGAATCGAGAACCGTTTCTATTGGACATGTTTGATCTTTCGGATTATCAGTACAGAATCGAGAACCGTTTCTATTGGACACGTTTGATCTTTCGGATCACCAGTACAGAATCGAGAACCGTTTCTATCGGACACGTTCGATCTTTCGGATCACCAGTACAGAATCGAGAACCGTTTCTATCGGACACGTTTGATCTTTCGGATCACCAGTACAGAATCGAGAACCGTTTCTATCGGACACGTTTGATCTTTCAGATCATCAGTACAGAATCGAGAACCGTTTCTATTGGACACGTTTGATCTTTCGGATTATCAGTACAGAATCGAGAACCGTTTCTATCGGACACGTTCGATCTTTCGGACATGTTCGATCTTTCGGATCACCAGTACAGAATCGAGAACCGTTTCTATTGGACACGTTTGAGCTTTCGGATCATCAGTACAGAATCGAGAACCGTTTCTATCGGACACATTCGATCTTTCGGATCACCAGTATAGAATCGAGAACCGTTTCTATCGGACACGTTCGATCTTTCGGATCACCAGTACAGAATCAAGAACCGTTTCTATCGGACACGTTTGATCTTTCGGATCACCAGTACAGAATCGAGAACCGTTTCTATCGCACACGTTTGATCTTTCGGATCAGCCGTACAGAATCAAGAACCGTTTCTATCGGACACGTTTGATCTTTCGGATCACCAGTACAGAATCGAGAACCGTTTCTATCGGACACGTTCGATCTTTCGGATCACCAGTACAGAATCGAGAACCGTTTCTATCGGACACGTTTTATCTTTCGGATCAGCCGTACAGAATCAAGAACCGTTTCTATCGGACACGTTCGATCTTTCAGATCACCAGTACAGAATCAAGAACCGTTTCTATCGGACACGTTCGATCTTTCGGACACGTTCGATCTTTCGGACACGTTCGATTCTGAGAACCGATGAGCTGAGATCCTGAGCATGCTTGATAGCGTCGTCTTGAACCGAACTGTTTCTCTCGGACAGCTGATGCTGATAATATGAGCACGGGTGAACCGAGGATTTGTGTAAGTTTATGTCAATGTAAGTTTATTAAATCTGTGTAAAACATCAGTGTTTGCACGACAGTGGCTGTATTGAGTGCTTTTGCAAAACATAAATGAAAAATCATGTCCAAGATGATGATGATGACAATTATTACCATTTATGAATACAAATACAATATGAATGTGTTTGAATGCATTTTCATCCGCCGGGATGACAGAAAGGACGTCATTATGTGAGGACGTAAAAGAACTTGAAACGAACTGTCTGAAAGAACTGGTTCGCGGAAAACAACCAAACTTCCCATCACTAAACACGAGTAAAGACAAGAACATATATTGAGAAATGCCCACTGTCTCCACCCGTATGTGTTTGTGTGTGTGTGTGTGTGTGTGTGTGTGTGTGTGTGTGTGTGTGTGTGTGTGTGTGTGTGTGTGTGTGTGTGTGTGTGTGTGTGTGTGTGGATTTTCATCAGAAGTTCAGTGCTGATCCAACACACTTTAAACACTGAAATATCAACCTCAACCAAAATGATGGTTTGGATCAGAACTCAACATTGTATCAATTTCACCATGATATCAGGAACCACACAATCACACACAACACTGATCACAGCACACACACTAATAACACTATATCATTACAATCAACATCAATCTGTGTTTATGAAGAGAATGAGTCAGTGTTTTAATATGATCATCATGTTTTAGGTGTAATATATGATCCCTGTCAATCAAACTGAACAGACTGCATTCAGTCACTTCTGCTGTCTGGACGAGATGCTTTCCATTTGACCACAGAAAGATTTACATTCTTACACAATTACTGTCACAGCGGCTGATTCTTGATTTGAGATCATGTTTTTAATGATTTGTATTATATTTGTATATATATTAAAGTTCAGCCCCTTCTGTAAATGTAAATGTGTAGCAGAAGTGAAAGTGGTCTGTTCCAGTCCAGATCCTGTAACCAATCAAAGAGTGAGACTGAAAATCCCATTTGCATTGTCAGGGTGGAGTGATTGTGATCCTCTCAGAATAGAGCAGCTCTGTCTCCAGAGACCATGTTCAAACCCCAAGAGCTTTATTTGACATTTACTGCTACATCAACCTTCTGAAAAGCACCTGCATCTTCATCTGTTAGTTGAATGATGTTGTCAGACACAAAGTGAACTTGTTGAGAAGCTTTATTGAATGTTGCAGCAAACACAGCAGATTGAAAGATCACACAGTGCTTTGACACACGCGAGCTCTCTTTCAGTATTGAGTTGTAAATCACTACAGCTGCAGCACTAGACTCATGTGAATCCTGCCTGACACAGGACACTCAGATACGGCTCATCTTCAGGAGAGAAACATCAGCACTCAGAGCTCTTGTGGAACGAGACCTCATGAGGAGGAGCTCCATCATGTGTTACTCTGCAGACGTACACCTCTCCCTCTTCCCAGCGTGCTTTGCTGAGGGTCAGGACGCTACTGCGGCTGTAGCGGCCATCGTCCTGCTGGCTCTCTGCGCTGGTCAGAACCCCCTCGGTGACCTCTGACCCGTCCAGTGTCCAGCTCACCAGCGCCCCCTGTGGAGAGTAAGAGCTGAGCAGGCAGAGCAGTGCGGCTGAGTCTCCAGAGATCTGCAGAGAAGAGGGCGGCAGCAGAGACACTGAGGGCTTCACTGTGGGACCAGCTGCAGGAGACAAACACAACACATTCACAAACACAAAGAACACACACTGCACTTTCATTCACAGCATTTCAACAGCAGGACAAATCACACTCACAATCTGATCCTTCATGTCCTTCAACATCACTACAGCTGATATATATATATATATATATATACAATATACAAACGACACAATCACTATATACATTTACATCAAACCTCATCAATCAAACTGAACATTGTAATACACCGACTGATTTCATTACAGCAGTTTTTAACTCACAACATAAAGTTCTTACATTTTACTGAGATATTCAACTCAATTTCAAACAGAATTAAAAGTCACACATAAATTGTGTTTGTATTATAAAGCACTGAATTATAATCACAACATGAGCAAAAGAGATTCAGTATCATTGACTGAACGACAGAAAGTACAACATTTACATTCTGATGTCAAATCTCTTTTCTCCATGTATGATATCTACAATAAAAGATGAACTATATATGAACTCAGTGTAGAAATAAATGAAGGAAAACAAACCTGTAATAAACTCAATAAACTCATAGTGAGACGCTTTATGGAAATATGTTTAGATTTTGTTGTTGAAAGGAATAATGCCGTTCTTCTGAATGTATAAACATGACAATATCATTGATTCAGATTAAATAATTATTACACAATATCAGAAACACTTAAAGCCTTTATACACAATGCATTATAAAAGTATTTAATGCATTAATTATGAATTGTTATTCACATTATAATGCGTGTATGATCTCATGAATAATTGTAACCACAGTTATAACACATTATAATATTATCTATTCATTGTTACACCTTTAGAAATTATAATACATTAAAACTCACGACAAACAACCAATTTCAGACGCAACAAGGAATTTGCAAATATTATAATGCATTTTAAGTTTGGCTACAATTATTTATGAAAAGATATAAGGCATTATAATCTCCATTATGAATATCTTTATAATGCATTATATATATATTATATCAGGAACGGTTTCCTCCCCTTCCTCTGCCAATGCCAGCGCTATATGTCTCCTCAAGAGAGAGCACGGCAGTGGCTCAGTGTTTGGATGTACAGATGAAAACAGAAGTCTTTTTTCAGATCCTTCATCTGAGTCTCAGAAGAACCAGTGGGTTAATCTTATTTTCTCTGGAAATGGCCTGATCTGTGATCAGTGATTTCTGATGTGTAGCTATTTAAGTTCACACAGACTTTCTTTCTAAATCGTTTAATGCTGTTTATGCATCAGTGAATCAAGCCAGTGACTAAATGATCAACTTCACTTCGTTTCTGTTAGTAGCATGAAACAAATCTGTTATTTAAATGATTAAACTACAGAGAGCGATCAAAGAACACTCTTTATAATGTTCGGATCTGTCAATCACACGTATAACTGCAGTGCACACTTGTCCAAACTGCCGTTATAATGAATGACGCTGTTATGCTCAACAGAAGCTCTTACTGTATTCATATCGATGTCGTGTTTGCTGTTAGCTGTGGTCAAAGCATTTTGTGAGAGAAATAGTGTTGCAATGACGAGATCGCTGCATTCACGCGATCAACAGACTGCCTGTGTACTCAATGCTCAAAGGAGGAAGAAGACGGGGTCTGCGTGACTGGGACTCGTGTTTATTCAGAACTCTCAGATACAAACTAAGGACTAATCCTGTATTGACATCAAGATCAATGAGCATTTTTAAGAGAATGTGTGTCTTCATTAAATTAAATGCTGAACTAAAATCTACAAATAACACCCTCACATATGTTTTTGAGTACATGAGATGTTTTGTAACTGTGTTAAGTAAAGTCAGTACAGCATCATCTGTGCCTCTATTACTCTTATATGCGAACTGAAGTGGATCTAACATAGGGGCCACAGTAGAAGTGAGATGCTTGGCTAGAATCCGCTCCATAGTTTTACACAGTATCGAAGTTATTGCAATTGGCTGAAAATCATTAAGCATACTTGCGCCTGGCTTTTTTGCCACTGGGTGGATTATTGAATATTTCCACAGTTTCGGACACAGTACATGTGTCTAAAAGAAACTGAAACAGTCTAGCAAAAAACCCTTTTAACTGATAAGCACAGTCTTTAAGAAGACTAGCTTTTAAGCCATCAGGGCCAGTGGTCTTATTTGGCTTCAGTTTACTAAGACTTGCCATATCATCAGCTTCATTGATGACTAATATTGATGTTTCTACTGGAAGATTATTGCATATTTCATCACATTCTGTTTTAGCGTCCACAGTGTCGAAACTGCCATAAAAAATTATTCAAATCATTAATAAAAGTTTGGCAATTACTTACAGAACTATCATCTTCCATCATTAAGATGGAATAATGCGGTTTTAGAGATGCTAGAAATGTGGCTTTCAAATGAAAGATGTTGTGGTATCAAAGAGGACACCCAGGTTCCTCACTGACGACGAAGACTTGACAGAGCAGCCATCGAGAGTTATTCTAGGTTACTACTTGTGGAGGGTTTTGGTCCACTTATTAAAAACTTTAACAGCCTGTTTCTTCTCCATCTGATGATTTCAGACACACATGAGGCTTCATGATAGATGGAGTGACACCATGAACTCTGATTAGAGATTCACAATCAGTCCTGATACTTTCTGAACAGACTCATGATTCATGATCTGACTTTAGTGATGGCGGTTCATCTAGTGGAAGTGTAGCAGTGATGATGGTCACATGACTGAATATGGACACAGAGATGGACGTTCATCTGCACATCCTCAGTGTCTCAGGAGTCACAATACAAATAAAACTACTGAACTAACTCAAATAACATTAGTCAGAATGGAAATGATCATTGTGTAACTCTAGTGTGTGTGTGTGTGTGTGTGTGTGTGTGTGTGTGTGTGTGTGTGTGTGTGTGTGTGTGTGTGCATGTGTGTGTGTGTGTGTGTGTGTGTGTGTGTGTGTGTGTGTGTGTGTGTGTGTGTGTGTGTGTGTGTGTGTGTGTTCTGAGCACAAGCTGTTGTAAATCCTGCCCACTTCTTTGCATTGTCAGCACATGCTTCAGTCTGAGAGTGTTTATAGTGCTGTGAGTTTAACACTTCATGACTGAGAGCAGAACAGAACACAATCTTCATCATCACACAAGACACAAGAACAACAATGAACACCATCATCATCTTCATCTGGACTCTCACTCTGTTTGCTCAAGGTTTGTACTAAAATATTCATAAGGATTCCTTTAAAATTTCAAATATATATCATTTTCATTTCTGTTTTCTTTCAGAGTGTAGAGGACAGATCACAGTAACTCAGAGTCCATCAATAACAGCTCAACCAGGACAAGACGTCAGAATAAACTGTAAAACCAGCAGTGGAGTGAATGTTAATTACTTACACTGGTACTCACAGAAACCTGGAGAAGCTCCTAAACTCCTCATATATCAGATATCAAACCGTTATACTGGAACTCCATCTAGATTCAGTGGCAGTGGATCTAGCTTTGGCAGTGATTTCACTCTGACCATCAGTGGAGTCCAGACTGAAGATACAGGAGATTATTACTGTCAGAGTTTACACTGTCCTAGTAGCTGTGTGTTCACACAGTGATAAAGAGTCGTACAAAAACCTGTGTCAGTCAGACGTCACAGTGACTGCACTGATACAGCTGAGAGATACTGCAGCTGCTGATGGACCATCACACACAACACAATGGGGGATCAAACCTTTCACACATTTTAGTTATTATGATGTAAGTAAACATGTAACACAATCTTACTAAAATGTGGAGAAAATTGGAGTGGTGTTTGTCCCTGTAAAACTTTCCGCTACAATATCTATATTATTTACTGTAGGAAAGTCCTTTAATTGCACTTCCATACTTCACCACTAGAGGGTCACATGTCACTGATATCTACACACCTGTGTGGTTAGTTCACCCAAAAAGGAAAATTCTCTCATTAATTACTCACCCTAATGTCGTTCGACACCCGTAAGACCTACAGTGATTCTACAATAATTTTATGAAAGGACGAGAATAGTTTTTGTGCACAAAAAAAGCAACAACTAAATAACGGCTTATATAGTGATGACCGATTTCAAAACAAAGTTTTAAATGGTTATGAATCAGCGTATTGATTCATGATTCGGATCATCATGAAGTCACATGACTTCAGCAGTTTGACAGTTTGACATGCGATCCAAATCATGAATCGATTCACTGATTCATAACCATTTGAAACTTTGTTTTGAAATCGGCCATCACTATATAAGTCGTTATTTAGTTTTTTTGTGTGTGACGTTCCGGTGAGGAAAAGGAAAGAGGAGAGAAAGAGTAAAGAGCTGACTACGCCACCCTGGTCACTAGACCAGGGAACTATCCTAATAAGGACACAGGTTCGATTTCCCCATTGACATAGACTCAGAGACGTGGAGTTACAAAAATACAAAATCTTTATTAAGCCAAGATAAAAATGTTAGAGTGAATAACTTGTATTTTGAACACCCAAAAAGGGCGAATCACTGCTGGCACAGACACACCACAAGAGTGACACTGACGATAACTCACAGGGCTCGTGGTTACCAGAAGCAGGACGAGCTAGTGCCACACATCGCTAGAGTCGACGATGGTCAGAGAACACCCACACGTGCACAGCACTTCATACACGCACACTCACTGCAACCAAGGGTCAATCACTATAGGTTGTAAACCATGCTCTGTGTCTCACAAGGACCCACCACCAAAAGAGCAACTAGCCCTCCTGCTCCGGACCCACGGCACTTGGAACACAAATTACCAAACAAAATAAAAGTTCAAAAGAATTCAAAAAGGTTTGTTACATAAAGGTGGGTACCCACTTTATAAAAATATATATACAGACAACAAAATTAATCCAACGTAACAAAAGAAAAACCACAAACCACTCAACCTGCAGCCACTGGGATGAGAGAGAGAATATATGGAGGACTGCCACAGATCGGATAAAATCACCACACTACTACCTGTGCAGTGACACAGCAAAGAGGGTTACAGTGGTAAAAATAAAGAAAACAAAACATTAAATAGAAACAATACTAAATAAGAACAAGACATGGGAACAAGACAGCAGCAATACATGGCTACGGCTTCAATTTTACCAGGGTCTGTTGCAACACCCTGGGCCGATATTACATGGCCCAGGTACCTCACGTCTGTCTGAAAGAATGCTCATTTCTCCATCCTAGCCTTCAGATTCTCCTGCTTTAATCGGCTTAGGACCACTTTCAGCCTCTCCAAGTGCTGTTCTACAGAGGAAGAAAACACAACGATGTCATCCAAATACAAAAGTAATGATTGACACTGCTGGTCACCAAATAACCGCTCCATGAGTCGCTGGAACGTACTAGGGGCATTGCAGAGACCAAATGGCATCCGGTTCCACTCAAATAACCCAAATGGGGTGCAAAAAGCAGTCTTTGGCTTATCCACCTTCGACACGGGAAGTTGATTGTACCTGCTGGCTAAATCCAAGGTGGAAAACCCAGCGGGCAACAGTCAGTGCGTCCATCGACTCCTCAATTCAAGGCAATGGAAAGGCGTCCTTCCTTGTCTTAGAATTTAATTGACGGTAGTCAACCCACATGTGCAGACTACCGTCCTTTTTTTTAACTAGCACAATTGGAGAGGCATAGGGGCTACAACTCTCCCTTACTACCTGTGCATCCAACAGTTGGTTAATGTGTGCTCTTATCACTTCATACTCAGATGGTGGAATTCGACGATATCGTTGTCGAACCGGGGTATCATCTAGGAGCGGAATGTCATGCAAAATAATATTAGTGCACCCCAGGTCCCCTTCAAAAGCAGAAAATACAGACTGATACCTTCCCAGAAGGGCCCTAACCTTACATTGGTGCTCTTCTAACAGAAGAGACAAATCCAATGCGTCAATCTGACCCGCAACAGTCGGGGAACTCACTTCCGAGGCAATTGACCACCCCATACAAGAAGCAGACTTCACTTCAGTTACTGGGACACAAACACAAATCGCACCCGGAAACAGCACTCACCTACAACAGAGGAAACCAGGGCACTGTAATAGATGGTCGCACAATAACGCCACCCCTGGCAACACTACAGCCACCCTTATATACCGTTGGGGATAAGATGCTGATCACCTGAGCCTAGGGAAGAGTAATCGATCCCAGAGAGGATGGATGTCACTAAATAGAGGATGGATGTCACTAAATAGTGGCACTTCACTACATGTGCACAAAAACTATTCTCGTCACTTCATCAATGATTGTAGAGCCGCTGTAGTGAGATGGGCTTTGTAACGACGTCTTTAGTGCCTTTATGGGTCTTGAGAGAGGAAATGACATTGGTGTCAATGAAGGCCTTTCTGAGCCATCGGATTTCAACACTAATATCTTCATCTGTGTCTGAAGATGAACGGAGGTCTGACGGGTGAGGAATGACATTAGGGTGCGTAATCAATGAGAGAATTTTCATTTTTGGGAGACATAACCCTTTAAGTCCGTGGCCAGAGATCAGCTGTTTAAATTAAATTTAAATGTAAATTTAACATTTATTACCAGGTATATTACCAGTGGTGGCATATTACCAGTGGTGGGCTGTCAGGGCCATCAGGGCCTTCTCTGCTGGCCCTGCCAAAATTATATATATATATATATATATATATATATATATATATATATATATATATATATATATATATATATATATGTGTGTGTGTATGTATGTATGTATGTATAGGCTATATATATATATATATATATATATATATATATATATATATATATATATATATATATATATATATATATATATATATATATACGACTATATTTCCAGAAAGAATGTATTTATTTTTTTGTGAGGCTGAGCTGTATTTTCCATAAGTCATCATCTAAACGCATCACAGCTCCGAGGACCAGCACTAGAAGAATAGCTTGCCTTCCATTAAAGCTGCAATTTTCCATTGGTCCATAACTTTGACTGACGTGGGTCATCAGCCAATCAAATTTTGATGTGTAGTGATAGAACGGCCCAGAGGCCCAGCGATGTGTCGGTGGCCTACCCTCCGCTGATGTCATCAGCTGTTTGAACTTTTCGCGGGTTGTGAGGGATCTATGTGAAATGAGCAATGGCCGCCGCGGATGACAGGCTGTGTTTGAATGATCGTTCCTGATGTCAAGCCGGTAATGTTAGCTAACAAGTAGGGGTGTCAACAATAATCGATTCGGCGATGCATCGCGATGCGGGGCATGAACGATTCAGCATCGATGCGGCAAAGTGCCATAATCGATTATGTCACTGTTTATTTTCTGGCGGACGATAAAGTTGTGAAGTTTCAAATACTTCCGGTTCCGGGCGCAATTCACCTTTATTCCACAAGGTGGCAATGTCTGATACCCAATGATGAAGTGACGTTTCACTCATAGTTACCTCTGACAGAAAACGAAACAATAATTATAATCTGCAAAACTTGAAATGGGTTAGTGATTTACTTCAGAGAGCAAGTACTAAACACAATCATATGTTAGTGTCACTGTCTATTGATGATGGATGTGGTCAAGAAGCTGTCAGTGATCAAAATATTGATTTTGAAGACGTTGAAAATGAGTTTGGAGAATATGCTGGAGATCGCGAATATTAGGCAGACGCTGAAAGTACTGGTAAGCGAGCTCTGACGAGGTCATATGATGATGGTATTAAACATCTGCTCAAACTGAATCCTTCCAAGCTCCAAAAGGTCACGAAATAGGTTTTATTTTATTTTTCTGTAGCTGTTACTCTAAAATCAGGAGTTTTATATATTATCACGACAGGTAGAGGTCTATCCATGTTAAATATAGATCTGGGTCGCTAACGACCTGAATATGTAAGAATGTTTGGTGAAACAGTCGTGCATTTAAGGGTTAATTGCCTTTTTATTTAATTACATTTTATTTTATTTAATAACTTTTATGTCAAAGATACAGGAGACACATAGCAGCCAATACAATATGTTGTTTAATATCTGCTTGTATTGCCTCATGACTGATGAAAAATTAGCTTTGTGTGCAGTAGAATTTTGATGCATCACAATCCATCGTAGAATCGAATTGAATCGAATCGTTACCTGGTGAATCGTAATCGAATCGAATCGTGAAGGCAGTGCCAATGCACACCCCTACTAACAAGCGGTGTTTTTTCTGTTTATTTTGATGTTCTTGTTGGTCCGTGTTTTTGTTTGTTTAAGAGTATTTGTGCTAGTGAGCTGATTTTGATTCATTTCAACATTTGCCTAAACGGTGACACGTGAGTGCAGTGGTATCATCAAAAAATAGTCAAATTGCCTTTTTGTCTCGCGTATACATTTAGCTTAGCCCCTTCCCAACGAACACTTTGAAAGCGAGGTTCGTAACAGTTTTGCGTACAGTGTATTATTGTATTTGTAGAGAGTGTGTGTTTGTGAGTGTGTGTGTGTGTGTGGGGGGGGGGTTGTTATGGCGACGGCGTGGGGTGTGTTGATCGTTAGTGAAGGCCCTGACTGAAACCCCACGGTACGCGACTGCATATTACCATACAACTCCTAGTTTACTGCAGTCTGCAGTGTATACTGTGAATAGTATGCGAATCAGTGATCAGACAGGACACAATGTTGTCGATGCAGGTGCTAATATAGCTAGTTACCACTAGGCCTGTCACGATAACAAATTTTGCTGGACGATAAATTGGCCAAGGAATGATTGCGATAAGTAAGGGATAATCCACGGCTAGCCATGCATTAAAGGATTTTAATAAACGGCATAGAGGTGAAGAACCGCCCGACGCGAAGCGGAGGTTGCCTTTAGGTCGTGCTTTAAAATCATTTAATGCATGGCTAGCCGTGGATTATCCCGCTTATACCATGGTTATTTGCCAAGTTAAAAACAAGTTAAAGCTGTAACTGATGCTTTTTAAGAGACGGGTTAAAATGACGGTTGTTTTCTTACGTCTTGTTAGTTCTAGCACACTGTCGCTTTAAATAAAGTAGAGCCATCGAAATGTTTTTTTTTTAGAAATTACCACATTTATTTAAATTCATTATTAAAAGAAAGAGAACTGAAAGAGAAAGATCAGAGAGAGAGAGAGAGAGAGAGAGAGAGAGATGCGTTCGTGATCTCTTCTTTATGTCAGTCTGAAGATCCCCTCGTTGCTTAAGCATATCGAACATAACTTAATGATTATTTCATGGATTTATTAAAATTATTTATGAATGACAGGCAACACTGCAGTGACAAGGCAATCAATATTTGAACGAATCATCATTATGTAGCCTAGTGTGAAATAAACCCCGCGTCAACCTATAAAGACATATTACATTTAATGCATTAAATTAAATAATAATATAGGTGCTCGAGTCTGTCAGTGTAGGCGTCACGACCATCATAGAATGTAAAAAACGCACGACACGGCGACATGTTCCGCAACTCGGTGTCATGCAGGTGTCATGTCAGTGTTTGTCGCGATAATGTCAGTGACATGACAATGAAGACAGCATGTGCCACGGATGTGCCAATACGGGCATAGTTATAGATATGTATATGTATACATATCTGTGCATAGTGACATATGTGCCATTGGCTTCTGTGTGTCACGTCATGTCTCATTTCACTTAATGTTGCCATAGATATGGAACGTTATCCGCTTGTTAAGTCGTGACGTAAGGAACGCCGTTTCTGGGTCCAAGCCTCAACTCGTTTCACTTGAGAATGCCATTGACGCCTGTTTATGAGCGCGATTTATTCATATCAAACATCAAACGTTTAAAAAAGTTTAACATTTTAAATACTTACAGTCTACACAACAGTCTCTGTGCTCACAGCGTCACATACATTAATATTTTAACAATTTAAAAAAGATGAATCACTGTCTGGCCATCTGGAATTTTGGTATGGAGAAAAAGGTTATGATTATAGCTTTTTTTTGTAGTATCACACCACATTGTGTGTGTATATTAGCACCGTTTGTAGTTTTTCTTGTGGTATAAGATAGAGCGTTTGGACCCGGAAGTGCTGCCGCATGACGTCAGCCTTAACAACCGGATACGTATAGACATATCTGTGGTTGATACTGCCAGCTGCCACTGTCACTCAAGCGTAACTGTGTTACTATGGTTACCAGTGTGTAACAACAACGACTTATGAGTTTAATGTCTCGGGGAATAATTAACTCAAAAGGGATTCAATATTCAATATTCATGAATTTATGAATATAATTTGCCAGTCATTCATTACGTATTAAAAATTTTCCGATAGGGAAAATTGTTTAATTAAATACAAGTAACCCTTTATGAAATTGCTTGAAATTATCCTACTAAGTTCGTCCACCAAATTAGTTATAGACTTTTCAAATCAATTCTCAATAAGGGATTACTGCTTTACGAGCGCATAAGAAACATTAACTTTACTGATCAGGACAAGTTCAATATTTCAAATGGTCATACAGTTTACTTTACTAACATAGTAGCATAAGCAGTTAGGTAACTTAGATCGCAAGTTTCATTGACTTTGTGTATGTGGGAGAACAACAGACCCAACTCATTAAATGTCTTTTGGAGGTTTAATAAACACAGACTAAAAATAACACTACAATTCACACAGAAAGTACACACTAAATATGCATCAAGAAAGTAGACATGTAGGTATTAACGAAAGAATACATAAAAGAGAATAATGAATAGACTGAAATTAGAGAGAGATAAAAGAGAGAGATGAGAGAGAGAGAGAGAGAGAGAGAGAGAGAGAGAGAGAGAGAGAGAGAGAGAGAGAGAGAGAGAGAGAGAGAGAGAGAGAGAGAGATGGTGCAAAGCATTAGAGGTAAAAACACAGCTTTCCTTCAGTTCACCAAATACGACCTTCACGGAGTTAATTTGTCCCAACAGGAAAATACACACCCTCTTTACAGCAGTTTGAATTTTATAAGAAGAAGAATACTTGCATTCTTTTTGGTTTCGTTTTGGCTTCTCGCTTGTGTGTGTGTATATTTCTGCGTCTCCGGGGGTTCTCTCCGAGGTCGGGAGGTGACGTAGTTTTTCCTTTAGCGGCGCTTCGGGTCCACCTCCTGAAGAAGCCCCTGGGCTAGTAAGTTGATGGAACGAGGAACAAAGGGTTGTTGAAGACCGGATTGTAGAGAAGGAGTTTCTTGAAGAGGAGTTTTCAGAAGAGAAGAGAGGAAGAAGAGCTGAGGCCTGTTGGCCCCATAGTGTGGTGGGCCTCGGTTTCTGGTCCCACACAGCACATGGCTCTGTGTCTGGAGCCCCTCCCTGCTTGGGGGGGGGGGGGGGGGGGGGGGGGGCTGGTGGTTCAGCCAGGGAGAGAAGACGAGAGCATTTCAGAAGAGACTTTCAGAAGAAGAGTAAGATTGTGGTCTCCACTGGTCTTTTAAGACGATTAATCCGCGCCCCCTTCTGGCTAATTCACCCAATCCAGAGGGTGAATTCTGAGCGGGAAAAGTTCTCTTTGTCTTAGTTTTATGGCCTATTTTGCATGTTTCTGAGGTGTCGTAAAGGGGTGTTGATTCTGTATGGTTTTACTCCCAAGTCGGCTAAACATATTAATGATACATTTCACAATCCCATTTTGTGCATCGTTGAGTAAGTCAAAGAAATAGGAATATTTAGATATCAAACACCTTATGGCTGGGAGATATTAAAACAGCGATACAATTTTACACAGGAATACAAGCATTTAAAATGAGCTTACATTGTTTCCATGCCATGACTGAGTAGGCCTGAGTCAAGGAGCATGCATATACACACCAAGCTACCTCGTATACAGTCTAGAATAGTCTTCATTAAAGCTTCATAAGGAATGTGTGTGTGTGTTTGTGAGTCCTTGTGTATTGACAGGAGCCTTAGCGCCTTTCGGTCTGGGGAATGAAAAGGGGGGGGAAACAGGGTTCGAGTCGTGTGACCCGATCAGGGCCTGTGTTATTTGGACGGGGTCGTAAAACTGCCGAAGTTGTCACTTCCCCCAGACTCTGTGGCGTGGCTCTTAATTTACATGCGGCTAAAAGCTACCCCCCCCTTTTTACAATCAACATTGGGTTCCTCTTTGATCCTCATTGTAAGAGACCACAGACGCTACAAGTGTTTATAGTGGTGGATTAATTTCGAACTGTAATCAAACTGACTGGAACTACCTGTGCATTACTGCACACCTTCCAGCCAATCAGAATCGAGTATTAAAACAGACCATGGTATAAACGATAATATTGTCGTTCTGAGGCCATTTTCATCTAAAATACTGATAATGGCATTTCAAAGATCAATACACTTTTATTTCTAAAGACTTTTTAACACTGAAAACGGAAAACATTTTAAATATCCATAATAAATGAACAAAACAACCAAAAACAATAAAAGCAATGGATTCTCAGTCTGTTAACAAAAAAATGCACTTGAATAAATACCAAAAAAACAATTAATAAAATGGATGCAAACAAAATTGCACTTCAAAAAATATGAATCATTAGGCTAGCTGAGACATAAATAGTGATACATTCAATAACAGGCAAAACTGCCAGTTAGGACCTTTGTTAACTGTAGCAAAGTTCGTATGTAAGGAAGGAAGAGGACACGGGGGTCGGCTGGACTGTTGACGCTTTACTTTTATTTGAATACTCAAAGCACATCAGCACACTCAATGGTGTGGTTTTCTCTCAACACAACGATCACTTCCGGGTCGGCACTTCCGGCTTCCGGGTAACTCAGGCTGCGTTCGGAACCGCATACTCATTGAGTAGGTGCTCAATTTCAATAAGTACTTACTTAACGAGCGCTGAAAGAGTAGGTACTATATATCCAGATCTCGTTAAGTATGAATGCGATCCGCACTTTATGCGCCATGTTGACGTTATCATGTGACCCATGACGATATCACAAGCGCAACAACTCGTGTGACAGGTTTAATTCATCTGTATATTGGTTTAAACGTGCTCATTTTTTGTGGTCTTTTTTAAGAAACAGCTGCCCATTTATTTTGTCATTGTACTATAAGTAATACATTTTAACCCTACTAATCTGACAATTTCATCCTTTTTTATCCTTGCAAAAACCCCAAATCGTGATCTCTTGAATATGTTGTTAATTTCTTTATTTTATATGCAAAAAAATGTCATCCACAAGCAAAAGTGGGCTAAATCTCCTTTATATTTCCCTCTTTTTCTTGTTAAATTTAACTCCTGTTTGATCCCAGGCTTATGAAATAACTAAAACAAACAAATAAATAAAAATTATTGCATTATGATGATTTATTCAAGATATCTAACCGTGTTATAGTTTTTTCTCTGTATATAATGTACATAAACCCATTAGTTTTATCATTATGATTGTTCGTTGTTAAATATACCACCATGCAATTATAAAACAATAAAAAAAAAAAAGATATGAGTGAGCGGTGCAGTAAGAGCTCAGCATCAGTAACTCCACAGCCCGACCGGTGCGGTTTCCCTCAGTGTTTGTACTGTCTGCTCAGAAAAATCTTTCAGCTGCTCGGAGATCTCGCCTTTGGAGGAAACTGTTGATTGTATACTCGAAAAACGTAAGTAATACTATAAAAAAAAAATTAAGATTTCCCCCAGAATGAACTGCACTGCTAGCACACCCACAAACATTTACAATAATAATGACAAATGCTGACCAATACTTAATTATATTACCTTTTTATATATATATCGTTTTAGTAAAACATACAAAAGGCAACTTGTCATATGACATAGCGATGCATGCCATGAATGCACATTAGACAAATGCAGCCAATGTGAATATGATGTGAATAATTTTATTTACTGACAACTAAGGAAACATGAATGAATGAGTAAAAGAATTAATAAAAGTAAACATCACAAGAAATGAATAAAAGTCAACACATGAAACAAAGCTTTATTCAAATGTATTGTTCTAACGATCACAGTCGGTGAACGCCACATCTGCTGCCCGTCTCAACACAGGTGTGCCAGTTCTGCAGCTTTATATTGATGAAGCAGTTGACCAGCGTGAACACCTTCATCTGTCCTAGCCATCCATCATGGCCCTCATAGCGTTTGGACTTTTGCGGTGTAGTGGGCTTTCTGGTTTGATCTCCGTAACCGTCACCACCAGTGTGTGCTTGAGCAAGGCTCTTAGCTCCAGGGGGATCGTCCCTGTAATAAGTGCACTGCTTTTGGTCTTTTTCTAGAAGTTTCACTGGCTCTGGGTTTACTGAGGATGAAGAGACCACAGCAACATCTGGCCCAGATGATGCACTAAGGTGAAGTGATGAAGGGTCCAGGATCCTCAGTGCTCACACCCGTCTGCTGACATCTCAGATCCTACAAAAATGCACAAACATAATACAAAAGCACTCATTTAAACAGCACATGTCATTTGATTTCTGTATTAGAAGTAACTAAATGATATTACTTTATATTTTTGTTTCAGGTTTTCCCCACACATGACACCCGTGTCTTGCAGGCCCTGCTCCACAAAAGCTCTGCAGCAAATACAGAGCCATCAAGACTCAGAAAAGTGCTGAAATAACTGTTTGAAATAAAATACAACTTAAGATTTAAATAGATGTTTTATTCATTTCTGTAGTATACTGAATCAAAGCCTTTGATGACAGCATTCCTTTATCAGCCGCTCTCCACCAGATAAACACACACACACACACACACACACACACACACACACACACACACACACACACACGCTCTTCTGTCCCTGTAACATCAGACAAGATTACCGTTACCTATGTGATTTATGTTCAATACTACATTTAAATGTAGTTGCTGATGTGGTGTTAATGTTCCTCAGTTTATCAACAGTACTAATGGACAAATTAAATTGATAACTTATGTTTAGTTACTTTATGTAGATTTGTTTATTTACATTGCTGAGGTTCATGTAAAGTAAGCAGAGTTGTCAACGGTGAACTCTACATTATAGCGCGCACACACACACACACACACACACACACACACACACACACACACACCATTCTGATCTATTCAGATGTATCAGACGTCTATTTTATGGTGTGATGTGCTCATCTGCAATACTTATCAAAAATTCCTGTCAGATGTTAAATAAACATTTAGTAAGTATCTTTATCTTTAACATGCATATGTAATCCACTTTGGAGACGTATGTGTGTTACTGGAGCTCCCCTGTTAGCTATAGCCTACACAATAAAACGTGTTTTTACAGCACAATCACAACTATTTAGACAACTTTACACCTTCAACAATTCAAAAGTTTACTCTACAGAAGCTCAACAAATGTGGTTTGAACACAAGAGAATCGTGATTTTCGTTTGTAATACTCACGTTTGAAAACACCCGCATCACTTTCCTCCACCTGACGTATCCTTTCCTGTGGCCTTATGGGAAGGCAGGGATAGAAAAGTATCCGACGTTGAGTGCTTCACAATCTGGGCGGAGCGCAGTAAGCCATCCGGGGATTTCTCGCCTACTCTTTTATGATTACTGAGGTTTCGAACATACTACTCCTTTCACATACTGTTTTCGCCTACTATATAGTAGGTTAGTAGGCATATTCGAACGCAACTTGAGTACACGTACGTCCGAATCTCGCGAGAAATAGTCCAAACGCCTGGTAGTTCTCGCCTACTCTTTTATGAATACTAAGGATTCGGACATACTTTTCGCTCGCCTACTGCTTTTTCCATACTATATAGTAGGGAAGTATGCGGTTCCGAACGCAGCCTCAGTCTCTGGGGTTCGCGTCAACAGTCCGTCTCTCTCTCTCCCTGTTCTCTGGTTCTGCTGGCGTTTTATCCCCTCTCCGCGCTCATTACTGGAACAAGAGACAGGTGTTATTAATCTGCGTCCAACCCACTCACTTACCGCTCGTCCCGCGGCTCTCTCTCCCGCTGCAGACCTCGCTGAACCCCGCCCCCCTTGCCACATTAACAAACAAACAAAATACAAAAAAAGCCTCAACAGGCCAAATGCAAAGAACTTTTGAAAATTAATTTCTCCAGCATAAATCTTTGTTCAAATAAAGCTAAAGTGAATTGCAGTCTATGTCCACCAAGGACGAGAGAGCGAGAGAGAGATTTTATGGCAGATTCCGAGCAAGAAATACCAAGATGTTGACTTTGTGTGGCTTAAGGCAGGATCTCTCAGGAGTGCTGCCAGCTGTGCTGAACATTCTCTCTGAGCTGGTGCTTGTTGCACAAATGTATTTGTGGGCCAATTTGGCCATCAAAGGATATCTTCTTTGATTGTCATGCCACCAAATCAAGGGATCACTAGATGCATCAACTGTATCTTCTTGGAGGAACTTCAGCTCTGCATCAGCCTGCACTCTTTTTGGAAACTGACTGAGATTACGAGCTCTTCTGTTTTGAAGAAGGTCACTCAGCCTCTTCTTCTTGGTGAGTGTGGTGTAGTTTCATCCCAAGTCCAGCAGCTCTTGCACAAGCTGGTGTTTGACATCATCCAAAGCATCTGCCTCCTCCATGCTGCCACGATACCTTGGATCCAAGATGGTGGCCTTTCTCAGGAGGACATGGATTGCAGGTGAGCTGTATTTTTCAGTCAGTACCCTGCACGTTTTGTTTCATACTGGCTGTCAGTGCAGTGTCATCAGGGCCTGGAGAGAGAAGGTCATCTTTAATCAGTTCCAACACAGGCTTAACTGAGGACACTGTGACGTATTTTTCCCCTGAGAGGATGTCTGTGAAGTCAGCCAGTGGTTTCATTGCTGCATTGATGGACTCCAGCACACAAACATCCTGCCAGGTTGGGTTGAGGTGGCTATGTTTTCTGTCTTCAACCAGGACACGTCTTATGGCTGGGAGTTGCTCCATCACCCTCTCTACCATCTTCTGCTTAGTGCCCCATCGTGTGACAACATCCTGCGTGAAAGATAATATTGTTCTTGTTCATTAGTTAGCCTATCAACATTCTTAAACAAAATAACTATTTTATATATGTCCATTATTTATCATTATTAATTTGTATGTTTGTATGTTATATTATAGTTATATTCCAGTTAGGGATGCTCATATTGACCGTTTAACCGTTAACCGAAAGTAAACATTGACCGATTAATACTATCAGTTAAACTTTTTTTTGCTGTATGTTAATATATATATAGCCTATATTTGTTAACTCACCGGGCTCACTGGGCACACCTACAGACATATTTAGCTGAGCAAGCCAAAGAAAGCGAGCAACTATTTTGACAGAAAGGGCAACGGTCAGAATTATTTGAAAAATATGCTACGAAGTATTAAAATAAAGCAGTACTGCAAGTACAATGCAAAATCACTTGGGACGCAAACATCCACAAGCAAAGGAAAGGCGCTCCCAAAGCTGGCCATGGTAGCGAATTTTTCACTTTATTAGTGCTTTCTGCCACGGGCTGTCCACAGCCTGGGCTCTAGACTAACCCCACATCATGACGTGTTACATTTTTTTAATAAAAACTAGACAAGGTGGATTGAGATAGGTCTGCTATTTTTATTTGACGAAAAAAATTCATTCATTTTGTCATCATAATTTGTTAATTATTTATTTAATAGAATGGATTTATTGTAGGCCTATCTTATGTTTTTTGTTTATATTATTTTATCATTTTTCTGTTGTCACTGTCAGAAATACTGCAGGTGTGGGAAAATTTAATGTGAATCCAGGTTCTGTTGTTGATCTGTTCTGTGCGTTTGCACATTAAAATAAACCAATGATTTTTATTTTTAATGGGTCACAGACACTTGTCAATAAAATGTCTTACTTAATGCAAATTCAATATTAAAATCTTATCAGTTAACGGTTAATAATCGGATAACGAGCGGCGGTTGTCGGTTGGGAAAATTTACCAGAATGAGCATAATTCCAGTACATGCTAAAAGACTATACTGGGTTATTCTACAGGCTACTATAAAAAAAAATTAAAATTAAAAAATTAAAAACAACCTCTAAATATTTTATGTTGCAAATTAAACTATCAATGAATTAAACATTGTCAAACTCACTCACCAGTATTAGACTGTGTTGGGGGAGATTAGCCGCACTCTGTGCCTTCCTCAGGTCTCTCCTCTTAAGCCAGTTCAGGTTGAATGCATTGACCAGTGCTGTCCGATCTTTGTTGCTGTCCAGACCATGGGACACAGCGAGATGGAGGTTGTGACCAAAGCAATTGAGCCATGGCCAGCCAAGATCCCTTATTGCAGCAGCAATGTTAGCATCACTGTCTGTAGTGATGCAAACTAGTTTGTGCTCATCTGGTCCCCAGTCTGCTACAGCAGACTTCAGGTTTTCTTCAAGGGTGTCACAGTCTGGTTATCTGGGACATATCTAGTCTCTAAACACTTGGAGTGCAGTCTCCAGTCAGCAGTTATATAGTGTATAGTCAAGCTCATATAGGTTGTCATGTTTGAACTTGACCACATATCTGTTGTGGCAGAGAAAAATTGGATGTCTTTGATCTCCTTTAGTATGTCCTCTTTAATATTGTTGTGTACAGTTGTGGAATTGCCGTTTGTGACACGTATGTTCTCCCAGGTAATTCATACTGGCTGTCAAATGTTTGCAGCATTCGTCGAAATGCCGGCTTTTCGACGATACTAAAGGGCAGCATCTTTTTAGCAATTAAGCGAACGACACTGTCGGTGACTGCACACCATTTTGCACTGTCCTGTTTGTACTTTGTTCGTTGACTAAACGCCCCAGTGATTGTGCACTGTCGAGAAGAGGGAGACGGCTCTTTTTTTTTCCCAACTGGGAAAACATCTCAGGTTCTGTATATAACCCTTGTTCCCTGAGAGGGAACGAGCACTTCGTCGAAACAACAAATTTGGGGATGCTCCCTAAACATCAACGCATCTGAAGTATGAATGAAACTTGTCCAATCCTGATTGGTGCTACGTCATGACGTAGATGTGCCAGCATACCCGGAAGCTATAAAGAGGAGCCCGGCGCATTGTAGCGTCAATTATCGCGATGAAGCAAAACGCTCTCAGGCGATATGCGGTGTGGCGACGAGACTCAGTGCTCGTTCCCTCTCAGGGAACAAGGGTTATATACATAACCCGAGCCGTTCCCTATATCGACTGCGTCGAAACGACGAATTTGGGAAACGAGTACCCACTAGGCCACACCAAGGATACACCTGCCCTATTGTGAAACTGGAGACCAGGCACAATTAGGACTGGAGTACCCTGCTGCCGGGTGTCACAGGGAGGTGTAAGCTGTAAAACCTTATAAAAGTGTGCTGAGTAGCCCAACCGTCCGCTTTACAGATGTCCTGCATAGGGACTCCGGAGAGAAGGGCCACCGAGGAGGCCATGCCCCTGGTAGAATGGGCTCTCAAGGCAATAGGTGAAGGCAGATTGCACACCTGATATGCCATTAGCCTGGCTCTGCCCTCCTACGTACTTCCGCTCAATTTTCATTTTCCTTCAGTACTATGTCTGGGACTGGTGTGTAGTCTTAGGTTTTCTCCGAACAAATTTTTACCGGTCCAATCAGCGAACAGAGGGAGTGGCTGAGAACGATGACGTTGATTTCGAGCTCTAGTTTGAGATGTAGTTCAGTAATGGCGGCGGAGAAAGATGCAAACTAAACCATTCATTGCATTGTGGCACCGCTGCCGAATATCCAGATGTTAAAGCCGGAGCAATAATAGTTTTTGCAGGGGTTTGTTGGTGGCCATGATGTTGTGGCCCTCCAACAGGGTAAATTCTGAAAAAATTTAATTTTCCAGATCGCTTCGTTAGTGATGAAGGAGTTGCTGAAGCTATTCGGAGGGTAACTGTTTTTTCGTGGGCTCGGAAGGTATTGCCATTATTTAAGTTACAGGGACTAGTCAGTTATTTTATTGCAGTCCGTCTCTCACCACCCTCTTTGTAATCATTTTTGACCACTGCAGAACACAGACTTGTATTTCCTTAAAATGCTGGCAAGTATTTAGAAGAGCAATATATTTCATCACCGCTCAAACAAATTAAACTAAAAGCACTTAAACATTTGAATTGGTCCGTTATTTATAGCAGCATTTATTATCATACCAAGCATATGACATTTTATTTACAGCATACGATGATGTTACGGACCACGTGAGCGCCGCGTTCCCGATCACAGAACTCTCCTGTCCACCGTGGCGTGAATAAATCACAATCTGAGCATTGTAAATCAATGTGAGCTATCTGTGAACATCAGCATTCTACTTTTGTTTTCTTAATTTTCTCACTGTAGGGAGGTGGAAGCCTTTTGCTTTAAGACCCACCTTTTCTCCTGTTTTTGGTGTAGTAAGGGAGTTAGGTAATTGTTTCTGTATTTTCTTTCATTCCTTTTTGGTAGGTAAGTTATCCTTAATCTTTAGTAAGACTGTTTTGTTTCAGGACCCCCTCCTGAAGTCCTGTTTGTAAATGCTCATTGTTAATTTAATAAATCTTGTTATTTTGAAACTGGTGTCATTGAGCCATGTGTGTCTGCCCTGGGACCTGGAGATGGCAGTTCTCTCATCCTCTCCCCGCAACTTTTTGTTACCCTCCTATCCTGCCCCTAGACTAGAAAGAAGGATCGTAACACTGCCCACTAGTGGCAACCTTCCCAGTTTTTAACAGACGAGGGAGAAACTAGCCGCGTTTCCATTACCCTTCAAAATGCGCAAGTTGAAATTGCGATTTGAAAATACGCCCAATGGAAACGCGGCAATTTCGCAAAAACTCCCATATATCGCAAAAAAGTTTTTATGCTCTCAGGAGGTGGTTTTTCAGGCAATTCGAAAAAGGACATTTTCGCAAAACTGCAATGGAAACGTTTTTTTCGCATTTACATGTCACCTGTTGCGGTGACGGATTGCTGCAACATAGGGCCTATATATTATATTTTCCACTCAATTGTGTCGTAATAACAAGATCATGTAGTTAAAAGGACATATATTTTCTCCTAATAAGGACTACATGCTACATATACTGTAATTAAGACATATATTCAAGAAATGTATTAAAACAGAAAGAGCCAGCCTGTATTTTCAGCCTTACTCAAAGGCAGAGGAAACAGGCCAGCTACGCACGTCAATCCATTCCAGACAATCTTAGTTTGCTTCTTATTTAATAAACTGGCAATTAATTGATGAAACATCGATCAAAATAAAAATACAATTTATACAAAACTAAATATTTTTTTAAAGGGGGGGTGAAATGCTGTTTCATGCATACTGAGCTTTTTACACTGTTAAAGACTTGGATTCCCATCCTAAACATAGACAAAGTTTCAAAAACTAATGTTGGACGTTTGATGAGTATTTCTGTGTCAAAAATACTCCTTCCGGTTTCTCACAAGTTCCGGAGAGTTTTTTTCGAGTATGGGTCGGCTTGACGTTAATAGAGCGGAAGGTCCTTGTATGGGCCGTACGGGCTCTTCTCCCGGTAGGGTGCGCGCGCGCGCGTGACTAGAGCACGCTTTTAACAGTCTCTCAGGTGCAGATCCAGTCGTCCGTGAACACTTATGTGGCGCCGCGCTTCTCTTTATTCCTATGGGTGACGTCGAGCGACTTCAACGCTTCAGCACAGCATTCTGGGAAGGCAGCGCTGCATTTGAACCGATTTGAACGCAGAAATGACGGGAAGCTTCACAACATCGTTTCAGTTGCGTCTCAAAATGGATTTACACACTACTGCTGTCACAGGACTTTACCAAATCATACCAAAGAAGTGTGTTTTTGACGGAGCAGTCCCAGCGATAAAGGTCCTGCTTTGGAAGCAGCCGGTGAGTTAACTTAAACTGCTTCAAATGTCTCTGCCTTTGGCTACGGACGCATGAGTAAACATCAGTAAACGACACGATCGCGTGCTTCGTCATTCAATTGCACTAACGGTTACTCCATTGTTGTTCTCTGTATAACGTTACAGTATGCTTGCTACTTCTAAGGTCTAGTCGCATACAATAGTCCATAAACCGAATCATGTCCTCATACACTGCGAGTAAACACACAGAAATGTGGAGAGGCCATTAAATACAGTAACTTACATACCACAGAGACGGACGTCCTGATGTTGCCGTTTCTCCTGTTCAATTTATTTCCCTCAGATTAGATTCTGGATCATTATCTCTATTAGCTGAGAGAGCCATGGGTTTCTCCACGCTTGAGGACGTCACCGCTTTGCGTGCTTGTCATTCTTTAGCTCCGCCCACACGATACGCCTCCAGGCGCTCGGTTTTTTCCGGAAAGACTCGGTACAGCCTATATTTCTTTTATAAATATGATAAAACTAAAGACTTTTCGGAGATATGAAGGATGCAATACTACTCTATAGGTACTCAAGATTGACATGAGATTGACTGAAACTGAGTGTTTCACCCCCCCTTTAAAGAAAGACTTTCTAGAAAATAAAACTCGAAGTGATCAAAATCATGTGACTCCCCAGGTCTCAAACATATTGCGATTCTTACTCATGCAGCTCACTTTTCATAATCAACATTGTAGCAAATATGCCTCTGAGTTTAATGTCTCGGGGAATAATTAACTCAAAAGGGATTTAATATTCAATATTCATGAATTTATGAATATAATTTGCTAGTCGTTAATTACGTATTAAAATTTTCCGATAGGGAAAAATGTTTAATTAAATACAAGTAACCCTTTTCGGAATTGCTTGAAATTATCTTCCTAAGTTTGTCCTGCACATTATTTATAGACTTTCAAATCAATTCTCAATAAGGGATTACTGCTTTACGAGCGCATAAGAAACATTAACTTTACTGATCAGGACAAAATCAATATTTCAAAAGGAAAGTTGGTGGCCGAGTAGAGAAGAAAAAAAGCAAGCGAATGTTGCCAAAGGAGAGGAAGGTTTCCTTCGAAGTTATGGAAGTTCCTTGACGGTGTTCAGTGCCTTTGTCCAAGGACTGAGTAGCGGAGCGCGCTGACTTCAAAGGAAATAACCACTCTGACTTCACCTCTTAGCCAGGGCCGAAGCCTCATGGCAAGAGGTGAGCCGGCTTCAGAGGACGGGAGGAAAGGTCCGAGGACCAGTAGAGAAGAAGGAAAAAAGCTCAAAGAAATGTTTCCACTTGTCTTTTAAGACAATTAATCCACACCCCTTCTGGGTTAGTTTACCCAATCCAGAGGGTGAATTCTGAGTGGGAAAAATTCTCTTTGTCTCGGTTTACGACCTGCTTTGCATGTTGTATCAGGTGTTGTAAAGGGTGTCGATTTTATACAGTTTTACTCCCAAGTTTGCTAAACGTATTAATGATACATTTCATAATCCTATTCTGTGCGTCGTTGATTAAGACAAAGAGAGAGGAATATTTAGATATCAAACACGTTATGGCTGGGAGATATTAAAGCAGAGATACATTCTTACACAGGAATACAAGCATTTTAAATGAACTTACATTGTTTATACATCATGATTAGGTTGGTATGACCTAAGGAGCATGCATACACACAAAGATACATCGTATACAGTCTAGAATAGTCTTAATTAAAGCTTCATAAGGAAAGTGTGTGTGTGTTTGTGGGTCTGTGTGTATTGGGAGAATCTTGGCGTCTCTCTGTCTGAGAGAATGTGAGGGAGGGAACAGGGTTCAAGTCATGTGACCTGATAACAATCTGATTGAAGTTCTCACAGTTTTCCAAAGAGGCTGTCTGTCTCATTTCAATTCGGCCACAAACCTGTCGAAAATGTCACTTGCTAATTGCTAATTTATATGTGGCTAAAAGCTATCCACCCTAAACATCAGAATTGACTCATCTTTGATCCTGATGTGAGAGAGACCACAGACGCTACAACATATAAATTAAAATAATAATATTACAGGCTAATGTTTAGGCCTAAACGTAGCCTATTTAGTTTCGTAGTTAGGCTATGTTTTCTTTAACCCACTTTAATGCATTTCTAAATTCAGTTCATATGCCCATCAAACGAAATATCTAGCCAAAATAACGAAAGTGGTAAAAATAAAAAATAAAAAAAACATTTGAGTTAACATGCAAATTCAAACATTTCGCTCTACTCTATATGCGTCAACCTGCCGCGCGTAAAAGTGGATCATTCTTTACAGATGATGGTTCGGTTTGGAGAGAAGACGAGACAGAGTTCTTTATTAAACTCCATCCATCCATCTATCCATCCATCATCTTCCGCTTATCCGGGGCCGGGTCGCAGGGGCAACAGTCTAAGCAGAGACGCCCAGACTTCCTTCTCTCTGGCCACTTCCTCCAGCTCCTCCGGGGGTACCCCGAGGCGTTCCCAGGCCAGCCTGGAGACATAATCCCTCCAGCGTGTCCTGGGTCTTCCCCGGGGCCTCCTCCCGGTGGGACGTGCCCGGAACACCTCCCTGGGAAGGCGTCCAGGAGGCATCCGAAATAGATGCCCGAGCCACCTCAGCTGGCTCCTCTCGATGTGAAGGAGCAACGGCTCTACTCTGAGCTCCTCCTGAGTGACCGAGCTTCTCACCTTATCTCCAAGGGAGCGCCCAGCCACCCTGCGGAGAAAGCTCATTTCAGGGATCATTCCGGGATCTTGTCCTTTCGGTCATGACCCACAGCTCATGACCATAGGTGAGAGTAGGAACGTAGATTGACCGGTAAATCGAGAGCTTTGCCTTACGGCTCAGCTCCTTCTTCACCACGACAGACCGGTACAACGCCCGCATTACTGCAGATGCTGCACCGATCCGTCTGTCAATCTCCCGTTCCATCCTTCCCTCACTCGTGAACAAGACCCCAAGATACTTAAACTCCTTCACTTGAGGCAAGAACTCTCCACCAACCTGAAGTGAGCAAGCTACCCTTTTCCGACTGAGAACCATGGCCTCGGACTTGGAGGTGCTGATTCTCATCCCAGCCGCTTCACACTCGGCTGCAAACCGTCCCAGTGCATGTTGAAGGTCCCGGTCTGAGGTTGCCAACACGACAACATCATCTGCAAAGAGCAGTGATGAAATCGAGTGGTCCCCAAACCGGACACTCTCCGGCCCTTGGCTGCGTCTAGAAATTCTGTCCATAAAAATTGTGAACAGAACCGGTGACAAAGGGCAGCCCTGCCGGAGACCAACATGCACCGGGAACAAATTTGACCTACTGCCGGCAATGCGAACCAAGCTCCTGCTCTGGTCGTAAAGGGACCGTACTGCCCTAAGCAAGGGGCCCCGGACCCCATACTCCCAGAGCACCCCCCACAGGGTGCCATGAGGAACACGGTCGAATGCCTTCTCCAAATCCACAAAGCACAAGTGGACTGGTTGGGCAAACTCCCATGAACCCTCCAGCACCCTGTGAAGGATATAGAGCTGGTCCAGCGTTCCACGACCGGGACAAAAACCACCCTGCTCCTCTTGAATCCGAGGTTCCACTATCGTCCGAATTCTCCTCTCCAGTACCCTGGCATAGACTTTCCCAGGGAGGCTGAGAAGTGTGATCCCCCTGTAGTTGGAACACACTCTCCGATCCCCCTTCTTGAAAAGAGGGACCACCACCCCGGTCTGCCAGTCCATAGGCACTGTCCCCAACCGCCACGCGATGCTGCAGAGGCGCGTCAGCCAAGACAGCCCCACAACATCCAGAGACTTAAGGTACTCAGGGCGAATCTCATCCACCCCCGGCGCCTTGCCACCGAGAAGCTTATTAACTACCTCGATGACTTCAGCCCGGGTGATGGACGAGTCCCCCTCCGAGCCCTCAGCCTCTGCTTCCTCAAAGGAAGACGTGTCGGTGGGATTGAGGAGATCCTCGAAGTATTCCTTCCACCGTCCAACAATATCCCCAGTTGAGGTCAGCAGCTGCCCATCTCCACTGTAGACAGTGTTGGTAGGGCACCGCTTCCCCCTCCTGAGGCGTCGAACGGTTTGCCAGAATCTCTTAGAGGCCAACCAATAGTCTTTCTCCATGGCCTCACCGAACTCCTCCCAGGCCCGAGTTTTTGCCTCCGCCACAACCCGGGCTGCTGTCCGCTTGGCCTGCCGGTACCTGTCCGCTGCCTCAGGAGCCCCACAAGCCAGCCAGGCCTGATAGGACTCCTTCTTCAGCTTGACGGCATTCCTTACTTCCGGTGTGTCCACCACCGGGTTCGGGGATTACTGCCTCGACAAGCACCGGAGACCGTACGGCCACAGCTCCGAGCTTCCGCGTCGACAATGGAGGTGGAGAACATGGTCCATTCGGACTCAATATCTCCAGACTCCCTCGGGATCTGGCCGAAGCTCTGTCGGAGGTGGGAGTTGAAGATCTCTCTGACAGGGGGTTCAGCCAAACGTTCCCAACAGACCCTCACAGTACGTTTGGGTCTGCCGAGTCTGTCCAGCTTCTTCCCCCGCCATCGGATCCAACTCACCACCAGGTAGTGATCGGTTGACAGCTCCGCCCCTCTCTTCACCCGAGTGTCCAAGACATACGGCCGGAAGTCAGATGAGATGACCACGAAGTCGATCATCGACCTTCGGCCTAGGGTGTCCTGGTGCCATGTGCACTGATGGACACCCTTATGCTTGAACATGGTGTTCGTTATGGACAAGCCATGGTTAGCACAGAAGTCCAATAACAGAACACCGCTCGGATTCAGATCAGGGGGGCCGTTCCTCCCAATCACGCCCCTCCAGGTGTCTCTGTCACTGCCCACATGGGCGTTGAAGTCCCCCAGTAGAACGATGGAGTCTCCAGTCGGAGCACTTTCTAGCACCCCTGCCAGAGACCCCAAGAGGGCCGGGTACTCTGCACTGCCATTCGGCCCGTAGGCACAAATGACAGTGAGAGACCTATCCCCGACTCGAAGGCGCAGGGAAGCGACCCTCTCGCTCACCGGGGTGAACTCCAACACATGGCAACTGAGCTGGGGGAGTTTATTAAACTCATAAAAGACAATATAGGATTACAGTAATACTGGATTCTAAACACAGAAATGCTACATCATCATGAAGACCTTGAAGCAGATCTGACACACACACACACACCTCATATCCGTGCCGCTTAAGTAACCTAAGGGGCTTTCCTTGCCATTAATGATTGGATAACACACACGTCTCCTTCCAAAAAAAATAATGGCTAGTGTGGTGGATGGGATATACAAACCTACCAAGTGCCATCATTTTGGAATGACCTATCGCGAGAGGAAAGTAATATGTTTTAGTCGCATAACAGTTTTTTATCGTCATTTAAGAAATATCGCAATAGTTTTTCGCAAATTTGTAATGGAAACGCAGCTACTGACGAAAGGCCGCTGACTGTTTCCTCGCCTCCTGAAACCTGTCGACGACCGAATTAACGGCGTCGCCGAACAGGCCAGAAGGCAAGATCGGGGAATCTAGGAGAAAAGTTTTATCTTTCTCCATCATCCCCGATAGATTTAACCAGAGATGTCTCTCCACGGTCACCATTGAGGCCATGGAGCGGCCGATGGCACGGGCCGTCTCCTTGGTGACGTGGAGAGACAAGTCAGCATTCTTTCTCAGTTCTAGGATGTCCTCCGGAGAGGGAACCTCTACCTCATCGAGCTCTTTAATTTGAATTTCTTAAGAAGGCTGAGGAAATTTGGCATGTCAGGAAAAATCCTCAGCAGCTTCTAGAGGTGTACTATTGAGAACATCCTCACCAGCTCTATCAGTCTGGTTTGGTAGTTGCACAGCACGGGATCGCATAGCTCTGCAACAGGTGGTGAGAGCAGCTGAGAAACTCACAGGAACAGCCTTAACAACGCTGGAGAGGATCTACCAGGCCAGAGTCAACAGAAAGGCCCTCAACATCATAAAGGACAGTAGCCTCCCTCAGCATAACCTATTCACACTTCTGCCATCAGGAAGACGCTACAGAAGTGTGAAATCAAGAACAACAAAACTGAAAAAAACGTTTTTACCAACAGGCCATCAGGCTTGTGAATGGCACACACCCACTGCCTCTTCCACCAACACTACAGACTGCTTTCTGATCTTGTGAGGTGTAATGATCCACTCCACCTTGCACATGCATACAAACACAAATGCGCACACACACATACACATACAAAAACACATAGAAACACACAACATAACATAACTACACGACAACCTACCTATGCGGAAGACGGGCTACGGTGGTTAATGCTCACTGCCCGGGAGTTGACACAAGAGTTTGGGTATTAGCCCAAAAGAGCTAGTGTTTGGCCACACGGTGCGGGACCACTCACAGTTTTGCCAGGTGAATTAAAGGGTAAGGAACCACCTAAACATTTGTCCGACTATTTTAGTGGGTTTCGTAGGCGTTTGTTTCTTGCAGACAAAAAGCACGAGAACGTCATGGGAAGGTGCATATAAAAATGAAAAGATTGTTTGATCACTGTACGGAGAATCACGTCTTTGGTCCAGGCGATCAAGTATTAGTGTTGTTGCCTCACACAGGATCTCCGTTTTGTGCAACATTTTCTGGACCATATACAGTTGTAAGGAGGGTTTCGGAACAGGATTATATCATTGCTAATCCTGATCGAAAGAAATCTATCCAACTTTGTCATGCTAATTTGCTTAAACCATGTTTCTCAGGCAGCTCTGTAAGTATAAGTCCTGTTTACGTTACCACCACAGTACTTGAGGAGTCTCATCCTACTGGGGAGGGTGAAGATGTGAAGGCACCTGGGAATGGTGAGCTGTTACCGCACCTAAGAAATTCTGAAATGCTTGGGAAATTTGAGCGTTTGTTAGGTCATCTGTGTGATGGGCATAGATCAGAATTAATTTGTTTAGTGGGCGAATTTCCCAGTTTGTTTGAAGATGTGCCATCATGCACAGATCTGATACACCATTATGTGGTGATGCATTTTTATCAGGTCTCTCTTGAGAAACAAAAAGTATTAGAATCTGAGGTCCAGTATATGCTTGACATGGGCCTAGCCCGACATTCCTTTTCTAGCTGGGCATCACCCTGCTAAGTAGAGAAGTAAAGAAATCAGATGGTACACATAGATTCTGTATTGATTATCAGAAGTTAAACAAGACAATTAGGCCCGATGTGTTTCTCCTTCCTCGTATGGAGGACTGCGTTGACCAAGTTGGCACATCCAAGTTTGCGAGTAAGCTGGACCTCTTGAAAGGGTACTGGCAAGTGCCATTAACAACACGTACTCAAGAGGTAACCGCTTTTATAACGCCCTCAGGATTATACTCATATTCCGTGATGAGTTTTGGGTTGCGAAATGCATTAATGAATCAGATGATTCTAGGGTTGGAGGGCTGCTCTGTTTATTTGGATGATGTTATTATTTTTAGTGATACTTGGGAGCGCCTTCTTCAGCATTTACGGACATTATTTGATCGTCTGGTTTAGTGCATCTTACAGTCAACTTGTCAAGAACGGTTAAAACGGTTTGTCCTATTGCAGCCTTCCTGCATCCCCAGCCATGTTGCTCTGTACCACTGTATGTTCTTTTACAGGAAAATATTGTTCATTCAACTTGTTTTACATTCATTTGTTTTGTGTGCAAGAGTTTTTAACTCTTAAAAACTTCTTAAGAGTTTTTTTTAATACAAATAATTATTTTATTTTACATTTAAAAAAAAAAAAAAGCAATGTTAATGTTGTTCTCAATTTTTTTCTTCTTTTCATTAAAAACACAACACAAAGAAGTGATACGGATACCCTTAAAGTACCAGATCGATAAGGAGTATCGGTAAGAGTAGTAATACCAGTAAAACCTTAACGATACCCATCCCTACTCAGGAGTCACAAATAAAACTACTGAACTAACTCAAATAACATTAGTCAGAATGGAAATGATCATTGTGTAACTCTAGTGTGTGTGAGTGTGTTCTGAGCACAAGCTGTTGTAAATCCTGCCCACTTCTTTGCATTGTCAGCACATGCTTCAGTCTGAGAGTGTTTATAGTGCTGTGAGTTTAACACTTCATGACTGAGAGCAGAACAGAACACAATCTTCATCATCACACAAGACACAAGAACAACAATGAACACCATCATCATCTTCATCTGGACTCTCACTCGGTTTGCTCAAGGTTTGTGCTACAATATTCAAAAGGATTAATCATTTCTTTAACATGTAAAATATATAATTTTCATTTCTGTTTTCTTTCAGAGTGTAGAGGACAGATCACAGTAACTCAGAGTCCATTAATAACAGCTCAACCAGGACAAGACGTCAGAATAAACTGTAAAACCAGCAGTAGTGTGTATAGTAATAGTAATGGTAATTACTTACACTGGTACTCACAGAAACCTGGAGAAGCTCCTAAACTCCTCATATATCGTGCAACAAGCCTTTATACTGGAACTCGATCTAGATTCAGTGGCAGTGGATCTGGCAGTGATTTCACTTTGACCATCAGTGGAGTCCAGACTGAAGATACAGGAGATTATTACTGTCAGAGTTATCACTACATCAACAGTCAGTGGGTGTTCACACAGTGATAAAGAGTCGTCCAAAAACCTGTGTCAGTCAGACGTCACAGTGACTGCACTGATACAGCTGAGAGATACTGCAGCTGCTGATGGACCATCACACACAACACTGATCACTGATGGTAGGGGTTTATCATAAAATACCACTATAGAGCTGTATTTTCTGTAAAATGAACAAACTTCAAATTTTAATTATTCAATTCAATCCTAACCAATCGCCCCGTCCCCACTGAAGAGAAACACCCCCACAACATTATGCTGCCACCACCATGCTTCACAGTAGGCATGGTGTGTTTTGGGTGGTGTGCTGTGTTTGCTCTTCGCCATAGCGATTGGAGTTCAGTCCAACGAGGTCAGTTTTGGTCTCATCAGATCATAGCACCTTTGGTCAGATGGCATCAGATTCTTCAAGCTGTGTTTTTGCATAGCGCAAATGAGATGAGTGTGGCACTTTTTCAGGAAAGGCTTCTTTATTTCAGCGCTATGTTTGGAGAAAAGCACACAACCCTGTGAAATATGGTGGTGGCAACATGATGTTCATTTTGATGATGAAGGATATAATGTGTACATACAGACTTATTTTATTTTCCAGGGTGTAATATGACAAAAGGTGAAGATTTTCCCAGAGTATGATGACTCTCTATAGGCACTGTAATTAAGCCCTCCCTTTATCAGACAGGGCAGGCCAGCCTGTAGGATCCAGGGGCGGTGGGCTGACAGACTCTCCAGCAAAGACAAAGATTGAAGACCAGCTGCAGTGGAAATGCTATTTCAGAAAAGTGCATAAACATTAATGTCTGCCATTAAGAGTCATTAACGTGATTCTTACCTCTATATTGCTCTTTTTTTGTTAGTTTTTTGCTCCTGCCTCGTGCACCTGATCATATTTTCCACAATTTATTTGCAAATCAAGGATTGTTTAAGGTGAATATGTCCTTAAACAACCAACGCAGTTAACGCAGCCGTCTACAAGGACATTTTAGAGCACTTCATGCTTCCTTCAGCAGACAAGCTTTATGGAGATCCTTACTCAATTTTCCAGCAGGACACACTGCCAAAAGTACCAAAACAGGATTACTGTGCTTGATTGGCCGAGTTTGCTGGCCAGTCATCTTCCTCTTCATCATAAGTGCCATTTGTGGACTAAATGTCCTCAGAGCGCCCTCAGGCTGCCAGTGTTCTGTGAACATTTAGTCCACAAATGGCACTTATGATGAAGAGGCATATCATGTGGCATTTGACTCCCTGACATAAAAAAGATTCCAGAAATCGCGATAACATACAGAGAGTACGGAGCCCCTAAAGGGACGTGGTGGTGGAAAAAAGTTAGGATGGGAGGAAAAAATGTTTTTCAAAACTTTTCCTTTACTGCAAAACCTGCTGTGAGTTAGGAGTGTAAACACTTCCTGTTTAATGTCCCGATGGCAGTGTGCGTTAACAATGGAGCAGTTCATAGAGTTTTATTTTGAATTCCGACTACGAGCTACAACCAGACTTATTTTATGGAGATGTTTACTCAATTTTCCAGCAATTTTCTTCAAAAAAATGTACCTCTTTGTACCTCTAAAACAATTGAACATTTCTACAGAGCCCCAAACATGACATGCAGGTAAAAAACAATATGCTAAATCGGGCGCACAATTTGAACATCGAGGGAACAAAAATTAGTAAATCGTGTGGATGATTTAGCAAATCAAGGGAATGAAAAAGCAAATTTCCACTTGGGATTTTTTCAGAAGCGGCTAACAGGTTAAGTGACTCTGGGTCTGCCTGTCACTTGAGTGATCACAAACAGGAAACAGGAAGTAGACCAGCATAAAGGAGCAGCATGGCATTCAAACGGGGTCGCTAACACAATGGCCAATTGGTGATCACCAACCACCTGGACCGTGGAGTTCCCTTTTGAGGACTTGCCTTCTCAGAAAGCTCAATGAAGGTGGTGGATGTATGCCTCTTCTTCTATTATTTCATGAGTTTGTGTGCCCATATAATCTTAGTGAAAGTGGTAAACAGATTTGGCTTGCTGTCTGCTATAGAGGGGCTCGGAGAGGATATTCTACCCGAGCTCCGATTGCCCCCCTATAACAGGCAAATTGAATGAATAAAATAATGAATGAATGAGTCATTTATATAGCGCTTTCATATGTACTACTGTAAACAAAAAAGGAGCAGGGGAGGAGGAGGGATGCTTCAGGAACCAAAAAGGGGAAGAGGTAAGCTGCTGGTTTTATACCTTGGTATTAATTGAAAGATTAGATGGGCGTACTCCTCCCGAAATTACGTTTATTAACTTCACATCATGAATTGGAAATCATAGTCATATTTTATAGAAAGAGAAATGTGAGTTTAAACTACACTCCCCGGCCAGAGAATGAGTCAGTGTTTTAATATGATCATCATGTTTTAGGTGTAATATATGATCCCTGTCAATCAAACTGAACAGACTGCATTCAGTCACTTCTGCTGTCTGGACGAGATGCTTTCCATTTGACCACAGAAAGATTTACATTCTTACACAATTACTGTCACAACGGCTGATTCTTGATTTGAGATCATGTTTTTAATGATTTGTATCATATTTGTATATATTAAAGTTCAGCCCCTTCTGTAAATGTAAATGTGTAGCAGAAGTGAAAGTGGTCTGTTCCAGTCCAGATCCTGTAACCAATCAAAGAGTGAGACTGAAAATCCCATTTGCATTGTCAGGGTGGAGTGATTGTGATCCTCTCAGAATAGAGCAGCTCTGTCTCCAGAGACCATGTTCAAACCCCAAGAGCTTTATTTGACATTTACTGCTACATCAACCTTCTGAAAAGCACCTGCATCTTCATCTGTTAGTTGAATGATGTTGTCAGACACAAAGTGAACTTGTTGAGAAGCTTTATTGAATGTTGCAGCAAACACAGCAGATTGAAAGATCACACAGTGCTTTGACACACGCGAGCTCTCTTTCAGTATTGAGTTGTAAATCACTACAGCTGCAGCACTAGACTCATGTGAATCCTGCCTGACACAGGACACTCAGATACGGCTCATCTTCAGGAGAGAAACATCAGCACTCAGAGCTCTTGTGGAACGAGACCTCATGAGGAGGAGCTCCATCATGTGTTACTCTGCAGACGTACACCTCTCCCTCTTCCCAGCGTGCTTTGCTGAGGGTCAGGACGCTACTGCGGCTGTAGCGGCCATCGTCCTGCTGGCTCTCTGCGCTGGTCAGAACCCCCTCGGTGACCTCTGACCCGTCCAGTGTCCAGCTCACCAGCGCCCCCTGTGGAGAGTAAGAGCTGAGCAGGCAGAGCAGTGCGGCTGAGTCTCCAGAGATCTGCAGAGAAGAGGGCGGCAGCAGAGACACTGAGGGCTTCACTGTGGGACCAGCTGGAGGAGACAAACACAACACATTCACAAACACAAAGAACACACACTGCACTTTCATTCACAGCATTTCAACAGCAGGACAAATCACACTCACAATCGGATCCTTCATGTCCTTCAACATCACTACAGCTGATATATATATATATATATATATATATATATACAATATACAAACGACACAATCACTATATACATTTACATCAAACCTCATCAATCAAACTGAACATTGTAATACACCGACTGATTTCATTACAGCAGTTTTTAACTCACAACATAAAGTTCTTACATTTTACTGAGATATTCAACTCAATTTCAAACAGAATTAAAAGTCACACATAAATTGTGTTTGTATTATAAAGCACTGAATTATAATCACAACATGAGCAAAAGAGATTCAGTATCATTGACTGAACGACAGAAAGTACAACATTTACATTCTGATGTCAAATCTCTTTTCTCCATGTATGATATCTACAATAAAAGATGAACTATATATGAACTCAGTGTAGAAATAAATGAAGGAAAACAAACCTGTAATAAACTCAATAAACTCATAGTGAGACGCTTTATGGAAATATGTTTAGATTTTGTTGTTGAAAGGAATAATGCCGTTCTTCTGAATGTATAAACATGACAATATCATTGATTCAGATTAAATAATTATTACACAATATCAGAAACACTTAAAGCCTTTATACACAATGCATTATAAAAGTATTAATGCATTAATTATGAATTGTTAAACACATTATAATGCATGTATGATCTCATGAATAATTGTAACCACAGTTATAACACATTATAATATTATCTATTCATTGTTACACCTTTAGAAATTATAACACATTAAAACTCACGACAAACAACCAATTTCAGACGCAACAAGGAATTTGCAAATATTATAATGCATTTTAACTTTGGCTACAATTATTTATGAAAAGATATAAGGCATTATAATCTCCATTTTGAATATCTTTATAATGCATTATACATAAAGGCTTCAAGTAAAGTTTCAGCACAATATCTAATAATCATTATCATTAATAAATGTTGTTCTTGTTTCGACTGTAAAACACTTTCTGAAATCTAAACTGTATTTTTTTATTCGGTAATTAAATAGACAGACTTACCGATCACCAGTTTGGTTCCTCCACCGAATGTGTACCACAGTGATACAATCTAATGAAACGCTCGTACAAAAACCTCTATTCCACTCGAGTGAACACACACTCCAGCAGAGAGAGAGAAACAACACTTCAACACACTGATATTAGAAGCTCCTCAGCTCTTCTCAACACTCACTCATTCAGATTGACTCAATGATTACTGATATAACACTGTTTAAAGAAATATATTTGATGAGCTGTGACCTCTGAGGTGACCTTTGACCTCTTTGATCATGGATGATGTTGTGGAGTTTCTCATAATGATGCTTCTGTTCTTCATATGCAGCTCAATCTTCAGGATTGACAGAAAAACCTGCAGCTTCAGACTTCAATCTTCAGTGAAAATCTGCTCAAATCATGAGTTTATTGAATATTATAGCCAAAGTCAATAGAAAGTGTCAACAATGGAAATAGAAAAGGTATTTTGCATGTTCTCCACAGTCAAGCATGTTTTCATATTCAAGGTCTGTTCTAAAAGTATCTGGACTGGTTATGAATCTCCACACAAGATCATGAAACGTGAACAAGCTCTAATATGTCTCCATCTTTAACAGCCTGTTTCTTCTCCATCTGATGATTTCAGACACACATGAGGCTTCATGATAGATGGAGTGACACCATGAACTCTGATTAGAGATTCACAATCAGTCCTGATACTTTCTGAACAGACTCATGATTCATGATCTGACTTTAGTGATGGCGGTTCATCTAGTGGAAGTGTAGCAGTGATGATGGTCACATGACTGAATATGGACACAGAGATGGACGTTCATCTGCACATCCTCAGTGTCTCAGGAGTCACAATACAAATAAAACTACTGAACTAACTCAAATAACATTAGTCAGAATGGAAATGATCATTGTGTAACTCTAGTGTGTGTGAGTGTGTTCTGAGCACAAGCTGTTGTAAATCCTGCCCACTTCTTTGCATTGTCAGCACATGCTTCAGTCTGAGAGTGTTTATAGTGCTGTGAGTTTAACACTTCATGACTGAGAGCAGAACAGAACACAATCTTCATCATCACACAAGACACAAGAACAACAATGCACACCATCATCATCTTCATCTGGACATTGCTCTGTATATCAGGTATATAGAGAAACACTGATTGGTTGGTTAATATTGTATAAATATAGCACAAATATTTATATTTCTATTTATTATTCAGTTGTTTATTTGTTTGTTTATTTGAATAGGGAGAAGTATGTCACATAAAAACATGTTACATACTACAACATTTTAGCCAAAGCTAATTCTCAATACCGTCCCGTTGTGTTAATGTTCTTCACATTTGAATCCTATGCATTTCTCTTCCAGCCTCCGGTGGACAGATCACAGTTACTCAAACTCCTGTAGTTCATTCAGTTTCACCAGGACAGACTGTAGAGATGAGATGCACCGCCAGCACTCCTTTAACAGGCTGCAGCACACCCTGTCTGTCCTGGTTCTTACAGAAACCTGGAGAAGCTCCTAAACTCCTCATATATTATACAAGCAGCCTCCAGTCAGGAACTCCATCGAGATTCAGTGGCAGTGGATCTGGCAGTGATTTCACTCTGACCATCAGTGGAGTCCAGACTGAAGATACAGGAGATTATTACTGTCTGAGTTTTCACTATCCAAACAGTCAGTGGGTGTTCACACAGTGATAAAGAGTCGTACAAAAACCTGTGTCAGTCAGACGTCACAGTGACTGCACTGATACAGCTGAGAGATACTGCAGCTGCTGATGGACCATCACACACAACACAATGGGGGATCAAACCTTTCACACACTTTATTTAGTTATTATGATGTCAGTAAACATGTAACACAATCTTTAAATCTCTTTCTGATGTAACGACAATGACTATGAGTTTAATGTCTCGGGGAATAATTAACTCAAAAGGGATATAATATTCAATATTCATGAATTTATGAATATAATTTGCTAGTCGTTCATTACGTATTAAAATTTTCCGATAGGGAAATATGTTTAATTAAATACAAGTAACCCTTTACGGAATTGCTTGAAATTATCCTACTAAGTTTGTCCTGCAAATTAGTTATAGACTCTCAAATCAATTCTCAATAATGGATTACTGCTTTACGAGCACATAAGAAACATTAACTTTACTGATCAGGACAAAATCAATATTTCAAGTGGTCGTACAGTTTACTTTACTAAAATAGTAGCATAAGCAGTTAGGTAATGTTAGATCGTAAGTTTCATTGACTTCGTGTATGTGGAAGAATAACAGATTCAACTCATTAAATGTCTTTTGGAGGTTTAATAAACACAGACTAAAAATAACACTACAATTCACACTGAAAGTACACACTAAATATGCATCAAGAGAGTAGAAATATAGATAGTAAACGAAAGAATACATAAACGAAGATAATGAATAGACTGAACTTATAGAGATAAAAAGAGAGAGAGAGAGAAAAAGAGAGTGGGGGGGGGGAACAGCTTCCTTCAGTTCATCAAATACAACCTTCACGGAGTTAACTTGTCCCAACGGGAAAATAACACACCCTCTTAACAGCAATTTGAATTTGGAAAAAAGAATACTTGCTTTAGTTTTGGCTTCTCGCGTGTGTGCGTGTGTTCCGAGTTCAAATGTCCTGCGTGTCCGGCGGTTCTTTCCGAGGTCGGGGTGGAGCGGCTGGTTGCTCTAGAGATGCTCTGTGTTCTCCCTGAAGAAATGCCCTCGGGGCTAGGAATTTGATGAATCAGTAGGGAAGCGAGGAGAACCAGGGAAGAGGGGAAGAGGAAGAGTGTTGGGGCCTGCTTGGAGGGCCTGCATTGGTGGCCTGGCTCAAGGGCCAGCCACGATGGCGTGTTGGTTCAGTCAGAGAGAGAAGAGAGAGAGAGGGAGGGCATCCGAGCATCTCTTTTTAAGGTCTGGGAGTAGTCCCACCCTCCGGGGTTAGACTTAACCAATGAGATTGTTGGGATTTCCAAGCGGGAAATGCCTCTGGAGATTTTATGGCTCTTTGTTTCAAGCTTGAATCAGTGGGTCTCTGACCATTCATACTCTAATTAATGCAACAAACACACACTGCATTTTCTGAATAAGTGATATACATGGAAGTGTAAGTCGTGAAGTGAGCATTAATTTGATAGGAGACATGACATATATGAGGTTACCTGAACTAGTAAGTTGTTAAGACAAAGACAAAAAGATGCAAAATACCATACAGAAGAAACATTTTACAAGACAGTTATGTGTTTACATACAATGTCCTGGGGTGCATGTTCATTTATAGATGGTTGTCTATAATTTGAGGCAAAAAAGTGTGTTTTACAAGCTTCGTGTCTTAAACTCTTTCTGTCTAAGACACTTTTCCTGTGGCCAAATTCTTTTGGGCCATAAAACGTCTTATCAGATGGTTTCCAGGGTAACGGAGAATCTTTCTCTGTTGTGTTGGGGGAAGGTCTGTTACTAAGCACAAAGCATTCAAAACATATTTGTTAAATGTAACTGGCGATTGTGTGTTTGATTCGCCTGAGTCGCTACATAATCCCCCCTTTCGATAGTTGTTGCCCCTCCTATGGACAACAACGAGCGATATCAAAGGTTCAGGAAGATCAGACACACCATAGCAATGTTAGGCTCCAGTTGTTTGTGTCTCCTGGAGTGATGGTCGTTCCACGGCAGATAAGGCAGACAGTAGCCAAGTTCAGGTCTCTGTGCTTGTGCAGCAGATGTCGAGGCAGCAGGTGCCCTGACGGTGCGTCACCTGTCATCCAGAAGTCCGTTTGTGTGGTGCAGGTGTCTAGTTTCAGGAAGTGGTTAGGGGTCTGTGTGACCTGAAGAGGGTTTTAGACTGACCTAGTGCTCGTAGCAGGAGGGCAGCAGGCTGTTGTTAGCCTCTCAGTCACGAGAAGTCTGAAGGATTGGAGCTCTGCTCTGCTCTGCTCTTGTGGCAGTACTGACAGGAGCTTGCCTGAGCTGTGTCGGGCAAGGAGTTGGAGGCTTGTTCATGGAGCTATTAACTCTAAGATAGTCGTATCCAGCTATCTTTGTTCAGCCTTCGCTTGACACGTGTGTAAAGGGTTTGGAAGAGGATGTTGTCATCGGCCGTGGGATGGCCTGTGGTGTGCGCAGGTTGAGGGTGCACTCTTCCATGGCTTTGCCCAGTGTCTTGTACCTGGACGATTGCCATAGTGACAGTTCTGCACTGGCCCTGTGCTTGCTCTGTCCAGCTGCTCTCATTGTTCAGCAGCTGTCTGAGCCGTATAAAGTCTTGATTTTGGTTTCTCTGTTTCAAAGTTCAAAGTCATTGGGGTTTTGAGAATCCCTTCAGAGGCGGCCTTGTGTTCGTTAAAGGCCTTCTTTCTCAAATCACATGCATGACATAGTGTGGGGCTTGGCAATATTGCCTACAAGGTGACTAACTGGTGTTGGAGGAGAAGGTTCTTGAAGCTGGTGTCCTCCTTCCATTCCAGGTTTGTCTGAGTCTGTAGTAGAAACACAGGCAATTTTATGTCTGCCCTATTTAGTGTCTTAGGGCAGCGCTCAATCCACTTTCAGGGTCCGAAAAGTTCTCTATGTTGGCCTGTTTCAGCTGCGGGTGGTCCGAGCGGAGGTTTCCTGGCTGCCGAGCCAGAAAGCGTCGCATCTCTGGGCTGGATGTGATCCAGAGCAGATAGAGTCTATCTTGGTGGTTCACAGTCGCCGAAGACTGCAGGTGAAGGTCAATGTCTCATAGATAGGCATGGATGTTGTGGACTCCTGCAATCTTTGGTGTGAGTGCAGGAAAGGGTCTGTCCATTTGCTTGAGGTCTTCAAGTGCCATTTCAGGGTTTGTCTGAATGCATCCTTTTCCTTCTGCGGCTGCAGGGGCTTTCAGGAAAATGGCTGGTGAAAGGTTAGGCAGAGGGCTTGGGCTCCTCCCCCCCTTTGCGTCTGTGTGCAGGGCTGGAGGAGCTTGCGCTGCTGATGTGAAGTTCAGGAGAGTACGTCTTTCTTTTGAGGATTCATTTGCAGTTGGTGATCAGGAGTCCAGGTTGCTCTCTCAGTACGATGCCCGAGGCTGGACCCGGTGTGATGATGTCTGGTGGTGGCTGGCCTCTGATAATCTGGAGGCACAGGAGCATGATCACGGCCGCGTTTCTTAGGCATTTCCAGATCTGTTGCATGGCCTCGGTAGTGAAGTGGATGCCTCTGTCTGAGTTGATTCTCAGTGGCAATCTTGACAGGAAAAAGATGTGATTCATCAGGTGGTATGCCGTGGTCTGGGCGGTGTCGTTGGGTACTGGTAGACACTCCACCCACTTGGTAAACTGGCACACCACTGTGAGAAAGTACTTTTTGCCTTTTGTTGACCTGGGCAGGGGTTCTACCCGGTCGATTTGTAGGTTTGACCATGGGAACGTGATCCCTCTGTGTTGCAGTGGGGCTCTGTGGTTCGGGTTTGCTGGTTGGAACTGGCAGCGAACTAGCCATTCTCTAACATACTCTGCCGCATCTTGATGCATTCCAGGCCAATATGCCACCTGTTTCAGTGTGTCATACGTGGCTCTGGTGCCGTGGTGTCCAGCACATGGTGTGTTGTGGGCGTACATTAGAATCACCCCCCTTTGCGACCGTGGCACCACAAGCCGTGGCGCTGTGTTGCCATCGGGTGCAAACCAGAGAATGTTGTCCATAATACGCATCATGTGTCTGGGGTTATGTAGATGTCTGTGGCTAGAGTCATCAATGAGCTCAGAGTCAGTGATAGGGTGGTTGGAGGGGTCTGAGAGGTGGTCAAGAATTGTCTTTATTGCAGTGTCAGAGGCTTGCATATCTGCAATATCGTTGTTGGAAATCTGCGGAGTTAGCGATAGCAGCTGCAAGGCAGGCATTCTAGCTGGTGTCGATCGCTTGCTGTGGGTTAGCACTGCAACAATGGGGCTGGATGTGGGTTTTGGGGGTGCCCACATGTCGCCGTGTGGTGTGTTTTTACTGATTGCATTGCACAGTGAGAGACTTTTGGCTGAGTTGTCTGCCCACAGTGCAGGGATACTGTTCGTTGTGATAATGTCATTCAGCTGTAGGTCATTCTTGACCTGGGGGCAGAAGGCATCAGAGTCTTTGGATAGCTGAATTGTGCAGAGTAGCGAACTTGAACTTGGCTTTGGGGCTGAGGCTGTGTTGTCACAGTGTGCTGCAGGGGGTCCCGTGACCTTTGTGACCTGGCAGTCTGGTTCTGCGGGAGTTCCCGTGACCTCTGTGACTTGACAGTCTTGCTCAGACGATGTGTGTGCCTGAAGGGGCAGAGGGTTACGCACTTGAGCCCAGACTTTCAGCTGTTTGAAGTCCAGTACGGGTTCGAAGCGGGCCAGCAGGTCTTTTCCGATGAGAAATGGATAAGTGTTCATAGGGGAGACATAGACGGGGTGTATCAGGCTCATAGGTCCAATTGTCAGGTGGATGGAAGCTACGTGCTTGAGCTGGATGTCGTTTTGGCTATACGACTGCACATTTAGCTTACAAGTGTGAAGGTTAAGGGTGCGATTTTGCCTCTGTGCTTCAAATCAGAGTTTTTCAAACAGTTGGGCGGATATAAGCGTGAGGTCGGAGCCAGTGTCAACTAGGGCTTCGAGCTTAAATTCCCTTTCCATAGTGATGGTCAGATAGAGTTTTCAAGCCATTCCCTTCTCGATCAGGTGTCCCATGAGTCTTGGTGTGGGGACCTGTGTGTTGCTTGGTAAGCCGTCGGGATATGTTTCGAGTGTCTCGTTGTGAGTGCAGATAATCAAAACAGCGCTTTCTGGTACTCTGGGCTGCCCCATGATGCTGTCTTGATCAGAGGCTGTTGCTGTCAGCTGTAGTGAGTGTGTGCTGCTGATGTGTGGGGGTGCAACAGTTAGTACACTAGACTGTGGTTGGGGAACAGTGTTCAGGGTGGAAGATTCAGTTGCAGGAGGGTCGGGAAGGTTGATCTCAGGTATCATGTCTAGTCCTGCTGTACCTGGTCCGTCCTTCTTGTCTTCCTTGTGAGGTTTCTGTCTGAGAAACTCTTTCAGGGTCTTTATGAGCTCTGTAACTTCAGAAGCAGCTGCACTTTCTTTGCCAGACGTGGGTTCAGGTCTGGGCCTACCATTGTTCCGTCGAGGGTAGCCTCTTCGCTGACTTTCTGGGCTGGGTGGTCCTGGAGGTTCGTTTCGGCTCCGTCTGGGTTGTCGGCCAGTTTCCCAGGTGCTCACCCCCTTTTGGTTGTGAAAGGGGCGAGGCGGGTCCCAGGATCCTTCAGAGCGATCGCTCTGGTACCGTGGACGGTCGCCATTATGACCACGCTGCCCACTGCTGGCTTGGAGTGGTTTGGACTCTCTGTTGACGGGTCGGTAACTGTGGTTCTGTTGGGCGCCCTCTAGGGTTAGCTCTGGGCGGTGCTCAGAGACAGGGCAGATGGTGGGCTGTTTTACAGTCTTTTCAGAAATGGTTATCTGTTTGACGTAAGCTTTGTGAGCCAAGTCTCTTAACTGTTGCGTGTCCATGCTGCGCGGGCACGCCAGCACCCCCAGGTGGTGACTGATGGTAGGGTGCAGGTTTCGGAGGAAAAGAGTTTTGAAGTTGATGTCCTCCTCCATGCCTGGGTCGTTACGTGCCCCGAAGTAGGCACGTCGCAGTCTGTTGTAAAAGTTCTGTGAGGTCTCAAGTCGAGCTTGCTTGAGGTCCATGGCAGTGATGAGCCCCTGGTCGGACTCGGGATCGGAGTACTCACAAATTAGAGCTTGTCGTAGATGCCAGTAGTCCGCTTTGATGGCCTCTGGTTGTCGATCCAGAAAGCGCCGTACGTCACGATTAGACGTGGCCCTGAGCAAGAACAGTCTGTCCCAGTTGTTCGCGTGAGCGACAGTTTGCAAGTAAAAGTCTATGTCTTTTAAGTATGCGTGGACGTCATGTCCTCCTGCCGGGTCTGGGCTGAAGGTAGGAATATTTCTGGCCAGTTTGTCAAGATTCTTTGAAGCTTCGTGGCTGTTGACCTTGACTTCCTGGAAGGGCGTCCTTTCCTCTGCTGCTGACGGGGATTCGTGGAGACTGGCGGGTGATCTTTTAAACAGGGGGCTGTCGTCCCCCTTCATAGCTCTTGCTTCGTGGCTAAAATGTGCGGAGTAACTGGTCAGGGGAAACTCTGTGTGTGTTTCCCCCTTCCGGTAACGTTGCACTATATATGATTGTCTCAGTTCTCTTTGCACCATGTCAAGTTCATCTTCGAGCTCCTGTCTTTGCTGGATGAGCTCGTCGATCTCAGCTTGTGCCGACTGCAAATGTTTTGCATAGACTTTAGCTTTAATGTCTCTGTCTTTAAGTTCATCATGGGCTCTCTCCAGGAGGGATTCGCCACGCCGAAGCTGTTCGTCGAGGTTTTTCCTGGCGTCTTTCTCTGACTGTACTCGTCGGTCGGCGTCACGACGGAGCTCCTCCAGGGTCTTTTGAAGTCTTTCTATTTCTTTTCTTTGTTCTTTCTCTGTTTCGTCATCTTTCTCTGTGTCCAGAAGCTGATCTAGACGAAGCTGGGTGAGGGCTTGGTCTCTCCGGGCCTCCTCGGCTTGAAGCTTTAGCGTTGCTGCCTCCTGTTCCAGATTGGCGTAGCTCCCTTCGCTTAGACGTGCCTGTGCGATGAGGACGTGGGCGAGGCTTCCGAGGATCTTGGCCACTTCCTTGTTGGAGTAGCTTTGCGTGGGGTCGTGTGTCATCAGCTGGTCTAGCTCGGTGTCCAGTTGTTCCTGGCTCAGCTGCCCCAGACTTCCTTGACTGGTGGCCGTTAGCGCTTCCAGCCATGTCGTTAGGAGATCCCACGGGACGGCGGGACTGGATGACCGGGACATTACTGTGGACGAGAGAAACACAGCACACACACACACACACACAGAGAGAGGCCAATGCAAGCTTGTTCTAAGCTGACGAGCTATCGTACGGATAGCTGGGAATTTTGGCTAACTGATGTAGACAGTTAGATAATTAGACAATTTAGACAATTAGGTGGGCGGTAGCCCTGGGGGGTCACTTGGTGAACCGCTGCTCGGTCGTCCCGGGACTATCTAATTCTCCTTGGGGTCTCTTGGTGAACTGAAAGAAACACAATCGTGATAGTCCAACAGTGAGGATAGGAAAGAGCGCAGTGGAAACAAACACAAGATGAATTGGTCTGTAATGAAAGGAATGTCAGCGTGCGCGCCGGGAGTGTTAGGGAAATTAATAGGCTAAATGCTCAAGATATACTAAAATTCAGCTTGTACTATGGGTTATCCCATTTAGCTCATCCGGGGTGAATTGAGGTCGCTCAAGTGGAAAACCCAGCGGTGTGGTCGGCCTTTCAGACGCTTCCAAACACCCACTGCCGTGTCCCCGGTCCCCTGCCACTCTGTGTCACGTTGCGCCCACTCAAACAGCTTATGACTTTAAACACAACCCGACACACCAGTCCATCAACCGCCAGCCCGCACAGCAAAATCGTTACGTTCCCCAGAACCCGGTGCTGAGCTGCGAACTGCTGCAAGCGGAATAGTCTATATCAAACCTACTGTTTTGATTACATGTTTTAAAATCTGTATCGACTTAGAAATTAAATAAGGTAAAAGCTGTTCCTGAAAATATCATGCATTATTGATAAAACAAATAATTGTTTAATTTGACCGTTTTACAATCCATTGTTTCCAAAACTTTAAAATAATAGTGACAGCTTTGTTATGATGTTTCCAAATGTGATTAGATTTAAATACACTTAACCTGCATTTCGTTCCTCTGAACAAATAACACGCATGCGCAGCTCATCGGCTCATCGGTTCTCCGTATCGAACGTGTCCGACAGAAATGGTTTTTGATTCTGTACTGCTGATCCGAGGATCCGACAACCGGTACGTTCGGTTACACGCGCACATCAGCTGCTCATGAGTTCATCAGATCTCTCAGCAAAACATGTCTCACTTCAGCTAACGATAGGAGTTACAACATCTACTTCAAGATATTCATTTTATTTCTAGTTTGAGAGACTGTCACTGATGGCAGAAAGTTAATAACTACAGTAACTTGTGGGATCAGCCCTGATTTGAGATGCAAACCGTTTAGAACGATTCAGTTCGATTTGGTGAACTGGTTCGACCGGTTCACTATAAAGATCCGGTTAAAAAGAACGATTCGTTCACAAACCGGACATCACTATAATATATGATCCCTGTCAATCAAACTGAACAGACTGCATTCAGTCACTTCTGCTGTCTGGACGAGATGCTTTCCATTTGACCACAGAAAGATTTACATTCTTACACAATTACTGTCACAACGGACGATTCTTGATTTGGGATCATGTTTTTTTAATGATTTGTATTATATTTTTATATATTATAGTTCAGCCCCTTCTGTAAATGTAAATGTGTAGCAGAAGTGAAAGTGGTCTGTTCCAGTCCAGATCCTGTAACCAATCAAAGAGTGAGACTGAAAATCCCATTTGCATTGTCAGGGTGGAGTGATTGTGATCCTCTCAGAATAGAGCAGCTCTGTCTCCAGAGACCATGTTCAAACCCCAAGAGCTTTATTTGACATTTACTGCTACATCAACCTTCTGAAAAGCACCTGCATCTTCATCTGTTAGTTGAATGATGTTGTCAGACACAAAGTGAACTTGTTGAGAAGCTTTATTGAATGTTGCAGCAAACACAGCAGATTGAAAGATCACACAGTGCTTTGACACACGCGAGCTCTCTTTCAGTATTGAGTTGTAAATCACTACAGCTGCAGCACTAGACTCATGTGAATCCTGCCTGACACAGGACACTCAGATACGGCTCATCTTCAGGAGAGAAACATCAGCACTCAGAGCTCTTGTGGAACGAGACCTCATGAGGAGGAGCTCCATCATGTGTTACTCTGCAGACGTACACCTCTCCCTCTTCCCAGCGTGCTTTGCTGAGGGTCAGGACGCTACTGCGGCTGTAGCGGCCATCGTCCTGCTGGCTCTCTGCGCTGGTCAGAACCCCCTCGGTGACCTCTGACCCGTCCAGTGTCCAGCTCACCAGCGCCCCCTGTGGAGAGTAAGAGCTGAGCAGGCAGAGCAGTGCGGCTGAGTCTCCAGAGATCTGCAGAGAAGAGGGCGGCAGCAGAGACACTGAGGGCTTCACTGTGGGACCAGCTGCAGGAGACAAACACAACACATTCACAAACACAAAGAACACACACTGCACTTTCATTCACAGCATTTCAACAGCAGGACAAATCACACTCACAATCTGATCCTTCATGTCCTTCAACAGCACTACAGCTGATATATATATATATATACAATATACAAACGACACAATCACTATATACATTTACATCAAACCTCATCAATCAAACTGAACATTGTAATACACCGACTGATTTCATTACAGCAGTTTTTAACTCACAACATAAAGTTCTTACATTTTACTGAGATATTCAACTCAATTTCAAACAGAATTAAAAGTCACACATAAATTGTGTTTGTATTATAAAGCACTGAATTATAATCACAACATGAGCAAAAGAGATTCAGTATCATTGACTGAACGACAGAAAGTACAACATTTACATTCTGATGTCAAATCTCTTTTCTCCATGTATGATATCTACAATAAAAGATGAACTATATATGAACTCAGTGTAGAAATAAATGAAGGAAAACAAACCTGTAATAAACTCAATAAACTCATAGTGAGACGCTTTATGGAAATATGTTTAGATTTTGTTGTTGAAAGGAATAATGCCGTTCTTCTGAATGTATAAACATGACAATATCATTGATTCAGATTAAATAATTATTACACAATATCAGAAACACTTAAAGCCTTTATACACAATGCATTATAAAAGTATTTAATGCATTAATTATGAATTGTTATACACATTATAATGCATGTATGATCTCCTGAATAATTGTAACCACAGTTATAACACATTATAATATTATCTATTCATTGTTACACCTTAAGAAATTATAATACATTAAAACTCACGACAAACAACCAATTTCAGACGCAACAAGGAGTTTGCAAATATTATAATGCATTTTAACTTTGGCTACAATTATTTATGAAAAGATATAAGGCATTATAATCTCCATTATGAATATCTTTATAATGCATTATACATAAAGGCTTCAAGTAAAGTTTCAGCACAATATCTAATAATCATTATCATTAATAAATGTTGTTCTTGTTTCGACTGTAAAACACTTTCTGAAATCTAAACTGTATTTTTTTATTCGGTAATTAAATAGACAGACTTACCGATCACCAGTTTGGTTCCTCCACCGAATGTCCACCACAGTGATACAATCTAATGAAACGCTCGTACAAAAACCTCTATTCCACTCGAGTGAACACACACTCCAGCAGAGAGAGAGAAACAACACTTCAACACACTGATATTAGAAGCTCCTCAGCTCTTCTCAACACTCACTCATTCAGATTGACTCAATGATTACTGATATAACACTGTTTAAAGAAATATATTTGATGAGCTGTGACCTCTGAGGTGACCTTTGACCTCTTTGATCATGGATGATGTTGTGGAGTTTCTCATAATGATGCTTCTGTTCTTCATATGCAGCTCAATCTTCAGGATTGACAGAAAAACCTGCAGCTTCAGACTTCAATCTTCAGTGAAAATCTGCTCAAATCATGAGTTTATTGAAGATTATAGCCAAAGTCAATAGAAAGTGTCAACAATGGAAATAGAAAAGGTATTTTGCATGTTCTCCACAGTCAAGCATGTTTTCATATTCAAGGTCTGTTATAAAAGTATCTGGACTGGTTATGAATCTCCACACAAGATCATGAAACGTGAACAAGCTCTAATATGTCTCCATCTTTAACAGCCTGTTTCTTCTCCATCTGATGATTTCAGACACACATGAGGCTTCATGATAGATGGAGTGACACCATGAACTCTGATTAGAGATTCACAATCAGTCCTGATACTTTCTGAACAGACTCATGATTCATGATCTGACTTTAGTGATGGCGGTTCATCTAGTGGAAGTGTAGCAGTGATGATGGTCACATGACTGAATATGGACACAGAGATGGACGTTCATCTGCACATCCTCAGTGTCTCAGGAGTCACAATACAAATAAAACTACTGAACTAACTCAAATAACATTAGTCAGAATGGAAATGATCATTGTGTAACTCTAGTGTGTGTGAGTGTGTTCTGAGCACAAGCTGTTGTAAATCCTGCCCACTTCTTTGCATTGTCAGCACATGCTTCAGTCTGAGAGTGTTTATAGTGCTGTGAGTTTAACACTTCATGACTGAGAGCAGAACAGAACACAATCTTCATCATCACACAAGACACAAGAACAACAATGAACACCATCATCATCTTCATCTGGACTCTCACTCGCTTTGCTCAAGGTTTGTGCTACAATATTCAAAAGGATTAATCATTTCTTTAACATGTAAAATATATAATTTTCATTTCTGTTTTCTTTCAGAGTGTAGAGGACAGATCACAGTAACTCAGAGTCCATCAATAACAGCTCAACCAGGACAAGACGTCAGAATAAACTGTAAAACCAGCAGTAGTGTGTGGAATAGTGATAATTTATACTGGTACTCACAGAAACCTGGAGAAGCTCCTAAACTCCTCATATATCTTGCAACAACCCGTTATACTGGAACTCCATCTAGATTCAGTGGCAGTGGATCTGGCAGTGATTTCACTCTGACCATCAGTGGAGTCCAGACTGAAGATACAGGAGATTATTACTGTCTGAGTTATCACTATCCAAACAGTCAGAATGTGTTCACACAGTGATAAAGAGTCGTACAAAAACCTGTGTCAGTCAGACGTCACAGTGACTGCACTGATACAGCTGAGAGATACTGCAGCTGCTGATGGACCATCACACACAACACAATGGCAGTGTTGAGCAAAGTTTATAAAGTTTATATTAATTTATTTAATCTAAATTCGAATTTACCTCTCAAAACCTGAATATCGATGAATATTTTTCAATGCTCAAAAATTCAGATACAATAAAAATATATCAACTTACAGAATATCAAATATATTCAGGTTGACCAAACTGTATTGTTCAAATTTAGATCGAATTAATTCAAGTTAAATATTCACATGTTAGCCTCCGGTCTGCCCAGAATAAGAAAAACTCGTGATTAAAGAAGTGGATCATAAAACTGATGACTTCAGGGAAACGGGTACGCTTGCTGTTCGGTCGGACTAATTATGTTTCCGACACATAGCTATGGTTTGTGTGAATATTCTCTCTATGTACGCACTGCAAAAAACACTTTTCTTATTTAGTATTTTTGTCTTGTTTCTACAGTAGTCCAAACATCTAAAAATTCTTAAAACAAGAAGTATTTACTAGACAAGCAAAAGTAATTTTCTTGTTTTGGGGAAAAAATAATGTTGTTTTAAGATTATTTTTCTTACTGCACGGGCAGATTATTTATCTTATTTTAAGCAAAAACTCTCTTCATTTTGAGTTATTTTTCCCCAAAACAAGAAAATTACCTTTGCTTGTCTAGTAAATACTTCTTGTTTTAAGAATTTTTAGATGTCTGGACTAGAAACAAGACAAAAATACTGAGTGAACTGAGGAAACTATCTAGAAAGAAAAATCGGTTGTATCGTAAATCTGTCACCAAGCCCACTCCGCATAGAAACATACAAAAAATGTAGGACCCAATTCACAAGCTTAATTAAGGCGACTAAAGAAAAGTTTTATGCAGACCAGTTTAATCGTGTCTCTAATGACATTAAATCAACCTGGAACATTATAAATCAGGTGCTGTGTGGTAATAGGAAGCCCTCTGCACCCACAGAGATGAGGGATTATGATAGGTGTCTATCAGACCCCACTCATATAGCTGATGGCTTCAGTCATTGTTTTACCAAAATTGATTCTGATTTAGCACACAATATCCAGAAGACTGATAATGATCCATGTAGCCTAATAAACGGGCGGTACTCTTCCCTCCCTAATCGTGATAACCCAACTACACAGGAGGTCTGAGATATTTTTTCTTTAGAAAACTCAGCCCGTGGCCACGATGGCATTAAGAGTTTCCTCCTCAAGGAGACCATTGATCATATTATTCAACCTCTTACTTATGTAATCTCTTTATCATTTCAATCCAGAATTATTCCCCAAGCTCTGAAAATTGCAAAAGTCATTCCCATTTTTAAATCAGGCGATATCAAGGTGTTTAGCAATTATCGTCCCATATCCATTTTGCCCTGTATCTCTAAAATATTTGAGAAACTCGTCTATGAACGATTAAACAAACATTTAATTGTTAATAATATTATTTATTACACGGCTCTGTGAAATACTTGATTCTGATTGGTCAATCGCACATTCCAGTGGTATGTTATTTCAGAAGTGTATTGAGAGTTGCTAGACGACACTCGCGGGCAGATTAGATTTGCTGCCGCTAGGGTGCGTCTAGATTTCTAGGCTAGCCGTCGCCAATAGCAACGCATTATAACAGCGCACATCATCACAGCGGCTCGACCGAACCGTTTATTCATTAACCCTTGTGTGGTGTTCATATTTTTGTTCTTCAGCCAGTGTTCGTGGGTCTGGTGGACCCGCTGCATTTCTGGGTATTTAATTCAACACAATCAAACTATTTCATGTTAAAATACTCAACAGATGTTTACTTCATCCCAATGACAAGCAATATAAACAGCATATGTGGTTAACATCCACCCCTTACCTTTGTTAGGTCACATTTAGGTATTAAAGTGCTACTTGTTTTTATTTTATTTTTTATAAAATGTGATAAAACAAGAAAATCAACTATAATATTTAATAACATTTATAAAATGTAAGATATTTGTGGAAATAATTTAACAAATATACAAATGAAGCAATGTTTTTTATAACTATTATTATCATTTATTTGAAATTCATTAGAAATGTTACCCATTCAGGCCACACACACACACACACACACACACACACACACACACACACACACACACACACACACACACACACACACACACACACACACACACACACACACACACACACAGCAGGCCCAGACAGGAGGAGGACAGAGTGAAAGGTGAAGCTCTTCTTGGTTTTGGAACGAGCTGATGCTCAATCTCATCCTCTTCTTCAAACTCACTGTCAGACTCTGGGTGCGTCTCAATCAGCTCCCTAGTTCAGTAGTCAGGACACTGATCAGGACACAAGTCAATGGGCTAACTTCCTGATCAGTGCCCTGACTACTGAACTAGGGAGCTGATTGAGACGCACCATCTGAATGTTCAGACGTGATCCTCACGCTCTGAAAGCTCTTCCTCTACAGCCGGTCCTGGAGAGCCTCAGTCCTGAAGAGTTCAGCTCAACCCTGATCAAACTCACCTGCCTGTAGCTTTCTAGTAGCCCTTCAGGCCTTGCTTAGCTTGTTCAGGTGTGTTTGATTAGGGTTGAAGCAAAACTACGCAGGACTGTGGATCTCCAGGACCAGCATTCGCCACCCCATCTCTTCATTCCCAAAAGCTTCACTCTCTTCCAAAATCAATTGCAATGCCCTCTGAGCAGCAAATCTTTTGGCCATCCGGATCAGTTGGGATAAAGAACCACACTGGCAAAGCTTTATGTATTCTGTCCCGCCTCCAATCTGCAGCTGGGATAGAGTATGAGAAAATGAAGACTGGTTCCTGCAAGACAGAGGGGAAAATGAGCAGGAAAGTGAGAGAAGACCATAAAAACATTGTGCGGGAACAGCAGAAACACAAAACACACACTTATACTTACACACACACACACTCACACACACACACACACACACACACACACACACACACACACACACACACACACACACACACACACACACACACACACACACTCTCTCTCACACTCACACTCACACACACACACACACACACACACACACACACACACACACACACTTCTGGTTCACTATATTTGTGGGGACTCTCCGCAGACGTAATAGTTTTTATACTGTACAAATTGTATATTGAATAAGTGCCTGGTGGCAAGTTATTCAGAATCTAGTGCACACTACACAATTTGTGTTTGTTTCGTGATGTACCCAGGGGATTACACAGTTCAAATTCATCATAAAGTTAAACAAATTCACAACTCATCTGACAGGAGAGTGTTGTCCTTAAAGTCCACACCATCTCTTAGAGAGCGATGCCGCTGCTTCTCTGACGGGTCTGAATAACCTTCCTGTGTTCTGTGGAGACTGATAATGTCATTTCACACGGCAGGACCAGTAGATGCTGCAAAGACTGCAGTAATGGGAGACACTGAAAGCTCCTGCTCTTTTTTGGTCCAGAATACACTTCACTGGCTTAATAATATTTAACAATTTCTTAAAGCATTATTTTCTCTTATATGCTGCAGCAAGGAGACCATCTTTCCCTGTTGCTTTCAATAAAATAACTAGATTTGCACAGTATATCAGCCACACAGTAAAAAAAAAAAAATTCAGGTCTCCAATTGAAAAATTTCTAGTGACTGATCGCATCTAAATATTTCAGTTGGCCAAATTTAATTTCTGTGATTTGATGCAATTTAATTCACAGAAATTCAATTTGGCCAACTAAAAAATGTAGATGTGATCAATCTCTAGAAAATGTTCAACTGGAGACCTGAATATTGTTTACTGTGTAGTTTACTGAATATTTAAACTATCAACTTCTAGATTTTTGTTTTTGAAAGATTTGAAAGACTGCTGCAAGTTACACACACACACACACACACACACACACACACACACACACACACACACACACACACACACACACACACACAGAGCACTTAAGAGGAAGTGTAGTTCATCAAGTAGTTCATCAATGGCTGTTGATGGCACATAAACATGTTTTCCAACTCCAGTAAAACTACAGCTATTGTTTTTTTCTACTTTTGGAAGTTCTTCTGAAGTATCTATATCAATATCTATAACAATATCTGTGACAGCAGAAGATGAGGGGACATCCTCTACAGGACTGTCAGATTCATCTGACCGAGCGAGAAGGTCTTCACTGCAGAATACAAGATCCAGATCCAACCAGAAGAATCCAGAAGTTGATTTGACTTCTTCACCAGGTAAAGAGGTTGCCCTGGTTCAGCTTGAGGAACTGACAGACTGCTGTCCTCTTGTGGCCTATACAGTTTGTTCCAAACGTATGGTAACCCTGAAGAGACACATCGTCATCAGACTTTATATGCTGTGCTTCTTCGTCAGGTGAACCAGCATGTTTGTGGAGTTGGTCGATGGTTGACGGTTGACCGTGGTATGTAGGACGAGGAAGAAGGGGGGAACTTTTTTTAATTATTAGTGAAGATGTCCACCCAGACTTCTGCAGCGAGTTCTGCCAAATCTGTGCTGACCTTATTTGAGTGTTGTGTGCATGATGTAATGCCCTGGTAGATCTGAAAGTGTGAAAGGATGAATGAGTGATTTATCGGTGTTGTGTTTTTTTCTTCTTATGTTCCGTGTTAAGTTTCCCTACTGTATTCAGTGTCTGTTTTACCTTGTGTGTTAATAAAGTTAGCTTCAAGATATAGAGAACGCGGCAATGACTATTGGCGTCGAAGACTTGCATCTCACGCTCCACCCTGCCGCGCAGGCGTAAAGTGGAGGCGATCGCAACACACTATTGCCATTCACTTCGGAGAGAGAGAAAGAGAGAAGAGGCTTCTTTGAGTGCTGGTGGGACGGCACGATCAGCGGTGGCCGTGAGTTTTCACAGCACTGTTTGGTCTGTTGGTTCAGTGAGGGCGTCCCAATGGTGAGAGCACACACAGGCCTGCACATCTCTCCTGTGTTTTCCCGCAGTCGTTCCTGTGTGCTTCAGCACATTTAAGGGTTGAGTCCCTTCGCTTAAATCCTGATCTAGTTTCTTTTCTGGTGCTCCGGAAAAGGGCTACTTCGGCTGATGAGTCTGGGTGATCTGAGGATTACAGTGGGGCCACCCGGCCGAGTACATCTCCGTGGGGCCCCACTCCTCTAGCGCATCGCAGCATGCTGAGACTGTGTTCGTGGGCGGTTCATGTTCTCTCAGAGACTGACCCCGTCGGCGTGTTGTTCACTTGCCTTTTTCATCACTGCTCTGTCTTATACATGAGAAAGGATTACAGCGGAGAATTCAAATGTCACGAAAGACCGTTTCAGTGCTGTTTGTTCACCCCTCCAGCTTTCTGTTCTGACACGCGTGTTGTAAGTATGTTTCCTCAGGTCAGGAACACATAAGTGTGGTTTACATTTTCCCCACGATGTGTTCAGAGCTGGAGTTTGACTACTACTTCCTTCACCAGCTGCCACAGGATCTGCTGCCACTAGTGATGCACCGAAATGAAAATTCTGGGCCGAAACCGAAACTGAAGCCGAAAATGGCTTCTTTGGATCTGAAATAAAAAATAAATAAAAAATCACAAACTAATAGAATAATTATCAAACTTTTATTAACACTTATAGTTACATAACAAAACCTAAAATATCTTTTAACAATAAATAAATAATGATGAAGACCAATGGGCCGATACGCGTTGGTGTTTTAATGTTTTAGCCTTACCAATAAACCTTTTTTCACTTTTGCATCCTATTGAGTGCCTGGACTTTTCCAAATTCTTTTTCAGCATTTACCCTTCCAAGAGCAGCAGAGGGTGCAAGGGATTCCAGCAGCGCTCCAGTTCTCTTTTGTCTAAATAAATAATATTGTTCTTCAAGTTTTCTTCCATTGGATAAAATAGTTTCACATTTGTGGGGGAAAACTATCCACAATTCTCTGAATAACTGCAAAAAACAACAACAACAAATCACAGAATGGCAGTGGGCCTCTTCTGTTGCTGCATGCAAACATTTATTTACGTGCATTTTAAATTTCTGTGCAAAACAATGCAAAACAACAGTGCAAAAACAGCAATAGAACTTAATCCAAACTCAAACTGTAAACAACATTTAAGCCTATGTAGCCTTAGAAAACAGTTGTGCAGTGCTACGCAAATTTTAATGTGACTATATAAACAGAAAATTTGACTGCTGTTTATTTAAGGAAACGTGTCAGGTTTCTCTTTAAGAACAAAAGTTGCTCAGCTTTTTGACAAGGAAGACGGTTCCTCTTCTCATTAAGAACCTGAGATGCTGCACTGAATAGTCTCTCACTGTCTGTGCTGGTGCTTGGGGCAGATAAATACCTGCGTGCAATCTGTGCAAGCAATGGAAAGCGGCCTTTGTTTGCGCGCCAGTAGTCCAGAGGATTGACGCTTCTGGCAATGGGTTGTTCAGCTAGATACATCTCTATTTGTTGTGCGGCTGCGCTTGTTTCAACACCGCTGCGAATTGGGGTGCTTTCCTGTAAAATTTCGTCAAACATCTCAGAAAGTGAGGGAGTGTACGTCTCCTCACTTGTACACGAACTTTTCTCGGGCACCGTTTGCGGTGCGCTCCCCGTCGAGTCTCTTGCTTCACCAGATGTTTCAATCTCTGTCAGCTCTTTTTGTGTCATTTCACGCACTCGCTGTTTTTCATCTTCATCGAAATAATGTTCTTTAAAGCGCGGGTCTAGTATAGTTGCAATACAGTATAGAGGGTTTGACTCGGTGTCTCGAAAGCGCTTGTTAACAGCCTCCAAAAGAGTCTTTTTAGCCGTTTTTACACCCTGATCTGTTTCCTCCTCTTTTCCCAGCAGACGCTTCAGTGCTGCTATCAAAGGAATTAACCTCTGCAGCCGAGGCTTTAGCCGAGCTTATTTCCTTGGTCATCTGTTCGAATGGGGCGAGAAGAGACACTATAGCCCCTTTCACACTTCACGTCGGACCCGCAATTTTCCCGGAGCATTGCCGGGTCGCCTTCTGTGTGAAAGCAACCACGTCCCGGGATTGATTACCGAATTCGACCCGGGTCGGGGACCTAGTAATATTGCGGTATTCGACCCGGGACGAGCGCTGTGTGAACAAAAGCCGGAACTAATGCCGCAGCGTGTACGTAGTTATCGTGCGACTCCTAGAGCTTGTTTTTTCAATAACACAACCCTGCAGTGCCAAAAGAGCTCATCGGTGTTTTAAGCGCAGAGAGTGTTCATCTACAAAAGAAACTAAAATTAAACAAGCAGAAATGAGCGCAAACTGGACACAAGTCGAGACCACGGAGCTCCTTACTATCCACGCTGAAGCTGAGATCGCTCGCCGTTATACGTCACATCAGGATGTCACGTGTCAACTCGACCCGGGACCGTTACGGGTTGTGTGTGAAAAGTGCACATATTACGGTATTTCGCTGGCAGTGAGAATGGACCAAATCTAGCGGCCCGGGAACAAATGCCGGGTCGCATTATCTGTGTATTTGCCGGAATTGCAGTGTGAAAGGGGCTTATGTTTTCCATTAGCATCCACTGGTGTTCCCTCAAAGTAGCGGGCAGATCGTAATCTGTCATATAGGCAGCTATGACCCGCTTCTGCTCAAGGAGACTTTGCAACATGTAGTACGTACTATTCCAGCGAGTAGCTACATCTTGCCGGAGACGTTTGGGTGGCATCCCAAACTGTATTTGCAAATCTTGGAGTCGGGAATAAGTAAGCGAAGAATGTTTAAAGTGTCCCACAATCTTTCTCCCGATTGCTGTTATTTCAGAAATGCTGCGTTGACTCAGAAATCCTTCATTCACCGCCAACTGAAGCGTGTGTGCCATGCATGGTATGCTGTTCAGTCCACTGTCCTCCATAGCCTTTAACATGTTCTGTGCATTATCTCGGACAATCACATGCACGTTAGATTTCTCAATGTGCCAAGTGTCAAACATTGCAGACGAAGCATCAGATATCGCTGTTGCGGTGTGTGACCCAACAAACTCCCGTGAGTGAAGCAAAATGTTTTGCAGTTTAAAATCAGAGTCAATCCACTGCGCTGTTAAGCTAAGCATGCTAGTTGGGCTAACGTCTGAGCTCCAAATGTCTGTGGTAAAACCAGAGTTTGTCTGTCTGTGGACATGAGCTCATGAACGTGTTTTGCAACTCGGTCATACATTGCAGGTAGACTTGTTTCTGCAAAATAGCGTCTGCTTGGCAGTGTATAACGTGGATCAATATGTTGTATGAGCCTACGAAATCCAATGTCCTCCACCACAGAAAACGGCTGGTCATCTAAGGCAATGAATTCCATCACTTTCTCAGTAATGCCACGTGCTTTGACACTATCCTGCTCAAATTTCTTAGTCTTTTCAAATAACGTGGCCACAGAGGGTGTTTGTGATGTAGTTGGGGTACTTTTAACCAATGTTGTTTTATGGGGGTAATATTGTTGCATTATTCCAAACAAATATATTGTTATCCACAAATAAATGTAAAGCGATTCACAAAAATTAAATAATTTCACAAATCAATAGAATGAGATTCACAAATATATGCGGGAGTTTCACAAAAGTAAATTAGATTCACAAATAAATACAATGATATTTGTGAGTAACAAAAAAATCCACACATGTCAAAAACACACAACTCTGCCTTGCATAAGTTGCGTTCATTTGTGAATCGCCTCCTGTGCATTTGTGGATCTCGTCTTGCGCATTTGCGGATCGCAGCACAGCACGTGGATTTTGAAACATTTCTAGCGTCTAGACTCAATATAATCCACAAATACGTGGACTCCACCCACCGTCTACTTAAGCCAATCAGATCACGGCCATATCGTGCTGACCAATCGTAGCACGTTTTCGCTCCAACCAATCACGTTTTGGCCAGTGCCGCTGAAAAACAGAGTTACGACCACTGATCTATATAAATCTCTCTCTCTCTCTCTCTCTCTCTCTCTCTCTCTCTCTCTCTCTCTCTCTCTCTCTCTATATATATATATATATATATATATATATATATATATATAAAACTATATATATCTATAACTCTCTATATATCCAACTCTATATATCTCTATAACTCTATTTATCTATAACTCTCTCTATATATCCGACACTTCCATAGGAACTGAGGAATCCACAACGCGTATCACGAGCGACCAATAATTCCAGCAATAAACACCATTCATTTCAGTGTAGGCTATCTCAAGTGCACTCGCTGGAAAATTGATGAAATTAATGCATATTTTGAGATTTTATGGCATTATTGGCCTCTCAGGAATATTGACAGAAGATGTTTTTTATGAAGCATGTTGATGTATTGTTATATAATAGATTGTCAGACTCTAACTGCAGTTTCTAACGTGAGATCACTGCTAAAGCTATTATATCCAGATGCTATCTGTCATTTCAACAGTTTTTAGATTCTCTGAAATCTTTCTGTCAAATGCGTTTATATTCATTCAAGGAATACCGTATAGCGCCTGAATGTAGAGTTGAATAAATTGGTTGCCCTTTTTTTTATCATTTAAAACTCCTTTCTTGGGTAAATTATATACACCTCTATTCTAGCATCATTCCTTTATATTTACCTGTTGTGTAGGCTTCGAGTGTTAAAATGACATAATTTAGGACTTTCACATTAAAATTAAAAATAAAACAGCCAGTAGATGGCGGAAGAGGAACACTTATTGGCTCATTAGCCTTTTTTTATTTTTTTTTGAATGAATTTTTATAGTTAGTTCGATTTATACCACTAAAGTAATATTTCTTTGTTACTTTTTTGTGCTGGAATGTTAAATACATAGGCTAATTAGGAAACATTACAAATGAAAATGAAATACAAAAATGAAAAACAAAAATATCATGTCTGTGCTGTCTTTTATGATGAGAGGATTTGAAGATAGTGGGACGATTCCTGTAAAAACTTGCACTAAAATTAATTCAGCGTTTTGAGACTGTATGAAACTTGTTTTGATCGATACTGAGAGGATTCTCATTCACGGTAAATGAATTGGTTATTATTTTCTATAGAAATGCACGTGATTGGCTACAACACTCAACACTGTAAAATCATATTGTACTCTCGTGACCCAAATGAAGATTCTCTTCTTTATCTCTCCTCAGAATAAAATGCTACTGTAAAGCCTTGGCGACGTCAATGCACATATTGTGTTAATATTTGCCAGACATTGCTGCAAATAGCCTATAGTGAAAAGGCTGTCTATCCTGCTATATCCTATTTAAAAATATTGAAAGGATAGTTGTTTGGAACAAATGAGAGCTTGGCTCTGGTCAGCACGATATGGCCGTTATCTGATTAAATAGATATATAGAGTTGGATATATAGAGAGTTATAGATATATAGAGTTATATATTTATATAGATCAGTGGTCGTAACTCTGTTTTTCAGCGGCACTGGCCAAAACGTGATTGGTTGGAACGAAAACGTGCTACCATTGGTCAGCACGATATGGCCGTGATCTGATTGGCTTAAGTAGACGGTGGGTGGAGTCCACGTATTTGTGGATTATATTGAGTCTAGACGCTAGAAATGTTTCAAAATCCACGTGCTGTGCTGCGATCCGCAAATGCGCAAGACGAGATCCACAAATGCACAGGAGGCGATTCACAAATGAATGCAACTTATGCAAGGCAGAGTTGTGTGTTTTTGACATGTGATTTTTGACATAGATTTTTTTGTTACTCACAAATATCATTGTATTTATTTGTGAATCTAATTTACTTTTGTGAAACTCCCGCATATATTTGTGAATCTCATTCTATTGATTTGTGAAATTATTTAATTTTTGTGAATCGCTTTACATTTATTTGTGGATTACAATAAATTTGTTTGGAATAATGCAACAATATTACCCCCATATTGTTTTGCGGTACTCCTCATGTTCAATTGGATGTCGTGTTTTCAGGTGGTGTATCAAACCTGTTGTCGTAAAGTTCTTTGGCACCATACCCCCTCTTGAGACTTTTGCAGAACAAATGTTACATATTGCAAGTTTGTTGTCCTCATCTGAAACATTAAAATACTTCCATACCGCTGACATGCTTAATCTTTGCAGACGCGTGCAATCTGCTCGACCGTGAGTGAATCCCAAGTGCTAGCGCATGGATGGGAGGGGCGCGGTTTGACATTCATTTTCGGTTGACATTTCCGGCTTGATTTTTTATTTCGGCCCGAAACCGAAAATGCCATTTTCGGCCAAAATTTTTGGCGACCGAAATTTCGGTGCACCCCTAGCTGCCACAGTTCTACATGGCCGTCATCAAGTCTGTCCTGTGTTAATCTCTAACTGTCTGGTTTAATTCAACACCAAATCAGACATCAGGAGACTACAACAGACAGCCTGTTCCCCTGCACACGCTCCAGGACCTGTTCTCCTCCAGAGCGAGGAAGAGTAAGGTCAAATCATCACAGACTCCACTCACTGTTGCCGGCGACTCAGAACAATAGACACTAGAACATTATTATCCATAATGATCAACATGATCAAAAACCTTATTCTTTTATCTCTGTCAAAACCACCAGCTGGAGTGGCCAGATCTCCACCAGAGGGCACTCCTTCTGTCTCAACCCGGCTCATATGTGAGAATGATATTTGTGGATTTTAGCTCTGCATTCGATACTATAATCCCAGCAGAATTATGCAGAAATAAGTCGGCGGACTATACGAGAATGGTGTGCTATGACTTTTATAAGGTTTCGGGGGTACGGTGTTCGCCCCAGGGGTGCAAACGTAGCCCAAAAGTGTCATTGACAATTGATGGGGCAAAACTTTGACCCCTCGTAGCTCCGAGCGAGGATTTCATACACACACATATATTACACGAAATTTGAAGAGGCTGACAGGATCTCTCAGGACACACATCTCAAAGGGGTGTAAGTTGTACCCCTGGGGTGCTAGAGCTCCCCAAAAAATCGCAAAAAAAACCCCATAGACTTATAATGGGGCGGTCGTCACATCAAACGCATGCGTTTCTCCTACATTGGTAAATCCCATAGGGATTTTGTATTGAGCTAATTGTTCTGCTTCACAGAGTCACAGACACAAGGGGGTGGGCTCAATCTACTCAGACAACCAATCACTATCTCAGGATCATGATGATGCTATTAAGCCACGCCCTAGCAACCATTTAGAGCTCCCTAGCAACCGATCCCATAGACTTCAATTGAAAAAGATCAGAGGGATATCTCTGGATAGGACTGTCATAGAAACATGAGGCTGGGTTTGATTGATTCAGGGCATCAACAGCCAATCACAAATCACCTTCAACACCTCTTAGCCACGCCCTAGCAACCGTTATCAAGCACCTTAGCAACCCAAATCCACAGTGGATATCTTCACATCAGAACGTCATAGAGACATGGGGGTTGGTATATATCATTCATACTGGCAAGGAGCTTTTGGGGTATCACTATGGGATTATGCCAAGCCACTCCATAGCAACCAAACAGAGTACCCTAGCAACCGTTTTGCAAGACCTATAAATCTCTGCATTAGTACATCATAGAGACATGGGGGTTGGTTTATATCACTCATACTGACAAGGAGCTTTTGTGGTCATTATAGGATGGTGCCAAGCCACTCCATAGCAACCATTTACAGTACCTTAGCAACCGTACAAACACATAAAGAAGCCATATCTCAGCCCCACAACATCGTACAGACATGTTGCTTGGCTTTTTTTGCATCATGGTAGCCACCAGGCCCCGAGATTTGCCACGGCAAGCACCACTCACAATTTCTTCAGGAATTGTACATTCAAACTTCACAGTCTGGGTGTCATCGACCACACTTTTTAACAGACCATCCACAGTCAGTCAGGCTGCGGTCCCATCACTCCGCAGTCCTGGCCCTCAGCACTGGGGTCCCCTAGGGCTGTGTACTGAGTCCTCTGATATACACTCATGACTGCACACCAATCTGTGATAGCAACATTATCATGAAGTTTACAGATGACTCTACTGGAGTCCAAAAACTCACTGCCTGGAGCTCTGACCACAATCTCACTCATAATCCAGGACTGTTCACAGGACTGTTCACACTCATAATCCAGGACTCTTCTCACTCATAATCCAGGACTGTTCACACTCATAATCCAGGACTGTCCTCACTCATAATCCAGGACTGTTCACACTCATAACCCAGGTCTGTTCTGACTCATAATCCAGGACTGTTCTCACTCATAATCCAGGTCTGTTTTCACTCATAATCCAGGTCTGTTCTGACTCATAATCCAGGACTGTTTTTACTCATAATCCAGGTCTGTTCTCACTCATAATCCAGGAGTGTTCTCACTCATAATCCAGGTCTGTTCACACCCATAATCCAAGACTGTTCTCACTCATAATCCAGATCTGTTCACACTCATAATCCAGATCTGTTCACACTCATAATCCAGGACTGTTTTTACTCATAATCCAGGACTGTTCTCACTCATAATCCAGGTCTGTTCTGACTCATAATCCAGGACTGTTTTTACTCATAATCCAGGTCTGTTCTCACTCATAATCCAGGAGTGTTCTCACTCATAATCCAGGTCTGTTCACACCCATAATCCAAGACTGTTCTCACTCATAATCCAGATCTGTTCACACTCATAATCCAGATCTGTTCACACTCATAATCCAGGACTGTTCTCACTCATAATTCAGGTCTGTTCTCACTCATAATCCAGGTCTGTTCACACTCATAATCCAGATCTTTTCACACTCATAATCCAGGACTCTTCTCACTCATAATCCAGGTCTGTTCACACTCATAATCCAGATCTGTTCACACTCATAATCCAGGTCTGTTCTCACTCATAATCCAAGACTCTTCTCACTCATAATTCAGGTCTGTTCTCACTCATAATCCAGGTCTGTTCACACTCATAATCCAGATCTGTTCTCACTCATAATCCAGATCCGTTCACACTCATAATCCAGGACTCTTCTCACTCATAATCCAGGACTGTTCTCACTCATAATCCAGGTCTGTTCACACCCATAATCCAAGACTGTTCTCACTCGTAATCCAGATCTGTTCACACTCATAATCCAGGACTGTTCTCACTCATAATTCAGGTCTGTTCTCACTCATAATCCAGGTCTGTTCACACTCATAATCCAGGTCTGTTCTCACTCATAATCCAGATCTGTTCACACTCATAATCCAGGACTCTTCTCACTCATAATCCAGGTCTGTTCACACTCATAATCCAGGTCTTTTCACACCCATATTCCAGGACTGTTCTCACTCATAATCCAGGTCTGTTCTCACTCATAATCCAGGACTGTTCTCACTCATAATCCAGGTCTGTTCACACTTATAATCCAGGACTGTTCTCACTCATAATCCAGGTCTGTTCACACTCATAATCCAGGTCTGTTCACACTCATAATCCAGGACTGTTCTCACTCATAATGTTCACACCCATAATCCAGGTCTGTTCTCACTCATAACCCAGGTCTGTTCACACTCATAATCCAGGACTGTTCACACTCGTAATCCAGGTCTGTTCTCACTGCTGTATTAAGGGAGGTGCTCCAGGTCCATTCATTCCCACACCTCTAGATTTATGAACAATTAGAATTAACTAGAGACATATGGGATTCCTTCTTAAGATTCATCTGTGGCAAGAACACAAAAAGAAGAGAAGCAAGAGGAGGATGAAGCCAAGCAAGTGAAATGAATGTGTTCTAAATCTGGTTTAAAAAAAAAACTTTTATTTTTTTAAAATAAAGGTTTACGAGTGATATCAGATTGTATTTGTGTTTTTATTGTACTTACCCCGGAAGTACATGAAACAAGAGCGGAACAAGAGCCACTTTAATTTACAGCCCGCACATTCATACTTACCCCGTAACTATACAGATAATTAGCCCTTGATTAAAAAATACTTACAGTATAAATAATTTGTCAATATTCCTGATAGTTACCCCTTTATTCCCCCAATATTAAATATTGTTCCCATATAACTTCATGTACTTACTTTATAGTTACACTTTAATTACAGAAAGTTATGCTGTAAATTCACTTAAATTATGTAAAACTTTAAAAGTCTGTCATCTTTAACAGCCTGTTTCTTCTCCATCTGATGATTTCAGACACACATGAGGCTTCATGATAGATGGAGTGACACCATGAACTCTGATTAGAGATGTCAAAAGTATTTAGAAAACTATTTATTTTGAGACATCTAATTATTCACTGACCCTTGAACTCCCTCTGGATTCAGCAATAGTTATGAAAAATGACATTAGAATGGAAATGATCATTGTGTAACTCTAGTGTGTGTGAGTGTGTTCTGAGCACAAGCTGTTGTAAATCCTGCCCACTTCTTTGCATTGTCAGCACATGCTTCAGTCTGAGAGTGTTTATAGTGCTGTGAGTTTAACACTTCATGACTGAGAGCAGAACAGAACACAATCTTCATCATCACACAAGACACAAGAACAACAATGAACACCATCATCATCTTCATCTGGACTCTCACTCGCTTTGCTCAAGGTTTGTACTAAAATATTCATAAGGGTTAATAATTCCTTTAAAATGTAAAATATAAATCATTTTCATTTCTGTTGTTTTCTTTCAGAGTGTAGAGGACAGATCACAGTAACTCAGAGTCCATCAATAACAGCTCAACCAGGACAAGACGTCAGAATAAACTGTAAAACCAGCAGTAGTGTGTATGGTGGTAGTTACTTACACTGGTACTCACAGAAACCTGGAGAAGCTCCTAAACTCCTCATATTTTACGCAACAAACCGTTATACTGGAACTCCATCTAGATTCAGTGGCAGTGGATCTGGCAGTGATTTCACTCTGACCATCAGTGGAGTCCAGACTGAAGATACAGGAGATTATTACTGTCAGAGTTTTCACTATCCAGGCAGCACTAGGCTGTTCACACAGTGATAAAGAGTCGTACAAAAACCTGTGTCAGTCAGACGTCACAGTGACTGCACTGATACAGCTGAGAGATACTGCAGCTGCTGATGGACCATCACACACAACACAATGGGGGATCAAACCTTTCACACACTTTATTTAGTTATTATGATGGAAGTGAACATGTAACACAATCTTATATTACTTTTACTATACTATTACTATTACTAAATTTACTTTATATTACTCATGTCATGAAAAATGAGAAATTGAAACATTAAAAGCAGATCACGTTACAGTAAGGATGTGTTAGTTGCGCTAGATAAAGTTGTTTATTACCTCAATGAAGGACAATGTATTGTTTATCTGTTTCATATCCTCTTCTTTATTTTTCTAAATAATAATAATTAATAATAATAATTCTTATTTTTAGTCTGCACGCTCCCATTGGCCAGACATGGCTTCATCTTCATGGGCTAAAACACATGAATGAGCCTGTGACTAATGTTAAAAGTTATCATTATCATTAGTACACAACACGTTATCATGATTTGGGGTGGCTCTTATAATGAATTGTTACAATTTTATGATCACTTGAACAACAATGATAGGAATATAAAATTGAGCATGGAACATTCCAAAACAGCGATTAACTCTTTAGATCTAACCATTTCTATTGGCAAAGATGGGAAACTCCATACTACTGTATATCGTAAAACAACAGATAGGAACACTATGTTGAAAGCAGATCGTTGCCATCCAAATTGGTTAAAAAATAATATACCTTTTGGCCAGTTCCAACGTCTTAGACGGATTTGTGAAACCGATAATGAATATGAAGTGCCAGCTAAAATCCTGTCCAATCGATTTTTAGAAAGGGGCTATCACAGAAATTGTACAAAATGCTTATAAGAAAGCCGAGTGTATTTCTAGACCAGAGCTATTCGAGAAGAAGACAAAACGATCCTGTTCACATAATCAGGCTTATTTTGTGACAGAATATAGCTCTTTAGCCAATCCCATAAAAAGGAGTATACACTCAAATTGGAATCTCATTAAAAGTGATCCTGTTCTTAGAGAAGTGTTTTCTGCATCTCCAAAAATTAGTTTCAAGAGGGCTCCAACTCTACGAGATAGGCTAGTATCTAGTCATCTTCCTGCTCAAAAACAGACCACTTGGCTTAACAGACAATTAAAAGGTACTTATAAATGTGGGTCTTGTAACCATTGTCCTAACATTAAAGATGGCAAATAATTCTGTAATTTTAAGACAGACAAGAGGTATAACATAAAGACATTCGTTAATTGCAACACCACTCTTGTGGTATACAGGTTATCATGCCAATGTGGATGTTTTTATGTAGGTCGGACCAAGAGACGTCTCAAAGACAGAGTATCGGAGCATAAAAATGCCATTAGAAAAGCTCATTTAGATTAGCCTATGGCAAAACATTTTCAAAATGTGCACAATAGTAATCCAGAAGGACTACTGGGTTTAGAAATGATAAAAAAGAGCATTCGGGGTGGTGACCGATTAAAATTACTTTTACAGAGAGAAACATTTTATATATATATGAGTTACAGGCCACAATACACCCTGGTTTGAATGAAGAAATAGATTTCAGCTCCTTTTTATGATATGCCTTTCATTGCTATGTAACCTCCTAGTGGACCTTCTCTGTATGTGCATGTGATTTGTCATTCGGGTGTTTCTGATCAGCATCTATAAAAGAGTAAATTGTTTGATTGTAATACATACCCTGAAGAAGGCTGTTTGGGCCGCTACGCGTGGGTTGGTTTTTTTCTCCCATGGCTTTTATACTTTCTATCATGAAATACCCAGTTTAATAAAGGCTTTTTATAATTTTCTAAAGAAGAGTGCCTTGGATTTCCTTCTACATTATCAAGCTTCTTCAGTCGTCATCAGTACTCACACGTATTGAGCAACATGTTGGTGTCCTCAATGGGCTGCAGCTTCCTTGGTGTAGTAGGGAAGGGTGGTAGCTTAACGCCTATACAGAGGAAATAATGTAAGACTAAGAATATCCATCTCCAAAAATATATAATCTTAAAGAATCTGATTCATTTTGAAACTGGAATTGTAAATTAATTAAGTGAAAACATTACCCCTGACACTCTCGTCCGAATCCGTTTATTCTGCAAACATTCTTCATAGACATTGATGTCTCAAATTTCAGGCCCAATTTGAACCAATTTTATATTTCAAATGTATAACGTATTTGAGAATGAGAAACACATCATTTCTAACAAAACCCTTTTTTAGTGCGCTTCCTCGTCGATCTAATCTCCTCATCGTTCTCCTCCTCTGCCTGACTGGTCGGGTTTAGGTGTCACATTCAACACAAAATATTTCCACATGGTCATTTATTTCATTTTCTATTCGAAATTTTCCTGAAGTAATTTTTATATTGATTTATGTGAATGTCATCCAGTCATTCTGGGGGTTAATTTTGTCCTTTATAGCTTTGTTCTGTTTTTGTAATGCTCATTTTATGTGGCCATTGTTACATGTATGGTCTGTTTCGGTTGTGTTTTTCTCCCTGTGGTTCTTGCTTTGAGTTCTCACATGTTCCTTTGTTCTCCGTTTCCCGCCACTTGTCTGTTCCCATAGTTACCCTCATCAGTTTAGTTCCTGTCAGCTGTGTTTAGTTAATTGTCATCGTTGTCACCTGTCCCCCTCCTTTAGTTAGTCATCAATGACTACGTTTACATGGACAACAATACTCCGATATTAATCTGATTAAGACAATACTCTGATTAAGAGGCTACCACGTAGACAGCGATTTCTAATTACCTTAATCTGATTAAAGTCATAATCTGACTAAACATAAATCGGATTACGTTTTTTGTTTAGTTTCATATCATTAATGAATAACGCATTCGTTGACAGTGAGCTGCATTACACGCGGGACTGAAATGCTGGCTACAAAGAAATCTCTAGCTCTCGTTTTGGTCATAGTTCGTCTTGAAAAACCGAGATATTTGACGGTTGTCGTAGGAGAAGTCACACCGCAGGATTGTGTGCCAAATCTTCTGACACTGCCAGAATTTCGCGTGAGGTAAAATTTGATCGCAGCGCTCATTAATCGGCTGCCGGTGAACATGTTAAACTAACGATCAAAGACGTCAGAGTTTAGCCTCGGATCAGAGGAATCTTTTAGGATCTTTTAGGATTTGCTAAATTTGTCTCAGACGGCCAAATTGTGGGCAAAAACGCACAGTGTGCACCCGGCTTTAGTCTCATTATCGGAGAGCATTATAGACATGTACACACCTTAATCTAACTATTAATGTCGTGTTGGAGATTTCGCCGCATTTTGTGACAGGACACATAACGTTACACACACCAGGGAAGTGCAGAGGGGAGGCTTTGTGGGTTCGAGCCTCTGCCCTTTTAGAAAATTAATCAAAAGTGCCCTTCTCAACAATCATCGATAATATTGTGGCCAATAAAACAGAATTGGAATTATAATTAATATAACAACGTCTACAAACCAGTAACAAATGGCGGAAAAGTCCCGTTTATCTTTTACGTATCTGTCCGTCTGAAATATAAAACTATAACGCGTCTCTATGGGCGGTGTGTGTTTTACTTGACTGTTCATTGTGAACACTGCGTCCTCTCTATATATATTTTTATTTTTGTTGTAATTATTATGCTCATTGTAAAAGTAAAATACAATAAGTTTGTATCTGTAATCGCGAACCAGATGGGTCATTCAGTGAACGCCTGTGGCTCGACGGCAGGAAAAACAATCCAAACACTCACGAGTTTTAAACCTTTTTCATCATTAATCAAAGCTATTATTATAAATGTAGGCGGTCAATAATGAGGAAAGAGGGGCAGTGTCTCTTCAAAAGAACAGAAAGAGACCATACATAATATTACAAAAATAAATCAACGTAAATGTATATAAAACATTATAAAAACGAGTGATTTTATACTTCATAATGTAAAGTAACCCTGTCCAACAGCGACACCCGCAGGTGAAGTTACAGCGGGTTTCCTGAGCCCATAAAATTAACAGACCTGCCAAAGTCACGCTATGATTGGATGTTGGAGAACGTAGCGTGGCATGGGGACGTAATGACGTGCCATAATCGATCTATGTTCTATCACATGTAAAACGGGAACATGAACGGAGTACTCTAAAAGCAACTCATGTAAACACCTTAATCAGAATATTGTCTTATTTAGAATAAGGTCAAGAATTAGATTACTGCTGTCCATGGAAACGTAGTCAGTGTTGGTATTTAGTTCTCCCCTGTTCAGTCACTCTTTGTCCGCTCTTATGTTATGTTACTCTAGGTTTAGTTACACGTTATATTATGGTGGGTGATGTTATGTTCTAAGTCTTTTTTAAATAAAGCCCGTTTTGTTGGAGTCCTGGATCTCCTCATCTCTGCTGCATCCAACACCCGTAACAGCCATCTGACACTTCTCATTTCTCTGTCGCTCCAGCTGTCAGGAACTACACCCTCCTCCTCTTGGGTTGATTTCAGCATCAGAGCACGCCAGTCTTTCTTTATCATCTCAACAGCTTCTCATTTATCAAGAAGAGTATAAGGATCACGTCAATGTTACAGCAAATGATTTACTTATGATGATTGCTCAGATGGTTGCTGCGGCTTTATCTCCATCAGCTCATCGTATCTATTGTTAATGAGAACGGCTGTGTGTGTGTGTGTGTTTATGGCTGTAGTGTCTATTTCTTCTATTAACCTGTACAGGGTGAAAAGATGCTTTACACTTTTTTTAAGTTTCGGAGCTGCAAATATCTAAAAAAATGTGAACTAGAGAGAGCAAATTTTTGTTTCAACTGAGAAAAGCAGGGAAACATATTATTGATGTAAATATCATTGACCACTGAAATCCCTACTCTCTGCCAAATATGAAATGCCTTGTCATTAAGTGAAGGGGGAAATAAAGGGTTACGATTTATAGGTGAAACCACTGGCAATATATCCAATATATTTCATATCCTCTTCTTTATTTTTCTTCTCTTCTTCCTTTTGCTTCTCGATGTTGTCATGTAAATAATGGCTAAGTGGCTAAACGCATCTCTTTGTCATGTAAGGGCCCTGTTCATGTTGGACAGACATTTTAATTGCATTTTGTGTCTGTTAAGAGGCACACAGACACCCGTTACGTTTATGCCCCATAACTGCCGCTTTAGCTGAGTGAGAGCTCTGGGCATTAACTGTTACAGCTCTGTGTTGCAAGCACCAATCCGGTTCGTTTTTTGAGAATTTACCCTTTCTATTCAAGTAACCCATAGCATTTGTGGATGGCTGTCTGATTCCACATGGGTCCCATCCACAGCACCGATGCACTGCGGGATGCCGTGGGCTCGGTGAAACCTGCTACAAGTTCCTCTACTTTTGACTCAGTGAAAGGTAACTGTATACACACAGGGCCCAAGTGGACTGTTATAGCTTCACACACTTGCCTTACTATTTTCTAGAGGTCCAACCGGGTCTCGTCCAAAAACCAGCGACGATGGCAGCAAAATCTGTGTCGTGGGAGTTTTGTCATAACCAGCGTCCTGCATATTATTGCATTCTAGCGCCTCTCTTCTGCAATACAATAAGCTAACTGTGCATGTATCTGTATGTGGTAACTGCTGTTAGCAGAGTAATTAAAAGCTATATTTTGTCTACGTTAGCCATTGCATTATCTCGACTCATGTAAAGAAAAGAGAAAAAGGCCACAATCTGACGTCAAACAAAGGAGAGAACGGCGCCACACTTCGACGTCACAAGCTGAAATCTCCGGTTTCACCATCTACACGACAACGCTGCACCTGGAGTTTCTAAAATCTTCACCCTGGCCGGAGTTTTCATTGAGGTACCGGATACAGCGTTTGCGTGTGGACCGAGCAGCCGAACCGCGTAGAAAAAGTTGCGGTTTTGAAAATACCCGTGTTCATGTGGACAGGGCCTTAGAGGGTTAATGTGACTATGGTTAACATGATTATGAGCTTAATTGATCGAAGTATTGCGTTTACATGAGGTAAAGTTTAAAAGCAATATTGCCAAAGTCCCATTATAATCGCATTATGAGGGTGCAAACTAATCTAGAAACAGACATGAACACAAATCGTAACCGTCATAAGGTGAACTCATATCTAAACTTTATGCCAATGTAGTATATTTAGATCTCACATTATGAAGAAGAGACTTGGTCACATGACTCAATATGGACACAGAGATGGACGTCCATCGTCACATCCTCAGTGTCTCAGGAGTCAGTTAGCATGTGATTGGTTGAAATGTGACCTGTAAAAAAAAAAAAACCCTGACTGCATTTCTGTTTATACCCAGAGCTAGACATTAACTTTTTTTGCTCACCAGGCTAGTGGTTTTCCTAAGTTACTAGCCACTCAGCATTTTCACTGGCCACAATATTGTTGTTGGGAAACTTGTTTTTGGCTATATGTAAATGAGCACTGTGCACACCAACTTTATAACATGACATGTCATCAAATAGGTCTATTTATCTCTGATATGGTTGTGTGTAGAGCTCCTAGAGAAAACAATTGCTTGTCTGAAAAATATAAGACTTTTTGGTGTTATTATAATGTATTATATTATATATTAGCCTATATATGATATTTATTCTCAAGCAATATTCTCATCGGTGTTCTATCAGCCATAACATATTTAAATCTAGCATATTTAGTGTATGAGCCCATACAGTAGCCTAGTGAAATACATATTCATGTGATTTTATTTGATTAAATATCAAAATTCTACACTTTAAAATGAAATCGAACACTTTACAGTTGGTTTTATGACTGTAAGTCATTCTCTTAAAAGGCTTTTAAAGTTAGAAACGTGTATGCCAATGTCGTATGAAACTTTAGAGATGGTCCCTAAATTCATTCATTTCTAACTTTATGCCAGTCACATCAGATGTGCTGTGGTTCTGCTGTGATCTTTCTTTGAAAGTATTTTCGCTGCTGAACATAAACAGTAAATTACTGTATGATGAATGAATCTCCTACGTTCATCGCACATAGGCTACAGCTCTGCTTTGTGCTTTATGATGATAGTTATGATGTTATGCTGAAGTTATGATGATAGATATCAGCGAGTCAGAGCCGCTCTCAAACAAAAATAATTGTGTGTAATTGGTTATAAAGTGCAACACGATTATAACTGCCTTTTGAGAAGACTACAATAAAATTCAACCCACCAAAGTGGCTAGTGGAAGTGTGTGTTACACACCACACCTAAAATCCACCCGCACATGACGGGTTAGCAGGTGTTAATGTCAAGCCCTGTATATAAGACCTGAGACCCTTAAACTGCTGCTGAATTTAATTTAATTATTTTTGTTTTGAAATATCTGAAGAACTGCTACAAGTTACAGACATAAACATGTTTTCCAACTCCAGTAAAACTACAGCTATTGTTTTTTCTACTTTTGGAAGTTCTTCTGAAGTATCTATATCAATATCTATAACAATATCTATGTCAGCAGAAGATGAGGGGACATCATCTACAGGACTGTCAGATTCATCTGACTGAGCGAGAAGGTCTTCACTGCAGAATACAAGATCCAGATCCAACCAGAAGAATCCAGAAGTTGATTTGACTTCTTCCCCAGGTAAAGAGGTTGCCCTGGTTCAGCTTGAGGAACTGACAGACTGCTGTCCTCTTGTGGCCTATACAGTTTGTTCCAAACGTATGGTAACCCTGAAGAGACACATCGTCATCAGACTTTATATGCTGTGCTTCTTCGTCAGGTGAACCAGCATGTTTTTGGAGTTGCAGTCGTGGTTGATGGTTGACGGTTGACATGATGTAATGCCCTGGTAGATTTGAACGTGCTGGTGGCTTACAGATGGGATTGCTGGACCTTTAAAGAAAAAAAGGGAACCTAGCGTTTCATTCGGGGCTCTAGCAGAGGACAGATGTCAATCGCTGCATCGGAGAGAGGGCTGGTATGTGTTGAAAATGATGATGCTGAGATTCCCACTATAATAGTGGGAGCTCATGCTGAATCAGATTCATACCTGACAGCCATGCTTTCCCGGCTGGCGGAGGTGCAACGCGTAAATTGCCTTGCCTTTTTCCCAGAAGTGCATTAGGAGCTTTGGCAGTGTGGAGACATTGGTGCCAGAATATGGAGCATCATTGGGGCCATAATCTATGTAAAGTTTTTCCTCTCTCTCACTGCCCTCATCAGATATTTTATTTATTTTACATTACAAAAAAAAGCAAAGCAATGTTAATTCTGTTCTCAATGTTTTTCTTCTTTTCATTAAAAACACAAAGTACGGATAAGAATACAGTTAAAACCTTAACGATACCCATCCCTCCTCAGGAGTCACAATACAAATAAAACTACTGAACTAACTCAAATAACATTAGTCAGAATGGAAATGATCATTGTGTAACTCTAGTGTGTGTGTGAGTGTGTTCTGAGCACAAGCTGTTGTAAATCCTGCCCACTTCTTTGCATTGTCAGCACATGCTTCAGTCTGAGAGTGTTTATAGTGCTGTGAGTTTAACACTTCATGACTGAGAGCAGAACAGAACACAATCTTCATCATCACACAAGACACAAGAACAACAATGAACACCATCATCATCTTCATCTGGACTCTCACTCGCTTTGCTCAAGGTTTGTGCTACAATGTTCAAAAGGATTAATCATTTCTTTAACATGTAAAATATATATAATTTTCATTTCTGTTTTCTTTCAGAGTGTAGAGGACAGATCACAGTAACTCAGAGTCCATCAATAACAGCTCAACCAGGACAAGACGTCAGAATAAACTGTAAAACCAGCAGTAGTGTGTATGGTAATAATCGTTTAGCCTGGTACTCACAGAAACCTGGAGAAGCTCCTAAACTCCTCATATATTACGCAACAACCCGTTATACTGGAACTCCATCTAGATTCAGTGGCAGTGGATCTGGCAGTGATTTCACTCTGACCATCAGTGGAGTCCAGACTGAAGATACAGGAGATTATTACTGTCAGAGTGAACACTGTCCTAGTAGCTGTGTGTTCACACAGTGATAAAGAGTCGTACAAAAACCTGTGTCAGTCAGACGTCACAGTGACTGCACTGATACAGCTGAGAGATACTGCAGCTGCTGATGGACCATCACACACAACACAATGGCAGAGTTGAGAAAAGTTTCTAAAGTTTATATTAATTTATTTAATCTAAATTCGAATTTACCTCTCAAATCCTGAATATCGATGAATATTTTTCAATGCTCAAAAATTCAGATACAATAAAAATGTATCAACTTACAGAATTTCAGATCAAATATATTCAGGTTGACCAAACTGTATTGCTCAAATTTAGATCGAATTAATTCAAGTTAAATATTCACATGTTAGCCTCCGGTCTGCCCAGAATAAGAAAAACTCGTGATTAAAGAAGTGGATCTCAAAACTGATGACTTCAGGGAAACGGGTACGTTTGCTGTTCGGTCGGACTGATTATGTGTCCAACACATAGCTATGGTTTGTGTGAATATTCTCTCTATGTACGCACTGCAAAAAACACTTTTCTTACTTAGTATATTTGTCTTGTTTCTACAGTAGTCCAAACATCTAATAATTCTTAAAACAAGAAGTATTTACTAGACAAGCAAAAGTAATTTTCTTGTTTTGGGGAAAAAATAATGTTGTTTTAAGATTATTTTTCTTACCGCACTGGCAGATTATTTATCTTATTTTAAGCAAAAACTCTCTTCATTTAGAGTTATTTTTCCCCAAAACAAGAAAATTACTTTTGCTTGTCTAGTAAATACTTCTTGTTTTAAGAATTTTTAGACGTCTGGACTCGAAACAAGACAAAAATACTGAGTGAATTGAGGAAACTATCTAGAAAGAAAAATCGGTTGTATCGTAAGTCTGTCACCAAGCCCACTCCGCATAGAAACATACAAAAAATATAGGACCCAATTCACAAGCTTAATTAAGGCGATTAAAAAAAAGTTTTATGCAGACCAGTTTAATCGTGTCTCTAATGACATTAAATCAACCTGGAACATTATAAATCAGGTGCTGTGTGGTAATAGGAAGCCCTCTGCACCCACAGAGATGAGGGATTATGATAGGTGTCTATCAGACCCCACTCATATAGCTGATGGCTTCAGTCATTGTTTTACCAAAATTGATTCTGATTTAGCACACAATATCCAGAAGACTGATAATGATCCATGTAGCCTAATAAACGGACGGTACTCTTCCCTCCCTAATCGTGATAACCCAACTACACAGGAGGTCCGAGATATTTTTTCTTTAGAAAACTCAGCCCGTGGCCACGATGGCATTAAGAGTATCCTCCTCAAGGAGACCATTGATCATATTATTCAACCTCTTACTTATGTAATCTCTTTATCATTTCAATCCAGAATTATTCCCCAAACTCTGAAAATTGCTAAAGTCATTCCCATTTTTAAATCAGGCGATATCAAGGTGTTTAGCAATTATCGTCTCATATCCATTTTGCCCTGTATCTCTAAAATATTTGAGAAACTCATCTATGAACGATTAAACAAACATTTAATTGTTAATAATATTATTTATTACACGGCTCTGTGAAATACTTGATTCTGATTGGTCAATCGCGCATTCCAGTGGTATGTTATTTCAGAAGTGTATTGAGAGTTGCTAGACGACCCTCGCGGGCAGATTAGATTTGCTGCCGCTAGGGTGCGTCTAGATTTCTAGGCTAGCCGTCGCCAATAGCAACGCATTATAACAGCGCACATCATCACAGCAGCTCGACCGAACCGTTTATTCATTAACCCTTGTGTGGTGTTCATATTTTTGTTCGTCAGCCAGTGTTCGTGGGTCTGGTGGACCCGCTGCATTTCTGGGTATTTAATTCAACACAATCAAACTATTTCATGTTAAAATACTCAACAGATGTTTACTTCATCCCAATGACAAGCAATATAAACAGCATATGTGGTTAACATCCGCCCCTTACCTTTGTTAGATCACATTTAGGTATTAAAGTGCTACTTTTTTTATTTAATTTTTTATAAAATGTGATAAAACAAGAAAATCAACTATAATATTTAATAACATTTATAAAATGTAAGATATTTGTGGAAATAATTTAACAAATATACAAATGAAGCAATGTTTTTTATAACTATTATTATTAACTACTATTATTATTATTTATTTGAAATTCATTAGAAATGTTACCCATTCAGGCCATACACACACACACACACACACACACACACAAACACACGCATGTTGGTCTATGTGGTTTACAGGGACTCTCCATAGGCGTAATGGTTTTTATACTGTACAAACCGTATTTTTTATCCCCTTACACTGCCCCTGCCCCTAAACCTACCCATCACAGGAAACATTCTGCATTTTTACTTTCTCAAAAAAAACATCATTTAGTATGTTTTTAAGGCCATTTGAATTATGAGGACATTTGATATGTCCTCATAAACCACATTTATAGTGTCATACCAGTGTAATACCCATGTAGTTATACAAATTTGTGTCCTCATAAACCACATAAACAGGCTCACACACACACACACACACACATACACGTCTATATTACCAAGAGGGGACTATCACTCTACACTATCCAAGAGGGGACCTGTGTTTCTAGTCATTTTGAAGAAACAAAAATCACATACAAAATTTTCTTTTAAGGTCCTTATTCACAATATAACTTCAAATAAGCATTTTTTTATTTTTTTTAAATATTGGTTGGAATAAATATTGCAGTGTGTTTGTGATTATTAGAAATGTCACAGCAAACACACAGGCATCGTGATTTACTATCTAACAGGGGACCTGCATCATTTTGTTAAACATAAATAAATCAAAAGTGTTTAGTTTAAAAAGCTCATAAATGTATAAGGTGGTAAGATGGGCCTTTTATATGGGCCAAAAGTCACACATTATTTTTACAAATACTTGGCTAAAATAAAATGTTTTTAATAATGTCTATGTTAACACTTGTTTAAAAGAACTTTAGATGCAAAGTTTGTCCCATTTACCGTACCTTTTTTTAATATAAATAAAATAATGCATTATTTTTCAATAATTATAGGCCACTGTCATTAAAATGTTATATATATATATACACAGAAACAAAAAATGTTTACAAAAGCATTGAATGAGATCCCTTAATAATTTAATAAAGTTTTACGGTCTCTCCACGGCCATGATGGATGGTATTTACTATATTTATTTGTAGAAACTGAGGACACACACATTTTGATGGCAGATGTATTTCTAATTACATCATGGTTGTTTAGATTTTTTAATAGTTTTTTCTTGGATCCTGTAGTATTTAATTTTAAAGTAATGCAAAGTTTGAAACTAGTCAGGGTATTTAGTAAAGAGATATAATCTATATAATGTTTGTTCCTTTAGTAAGCAGTCTGTTAAACAGCAGCTCTAGAGTCAGAGGACAGCAGGCCATTCAAACAATAGAGGAGTGTGTGTGTGTGTGAACGACGTGTGTTTAAGGGCTATTACAGTTCCTGCTCCAGCCTACAGGGGAGCTGCTGAGCATGGCCTTAAACACTCACACACTCTTAGGTCCCCTCTTGGTCAAAATTTTTAAAAATTCACCAGAGTGTTGTTTCTTGATTTTAACATGATTTAAACACACACACCTGTAGGTCCCTACTTGGTCAAACATTTAAAAAATCACCAGAGCATTTCTTTAGTTTTTTACTTCATTTTCACATGATTTAATGCATGACCAACAGGGGACTTGAAAAATGTCCCCTCTTGGCTCAGAGGTCCCCTGTTGGTGAGTGTGTAACGACGCCAAGGTCCCCTGTTAGATAGGTAGACAAGTACACAAACACACACACACACACACACACACACACACACACACACACACACACACACACACACACGCACACTAACAGCAGGCCCAGACAGGAGGAGGACAGAGTGAAAGGTGAAGCTCTTCTTCGTTTTGGAACGAGCTGATGCTCAATCTCATCCTCTTCTTCAAACTCACTGTCAGACTCTGGGTGCGTCTCAATCAGCTCCCTAGTTCAGTAGTCAGGACACTGATCAGGACACAAGTCAATGGGCTAACTTCCTGATCAGTGCCCTGACTACTGAACTAGGGAGCTGATTGAGACGCACCATCTGAATGTTCAGACATGTGATCCTCACGCTCTGAAAGCTCTTCCTCAACAGCCGGTCCTGGAGAGCCTCAGTCCTGAAGAGTTCAGCTCAACCCTGATCAAACTCACCTGCCTGTAGCTTTCTAGTAGCCCTTCAGGCCTTGCTTAGCTTGTTCAGGTGTGTTTGATTAGGGTTGAAGCCAAACTACGCAGGACTGTGGATCTCCAGGACCAGCGTTCGCCACCCCATCTCTTCATTCCCAAAAGCTTCACTCTCTTCCAAAATCAATTGCAATGCCCTCTGAGCAGCAAATCTTTTGGCCATCCGGATCAGTTGGGATAAAGAACCACACTGGCAAAGCTATATTTGTTCTGTCCTGCCTCCAATCTGCAGCTGGGATAGAGTATGAGAAAATGAAGACTGGTTCCTGCAAGACAGAGGGGAAAATGAGCAGGAAAGTGAGAGAAGACCATAAAAACATTGTGCGGGAACAGCAGAAACACAAAACTTACACTTACACTTACACTCACTCACTCACACACACACACACTCACACACACACACACACACACACACACACACACACACACACACACACACACACACACACACACACACACACACACACACAATTTCAAGCATGCTAAGTCTCAAAAACACCCAAAAAAATAATTAAAATGACACTTTGCCATAGCAACAGTTTATAAAATATCAGGAATCCATTCGTATGTCTATATCTGTCATGTTTTCACATTATACTGATGAAGTTTGAAGTAAATCGGGTTGAAAGTAAGACAGTGATTTAAATTTTTTTCAAAAAGTGACACATCCTGCTGCCAGTTGGTGGCGCTATAACTTTGACTGAATATTGGAATGTAGATGTCTTCAGGCCAGGACTCTTGTCAAACATGTGAAGTTTGAGGCAGATCGGACATTGTATGCCTGAGGTACAACAAATTCCTGTGTCATGGCGAAACATCAACATTTGTGAGGCCGCCACGGACACACCCTTCAGGGAAAACTCAAGATCTTCCCAATTTAACACCACAAAGGCCTTTAGATTAGACTGTGCAAATACGATGTTGATATGATTAAATCTCTAGGAGGAGTTTGTTAAAATACAACGTCTGGCAATGGCAAAAACTGCACCAATTTACCAAAGAAAATTCAAAATATCTCACTTCCTGTTGGTTTTTCAGATTTGGCGCCTTGGGTCTTTTTTGTAGGTATTGGGCTGCTGAATGCGTCTACTGAATTTTCATACTCATACATGAAACATAGTACGAATGACGCTTAATTTAAATTTTGTAGGTGGCGCTATCGAACCATTTTGCCACACCTAATTCTGAAACCCATATCAGATGTATGTTTTCACCACTTCTGATGCGTGTGCAAAGTTTCATGAGTTTTCATGCGTGTTTAGGCCCTCAAAAATGTAATTCATTTGGGAAAAGAAAAATGATGGTTTTAGCAATTACAATAAGGTCCTCACACCTTAAGCCCTAAATATCTGAGTTCCTGTTCGTCGGAGCTAATGACTGTAAATTAGAAAGTTGTTCGGCTCAAAGAGAACAATATATATACAGAGTTTGGTGACTGAAGATAAATCTAACCCCCCCACTTTTGACAAAAGATAGCATTACTTTTGTTAAAAGATGGCGCTACTGAGCTCCTCCACCATGCCCGTTTTTAAGTCTTTGCCCATATCTACTGGACAGCATGTCTGATGTGTGTGTTGAGTTTCATGTAATTTGAAGCATTTTAAGAGTCTCAAAAGCAGCGAAAAAGAATGTTATAGTTTGATGTGTTGCCGAAGAAAATTCAAAATATCTCACTTCCTGTTGGTTTTTCAGATTTGGCGCCTTGGGTCTTTTTAGTAGGTATTGGGCTGTTGAATGCGTCTACTGAATTTTCATACTCATACATGAATGGTAGCGCGAATGACGCTTAATTTAAATTTTGTAGGTGGCGCTATCGAACCATTTTGCCACACCTAATTCTGAAACCCATATCAGATGTATATTTTCACCACTTCTGATGCGTGTGCAAAGTTTCATGAGTTTTCATGCGTGTTTAGGCCCTCAAAAATGTAATTCATTTGGGAAAAGAAAAATGATGGTTTTAGCAATTACAATAAGGTCCTCACACCTTAAGCCCTAAATATCTGAGTTCCTGTTCGTCGGAGCTAATGACTGTAAATTAGAAAGTTGTTCGGCTCAAAGAGAACAATATATATACAGAGTTTGGTGACTGAAGATAAAACTAACCCCCCCACTTTTGACAAAAGATTGCATTACTTTTGTTAAAAGATGGCGCTACTGAGCTCCTCAACCATGCCCGTTTTTAAGTCTTTGCCCATATCTACTGGACAGCATGTCTGATGTATGTGTTGAGTTTCATGTAATTTGAAGCATTTTAAGAGTCTCAAAAGGAGCGAAAAAGAATGTTATAGTTTGATGTGTTGCCGTGGCAACAGTATATTGTTAGGGGTTAACAGCTTATGACCCAGGACCAGTAGTGAAGAAATGAAGACAGAGTCAGGATTGCAATTAAATAAAAGAAAAATTTACTTAAGAATAGTTTGCAGTTTCAAAAGCAGAAGCCAGCTTCAAGTCTCACAAGGAGTTCGTAGGCCGCGCTCCCTCTCTCACCGTCTCGTTGCCTCGCCCTATCGTACATACAATTGTCCCAACAGTTATACCATTTTCAAGGTCTTATCCACGTCATTACTGCGATGTGGATGGTTCTGATTGGCTCAGAGACAATGCACAGTCATGGTAAATTTCCACTCGAGTCAGTTAATCTGATGCACGTTTCCACTGACGTGTCACTTGTTGATGCTTTCACCCAGAATTAGGCCCGTAGTGACCTTCCAGATCTGGAGCAGGCGCCAGCTTGCCCAGAACAACAAGTCCACCCATCTCTTAGGGTGCCCATTGAACACCATTCTGATCTGTAACATAGAATATTGCGCACATACACAGATACACAGTCTCTCCAAGGTTGGAGCTGATTAAGCTCCAGTTCTAACTAGTTCTTACCAAAACATACTGATAACATGTGCTTTCCTTCATTGAGAGGGACACACAATAGTACAGGCAATATTCATCTTGAGTCTTTAGTGTTTCAGTAAAAGGAAATATAAAAGGAATAAAACATAATAAATTAAATGAAAGACAAATCCATATTTCATATCTGGAAGCCGGGCTAAGTGAGCAAACCCTGTTACTGCACTCCTGACATGTTAGGGGTGTGTGATACCTCAAATCCAAACACACGACCTTGTTGCCAGTGTTTAGTGACACATCACACATCTCTAGGCCAGACCCTCAGTCACTCCTCAGAGACCAAATACACACTTTAGAAAACAAGAAACTAAAACAAAATCATAACTGGATAGAATCATTATAATAATATAGGTAATATAGGAAGATGAATATTAATTAAGGTTTTGATTATGAAGTTATAGGATATAAATATATACAGGTATATTGAAGCGGCAGTGGATTTCAAAATCCCCCCTTCAATATACAATATCACGAAGTGCTTACCAGCTTTATATCTGCTATGGTTTGACATTATACTGATGAAGTTTGAAGTAAATCGGGTAAAAATAAGATGGTGATTTCAAAGCATTTTGAAAGTGACACACTTCCTGCTGCCAGTTGGTGGCGCTATAACTTTGACTCACAAAAGTCATATCCATGTGATCAGCCTCTTACAACGAACACACAGCTGAAGTTTCATCAAAATGAATTAATGAATGCAGAAGTTATAACACACTTCCTGTTTCCCTTTTCTCGCCATAAATTCATCTCCTCGCCACAGCCTAACTGTTTGAGATATCAAAAAGTTGCTCGCAATTTAGCATCCTCAGTGTCTTGACTTCATGCTGACCGAGTTTGGTGCTGATCGGGTGAATCGTCTAGGAGGAGTATCGCAAATTCCAGAGCATGCGTTTTCCGAACAACCCATAATAGCTCACTTCCTGTTGTGCTGACGCATAACTTAGAGCACGAAAGTTGTTCGGCCCGATGAGCTCTATATGTGTACCGAGTTTCATATATGTACGTGAAAGTGTGTTTGATTTATAGACCACGTTTTCAGACCCCACTTTAGGGGGCGCTGTCGAGCCCCCCTGCCACGCCCGGGTCCCAGCCTCAGCCCGGCCCTGATGGCCGCGCATTCTGATGTGTGTGCAAAGTTTCAAGAGTTTTCGAGCATGGGAAGGGCCCCAAAAATGCCCAAATAGTCGCGTAAAAAAATAATAAATAATAATAATAATAATAACAAAAAAAAATTAAAGCTGCGAGCAGCGATGACGGGCCCAAGCCGGGGGCACCGCCACCCCGGTGGCATCAGCTTAACTGTGCACAGCAGGCCAATAGGCATTTAATATGGGAAAAAACAAATAAAGGGACTATGTCAAAGTCAATTGAATTCACCTCATTAACTGCAGCAACTGGTGCTGCTATGACCAGGAACCACAACACTCACATCTCTGAGATCAATTACATTTTATTCTTTAATTTTATGTCAGATGATGTCAAATGTCAATTTCAAATGAGTGCAGAATACTGTCCAAATGCTGAAGTTGTATTATCCTTACACTTCTCTTAAAAATAAATTAAGCCAAATCACAGAGACCGCAACAATGATTTTAATATCAGTGTCAGGTAAGAGTAATATGCGTGCATATAATTTATGGAAGTTTATTATAAACAGGCACTTTAATAAGATCATGTGAAATTAACTTTTTTTATCCATTTGAATTCTATCAATAAATAATTAGTTTAAAGAGGTGTCATGCGTGATCTTTGCAAACACAGCACATGACCTTCTTTAAAGCCCATGTTATAGAAAACAATTAAAAGTATTGGGACATCACTTTCAATTATGTGCAAATATATTTTTTGCAGCTCAAAATTTTGTAAGTTCAGAAGACCAGTATTTAATTAAAGATATAATATATGTTTTAGTTTTTTACTTATTTTTCACAATAAAGTGATAGATATTTGTGATAGCCTATGATATGAAAGGGTTAAATTATGAAAACACAAGAGAAAAGGTGACACACACACAGAGTGAGAGAGACCCCCTCCACACACACACACACACACACACACACACACACACACACACACACACACACACACACACACACACACACACACACACACACACACAGTGATCCTAAGAGAGGGAGAGGGAGGGGGGAGGGGGAATGACAGACACAAAATCTAAACAGTGAGAGAACATTGTTTTTATTTCACTGTCTGAAAACACTGTTTTGCAATAACAACAATAGTTTTATCTTCAAAACAGTGTTCCCTAGGACATATCCAACCTGGTTACTAAATAAGGCTACACTTCCAACTTCTGGTTATTCTATATACCGGTAGCTCATTGGTTATCATTTTTGTCCTTAAACATTAATCTTCTCATTTTTAAGTTACACACACCAATTACTTTTTGTTGAAAAAGACAATTAAATGTGTTTTTTCCTTTGTTAGTAATTTTTTTAAATATTTATATGTTTTATTAATAATTATTTGTATTAACACAATTATTTAACTAATTATATAAAACAATATTGTCAATGCCCTACAAATAAACTGGTTTTATACATTTATTTTTTTATTCAAACCCAGAATAATATGTTTTATCATTTAATGCAGGCCAAAGCACAGCATTGAGAGGTAATCTTTTTAGCGCACACGCGCACACACACACACACACACACACACACACACACACACACACACACACACACACACACACACACACACACACACACACACACACACACACACACTCATGTCTGGTTCACTATCTTTCTGGGGACTCATAGACGTAATGGTTTTTATGCTTTACAAACCATATATTCTGTCCTCCTGCCCCTACCCCTAAACCTACCCATTTCACAAAACTTTCTGCATTTT